>NW_024040928.1:12339011-12844011 GCF_014851395.1 Micropterus salmoides
ATAGCTTTACATCTAAATTCATTTTTTTTATTGAAAGCATCACTTTTCTGAACAAATTCCCAACGTAATAAAATATTTGAGGAATCTAAGACATAAAATGTAATGTCATCACATGCACATCAAAACTTCATTGATGCTGGCACGCTGGCTGGCTCCCCTTCTGCCTGCTTGCTCGTCACTTTTATTCCTGCATCAGAGTGGGATGTAGGTCTCTGAAAGGATCTTAGCACACAGCTTCTCCTTGCGCTCCAGTTTTTTTTTTTGCTCAGGAAATGATGGAACCCAGTCTGCTGAAAGCAGTTTGGACAGAGAGGACTTTTTTTAGTAAAGGAGAACATTTACTGGATGTTTTGGGGGTGTTTTCTTTTTCATGTTTGCAGGTAAGAAGGTTTTTGACTATGTATTTTATTTTCAAAATAAAATCACTATCTTTTCCTTTAATATTGTTTACAAAAGGGAAGCTTTCTCTGTATTATTTTTGAAGCAGTGTTGTTTCTTAATTATCTTGGGTTTCAGACTGGCTAACTTCTTTTCTAAGATGTCGAACTCTTTAAATATGTTAATATAATATCCAACTTTACTAATATCAACAGTGGAATAGTCAGTACTAATGTAAAAGTGTTCTCTGTGTCACTACATGACAGGTAAACTAGTCTGTTCCACGTACTAACAATAGCATTACCTGCATTTTGTGTTCTATTAATTCAGTTGCAGACACCTCAAGTAAATGATTACAGACATCACATACAGTTTACTGCTCAGTGGTTTGTTGTTTAGAAATAGAGCTTCTGTGCCCTCTGCTGGCCATATAATACAGTATGTAAAAGCATCAAGAATGTTACTAATAAGAGCTATGGGAATGTGGGATGCATAGGATTGCTTTCATGGCCTGATAAAGAATATAAGAGATGCTGGTGGCAATTCAGAGGTTTGCAACCATGTAGTTCTGCCCTACACCTTGGTATTAGTAATTTTTATCTTTGTTTCTCTTTCTTTTTAGTGGAATGGGAATCACTCGCTTCCTGTGCCTGCTGCTCTGTGCAGCTGCCCTGCCAGCTTCTAGTGCTTTTGCTAAAGATGAGAGCACCGAGGCACACAGGTGGACCAGGCAGAGCCTCCCAGTGGTGCAAGACACACACACAGAGCCCTTAAACAAGCCTTTGTTCAGAAAGCAGGAAGAGAATGAGGAGAGAGAAGGAACAAAGACACTCTGTGGGATAGAGTGTCAAAACGGCCTACCACCTATGGACCAGACTGAGCAAGAGAGGATTCTGGGATATGAGACGGTGTATGAGAATGGCACTCGCACGCATACAGACATCAGTTTGCAGGGTTTTAATAGTACGTCTGCAGGAACACCAGCCCACTCACCAGCTCGTACCCGCAGGAAACGGCAGGTGTATGGAGCAGATGGGCGCTTTGTGATCTCTGACTCGCATTTCATCACCAACTACCCCTTCTCCGCTGCTGTTCGTCTCTCCACGGGCTGCTCTGGAGTACTAATATCCCAGAAACATGTGCTAACAGCAGCACACTGCATCCATGATGGGACAGACTACTTAGAGAGTCTGAGACAACTTAGAGTAGGGCTGTTACACCTCAAGACCAAAAGAGGAAGAGGGGGTAGGAGGAGAGGGGCGGCGGAGGGGTGGGAGGCAAGGAGAGGGGGAGGGAGGAGAGATAATGAAGGAAGGTGAGGAGCTAAATGGTATAGATGGAGATGTGGTGAGAGGGAGAAAGGGTGGCAAAGGCAGGAGGCGCAGGTTAAGGAAAGTGGGTGAGGAGGGTGCAGCTGATCATGGTGGTGAATTAAAGAGAGGAGGAAGGAAAGGGAAAAGTCTCAACCGTATACGACGTAGTGTTGAACCCAGGAAGCAGCCTG
This sequence comes from Micropterus salmoides, assembly GCF_014851395.1. Taxonomy (NCBI): domain Eukaryota; kingdom Metazoa; phylum Chordata; class Actinopteri; order Centrarchiformes; family Centrarchidae; genus Micropterus; species Micropterus salmoides. The sequence continues at coordinate 12,340,894 of NW_024040928.1, forward strand.
TCTTCCGTTGGTCACGAGTTAAACAAACCCGAATCCCTCAAGGATGGATCCAAACAAAGAGCTCCACCAATTCAATCTCTGCAGACTATGATTACACTCTTCTGGAGCTGAGACGACCCGTCAAACAAAAGTTCATGGAGCTTGGAGTGGCACCCTCTGCCACCCCCCTGGCAAGGATCCACTTCTCAGGCTTTGACGCTGACAAAAGCCTGCTGGACGGGCATGGAGATGAGAAGGTGGTTTACCGTTTTTGTTCAGTGGCAAACGAGTCCGACGATTTGATGTACCAACACTGTGATGCCGAGCCGGGCGCGACAGGTGCAGGTGTTTACGTTCGTCTGAGGCAGGAAATGGGAGACGAAGGCAGGAAAGGGAAGTGGCAGAGGAGGGTAATTGGAGTGTTTTCAGGCCATCAGTGGGTGGAGGTGGAGGGAGGTGAGCATAAGGACTTTAATGTTGCAGTAAGGATTACTCCTCCCAAATATGCCCAGATCTGTCACTGGATCCATGGAGATCCACGTCTCTGTAAAGAGGTTTGACTGCAAAGTGATGGCTCTAAAGAAAAACATCCGCTGGCACTTGCAAAGATATGTATAAAACTTTCTGACTATGTATTTTCTTTTCAAAATAAAATCACTATCTTTCCTCTTTAATATTGTTTACAAAGTGAAGCTTTCTCTGTATCATTACTTGTGAATCCTGAAGACTTAAGTGTTGTCAGTTAAGGACTACATTCATGTCCACCCAAAATGCCCTTCTTCAAGCACTCAAACAGCCAATAGCAAGTCTCCAAAGGTTTTGTGTCATGGCTGCATCACAGCTTCTTGCACACCTTGTCATGATTAAGCTTGCCCATTATTAATTGTGTGCAACATCAAAAATTATCAATATATTGCAGCATGAGGAAAGACATTTCCCCTACAGCTATAATGACAATGTTCACAGATGCTGAGATATTTCTAAAATGAGTTGAAGAAGGATATTGCAACCATTTGATACAAGTGATAGTGACCTGTGGAGGTCTTATAAAATGTCTGTTTGTGAATTTTGGAGATGAACCTAAAAATAAAACATTTGCTTAAAAAAGCCTTCACCAATTTAACATTGCCTTCCATTATCTGATTCACAGCAAATCAAAATCGATAAAGCAGAAATCTTTGTTTTTTATTTCACGCTTTCTTCTTTCTTGTCAAAATCCTGTTATAAATGAGGGTAAACATGTGAATGTTTGATTGTATTATGCTGAAACCATCATGTCAGGCACTTTTTCATGTTTTGTAAGAGCGTTCAGGACAGATGTACCTTTTATTAAGTATGGAAAGTGTGTGGCCTCTGCTAGTCACTCTGAGATGAAGTCTTAATGTTAATGTAATGTTCATGCATGGCACTTATTTTTAACTGCAAGAATAATAGTAAATTACTGTATGTCATTTCTGAAATTATGACACTATGAAATTCTTTCTCTGAGTAATGCTGATCTGAGGCCAGCTCAACTCTTCAGTGTGAGGCCATATCAGCAAACCTATAATCCAAGAATGCTGCACATGTGGTTCTGCATCTGTGGCCTATTCTGTCATTTATCAGCTCATTTAGAGGCCGTAGGAAATCACATACAGTAAATTCTTCGGTGCTAATAATATGACAAAGTATTTGGATTTGACGTTCTTCAATTTGTCTTTTTATTTTAATTATCTAAACAACATAAATGTTTGTCTATTTCTTAACACCTAATTTATACTACTTTGAAACTGTGTTATGGTATGAAAAACAAAACCCTCTTTTTTCTCCTATGTTGCACAATGTAAACATTTTGCTTTGTTTACTTTTGTTTAGAGGTAACATAAGTAAAACTGTGGATAGCCTGTTGGTCCTCATTTCACTTCTTGTTAAAGGAAATACTTGGCCTACACAACATATGTATGTATTTTCTGATGTTAAAAGCGAGTAACAATATAATAAATATGTATTTTTTTCTTTTATTGAACTTAAGGAATTTTCATGCCAGAAACACAGTTTTTTAAACAGATATAATTCGTTCTGATAACAAATACAAATCTTGAATTTTTAAACAAGCTGACAAAAGCAGAACAGTGATAAGTGATGAGCCGTGAGGGTGGTTTGGATCAGTGTATTTGTCTTTTATTGCATCTCATTTGGACTCACATGCAGGTGGGGGGCGAGGGAGGGAGGACGATGCCATCCATAATAACCTCCAAAAAACAACAACATAGCCTTCATATGAATACTTAGCAAACATTATTTATCCACATTCTTTTTGTTTTTATGTGTCGTAGTCACCTTTATTTTTCTCTCAACACTTTTGTAAATGCCACAATGGATTAAGATACAGTCACATTTGGAAATAAACAAAACACAGAACATCCAGCGTATACTCGAGTGCTTTACAGTGAGAGTCCTCAAGACTTCCAGTGACAGCACATGACCAAATGTATTTCTGTCACAAATGACCCAAGGCCACATTCCAATCACATACACAAATGCTTCCTTGTCTCTTTTCACCCTAACATTAAGTCATCTTGTGTGGAGACTGAGACAAGGAGAGGAGCTCTCTGAGAGTTTTAGAATGCATCCCAGATCGACCTGTGTTGCACGCTACGATGCAGTATCACTCCACATCAGCAGAGGGCGCAACAGTAAAAACTCAGGGCACAGTTTTCAATCAATACTGCCTCTGATTAAAGATTGAGAGATATGTACAAAGAAATAATTTTTTTAGTCTACTTGCCTTTCTTTTCCAACAATATCATTAGAAGTAAATAAAAATATATGATCATTTTTTTTCTCTCAAAATAAAGATTAAAGAAAATATGTATAATCTATCATTTAAAATAGTCTAGTATGCATATGTCAATTTGAACAGTTCACAAATTTTTGCATGTTTCATACAATCCCTAAAAAAAAGAAAGGAAAAAGGAAAACTGAACACAGCATGATGTGTTCGATGATAGATCCAGATTTGCAGTAAAAGTTGTTTTCAGGTACAATTTTGATCAAGAATTGTTCTCCAAAAACTTAGACAAAAAGTAGACAGGTGGGAGGATGGATGGCCAAGCAGATATAGGTACAACCAAGTTTTTAATGACATAAACATAGCTCAGTATTTGTTTGGACAACTGGGGTAGAGGAGTAGGAGTGGGGGTGCAGTGAAGTTACATACACCGAACACAGTCCACATTTAACAACACAGTCCTCGTCTGGGAGATGCGCAAAGAAACCAACATATATCCACCATTTCAAGTCAGCTGATCCAGAATGAATCTAAATACACATTTAGTAATTTTTTTTGTTCATTTTTCCATAGTATATTAAGTAAAGGTTAACACTGAATTACACGCACACCCAAACACACATACACTGAATTTTGTTTTTCTGTATCTAGGGTTCACATTCACAGTTGTGCTACAACATTAGATAAGGAGGGCAGGTTTTATTAGGGGTCGCAGCTGGTAGGAGGTCAGAGGGCAAAGATCAAAGATGTAATGGCTGGTTGGATGCAAGGGATGGGGCATGACTGAAGGGAAGGCAGTGGGGAAGTGCAGACATCCACATCCACAGAGCTCCAGACACAATGACAAAACCTACAAAGGAGAGAGAGAAAATTAAATGTGGAAACAACCATTCTCCATAGAAATAAGTGAAGTCTAAGTATGCTCTAATAACTCAGAAAGAGAAGGAGACTTAAAAAACTATGCTCAGACTGGCAGCCTAAATCAGATTCTGAAAATCGACTTGGAGTTAAATTCATAAAAACCTTTGTTCAAATCACATTTCTGATAATGTCTGCTTTTAAATGTATTTATTTAACATAAATAACACTGGTGGTTCCCAACCGTTTTGGTTTGTGATCTGTTAAAGGGGCGTATTTCCCATAATGTCACCAATAGTATTTTTTCATTGGACCTTCCTGTCCTGGTAAATGATCATGTCTTGTCTTCTCATGTCTCCAAGGTCAAGCTGGGATGAGCCTGATGACAGCCCTATGATATCATCAGAGGTTATCCTTGTGAGCAGTTCAACTAAAAGTAGTTTACTTAAAGGTGACTGTGTCCAGTATGTAAGAAACATATGAGAAACATCACTCCCTTTAATCATCTTGTGACACATCAGATCTTTCTTGGGACCCCAAGGTCGGGAACCAGTGTATTATCAGGGGGCATTAATCCCGTTTGAGACAGCAGAATTAGACATGGCTTACGCGTTGCTAATGTTGTCTGGTGCAGCAGAGGATTCTGCTCCTATGACATGACAAGGTGAAAATAATAAATCTCAGTTCTTAAAGTTAGTTTGCAGCTTTCAATTTTCGATGACCATATACCTTGGGGGTTTACAGGTCAGCCAGTCTACATGAAGTCCTTGATGTTGAGGTCATCCAGAGCATTCCTTGGTGGTGGAGGCTTTCTTGGGCTCTGGGCCACTCCAGGAGACATCTGCAGACACATCTACCTTTAGCACTTAGCACAACTTTAGCACAACTCCTTTGTCAGTGCAGCTGTAACCTTTATGTATGTAACTGTCACCAGTGTCTATAATCCATTTAAGAGTGTGTTACCGGTGCTCCGGGGGTTGCTCCACTGGCTGGGAAGCCTGGTCTGGCCATGGGCATCATGGGAGTCCAGGCTTACACAGAGACAGATGGAAGGAAAAAGAGACAGTAAGACACAATGTCGGCTATCTGATGGGTGCGAGGGACACCTGAAGGGGTAATTGTCCATCAATGTCCAGTAATGTCCAGACTGGTTCGGGGACATTACTAGACCATACTGGACTGGTGGTCTTACCATGCTGAAGCTGGGGTAAGTCCCCATAAAAGTAGGGACACCCATGGGTACGGTCTAAAGGTATGGAGGGGAGGGAGAGGAGGAATTGGGATGTTACTACACTACATATAAGACAGACACACACGCTGCAAAACAATACACAAACACAATTAAAACAAAACAAAACATGATGTGTAAAAGATTTCTAGCAACACACAAAAGTGAAGACAATAAAAGCTGGCACACAACAAATGAAGAAGCAAACAACAAAAGCCCTAACTTAACCAAGTAGTGCCCTTGGTTTACACATGCGCAAGGAGTTAGCATAGAGGGGAAGCTTTTTGCAGGTAGCGTTCAGATGAGAGTGTCATTTCCGTTGTTGCCAAAAAGACAACCTAAATATCTGTAGGAAGCAAATGTGTCAATGAAGGGGTGAGTTCAGCTCTGAGGGGGAGAACTGGGTGGCTTGCCTGGACTATATAAGGCTTAAAAGAAAATACTCAAGAGAAGAAGAAGCTGTTTCCAAGCAACAGCTTCTTAGTTTGGCACTATCGTTTGCCACTTCATCACTCTCCAGTAGATATTCCAGAAATATGAAAAAGACTTTGAACCAGACTGCATGTTGAAACCTGCATAAATTTCTGCCCTTGGTCTGGAACATTGTCTAAAGATTTACTACCAGTGCATGTGAGGTTCTATGAATCCACCAGTAATTTATAGTTAGCTATAAGTCTTGTTCCCTTTCTTCACTGTCACGCAGCTCTCAGTTTCCTAGACCTATGATTGGATCTGGAACCTGGAGAGCCAGATGAAGGCAATGCTTGTGATTGCTGCTATGCCCTGTCTGTCGCTGCCATGCGGCTCCACTCCATGCTATAAGACACAGACAACATTTACCATGGGAGCACCCCAACTGGGGGGAGCTACCTGAGGGGCCGCTGCGGTTCCCATTGTGAGATCTGAGACAAAGACAGAGAGAGAAAGAGAGGTACTGCAAAAAACATTTTTTCCATTCACTGACACCACCTAGAATAACTCAAGGTGTGAGTTACAAAAGAAATACCCTTAATAGCTTTTTTGATGAGGAGATGTTAAAGCGTGGAGCCAGAAGGTAATTAGCTTAGCTTAGGATAAAGACTGGAAACATGAGGACACAGCTAGTTTTGGCCTCCCCGAACATCAAAAATGCCTAGCAACACCCCCAAAGGGCACAAATTAATCCCATCCCATCCCAATCCCATTTTTAAAAATATGTAAACAAACAGAAATGAAAAAACTCCAGTATGTAGTTAACTTTGGACAGACCAAAGCTAGCTGGTTACCACCTTGCTTCCAGTCTCAGTATGCTAAGATAAGCTCCTCCTGTCTCTAGCCCCATACTTTAAGGAATAGTTTGGGAAATGAGCTTTTCTAACCACATTTATACTACTTTAATATCTGTCTGTTAAATATAAGGCTATAGCCAGCAATCGCTCAGCCAAAAATGACTGTTTTTTTAAGGAAGCTTGATAAGGCCAAAATCCCAGTGAGCTTTTACAATATAACAATCTAACTCTCGCAAAGAAAGCAAAAAACTATTTCTCCAAATATTGAACTATTCCTTTAAATCCTTATTTATGACATTGCTAGTTAATCTAAAGGACTACTTACTACTTGCCATTTTAGCCATGGAGGTGTCAACATCACCCGTCTGAGGGGTGACAGTGGGCTTCATTACATCTCCTAGTCCATCAAATACTACAGAAAGGAGGGAAGGCGGGAGGAACAAGTAAGGGGAGGATGATAGAGAGAGGGAGGTTTTAGCTTCCTTCAATGCAAGCGATTCTCACACTCAACAACCAATAGATGTCTCCATGGCAACAGAGAGGAGAAATGAGCACTGGGATGTGAGCGAGAGAGCAGGTTAATATAATATAAGTATAATTAAATAATAAATTAAATAATCTCGATGGCAAATCGAGACCCAATTTCAGTGTATTAAGATCATGATAAATGGCTGACTGTGTGTAAAATAACAGTAGTGTCTAGTACAGTCATACTGTATCTGCTACAGGAGACATCTCTTGGGTCAGCTTACTACAGTTACTACCATGGTCGTTTGCAATATAGGTATAGGAAATATGAACTTGTCCAACTTTTAACTTAAAAATATGTACATGGGATAAATATAAATCAGAATCTGTGACCATATATGTGACAAATTGTGCTTAAATCTTACCATCATAAAAGCATGCACAGTGTCAAAGTGAAATACATTTTCAGTGCTTGTTGGTAAATTTTAATTATTTTGAGATTTTTACTCTGTGTGTGTGATGCAGAAATTATGATGAGGCCAAAAGCACAGCGGCTGGAATGAAGCTGGGTTTATTGCTAAAGAAGCACTAAATGATACTGCTACTTCACATACTCTTTGTAACCATCAAGCATCTGGTGGTGGACGGGACAGTGCAGCTGAGCTTGCCTTTGCACCACTGCAATGCAGCAGTGCACTGTGGGAAATTAGCGTGTTAAAGAGCACGGAAACTCACCCAATCAAATGGCAGGAAGCAAGCAATGAGCCAGCCCAAGAGCCAGATGGAGAGAGAGAGAGAGAGAGAGAGAGAGAGAGAGAGAGAGAGAGAGAGAGTAAAAAAGCACAGATGCCAAAGAGAGAAAAATGCAATGAGGTTTAAAGGAGCGGGTGACAATGAAACCATTAGAGTTTATTGCGTGAATGATAGAAAGAGAGGGGAAAGAAAGAGTTAAGCCATAAAGCAGTAGTATTGCAGACCATCAGTTATACAACATGAAGACCAATGGCACAGGACAGGAGATGACAAGGAGACAGGTGAGCAGGGCCCATGTTGCTGCTGTTACCAGTTATACAGTCATGAAAGATTACAGGAATTCCCCGAACACAAATACAGTGGAAACGTCTTACAGTGATCATGTCTGTCAAATTGATTGCTATAAGCAAATTAATCAATGCTGAACTGGTAGCTGAAAACAAAAAAAAAACTGTAAGTGGATTACTTCATTACTAAGCAAATTATTTAAATAGCATTTGTAAAGGAATAATTCTTTCCTATGCTTTTTGTTGCATATAAGAGGTTTCCACTGTAACCAGAGGACTATGCAAATTAGGTGATGCAAAGATGATGTTAACATGACCATATATAGAAATAGTTTGAGTCAAAGGACTCAACAGTGACTTTACTTTAATGCTGAACCAGTGACAAGCAGATAAAAAATTCACACCCTCATTTAGGCATTTAGTGTGATAATGAGCAAATAAATAAAACCAAAATGTAGATTAGCTAACAGCAAACTACTTCATGAACCATTACCAAAGCTAATAGAAATAGTGACTGATAATCCATTTCCACAAAAACAACCGATCTTTTTTAGGCAAACACTACTGTAGAAGATGTAGAAGTGTCTCTAAAGTACAGAATATTATAAGAAAGACATCATGCAGTTACTAATGAATTCACAATAGCTACAGTCATGGATGGATTATGAGGCAACGAGCCCTTGAGCACAGATAGGTAAAAGCACCCCCACCCCCCTACATAAGAGCAAGACCCAGACCCAGACTGAAAGAGAAACAAAAAGACAACAAACAATGCTGCATCTCTTTCAACAACATTGTGCAGGTGAACTACAGCTCTCAGGTGCAGCTGAACTTTAGCATACAGATCACACTGAAGAAGAAGAAGAAGCACACCATCAAACCATAAAAGAAAGCCTGGGATGCAGGTCATATTTTCTTAAAGCAGAGATATTCTGCTGTCAAACTGATTTACATAGGTTTAATAATGTCACTGTATTTTAACGTTAACGTTGTCTCAATATGCTGTGCAGCTCTACTATGAAGTAGACCCATTATGTAATCCATCCATGGCTACAGCACACTGTGTTTTACGGAAATGGAAATATTTCTGTGAAATGTCTGCAACATGTTGGTATTCCCTCCACAGTACACACTATGCATGCAGAGTGACATTTCACATTTTAGGAGTTTTACCTGACATAAGCTCAGCACCGGGGGCAGCAGGAGCAGCAGCAGCTGTGGCATCTCCTCCTGTGGACTCTGGCAGGTCAACCCAAAATATGGCAAACCATACCATGCCAGGTCAAAGCAGGTTGAGCCATTTCCATTGCAGCATAAGGGCAAAGAAGGGGTAATAGTCAGCCTTCGGCTTCACGCTGGTAAGGTCAAACAAAGTGCTTAGTGTTAGATAGGAAGACTGAAAGTATAAGTGCACAATTTAATGTATCTTTAAAATAACCAGAAAACATTGCTATTAGAAATTAAGCAACACGCTCACATACACATCTTATCAGAATGTCACAGTGGAGCGTCCACATGCATTTTTTAAATACATCATCTGTGTTCATAGTCATTTTTTCCCCACTGGACACAAACCAGCAAGCTTATTTGTACTAACAATGCTGTAAAGACACCAAGGCCAGCTAAAAGAAAGACCCCACAAAATTCCAGGTCTGAAGTTGTAGCTTGCAGTTCTTAAATAATTTTAATATTTCAGCATGACCAAGCTTCATCTCAGACATCAGCTTGTAATATTTCCATGATCGACCCCCACAGAAAGAATTTCTATTGTTAAAGGAAATCTATGAGTCTTGACAACACAAAATGATGATACATATGAACAGTACAATATGCAACAACATAGCTGCCTAGTAGTTATGACCAAAAAAGAAAAACATATCAATGTCTAATTTTGTGTCCTTCTCTTCTCTGATTATGCGTTCATGAACAGGGGAGGCAGAGTGAGGGCAGGCAGTCATGTGAGTTACCCACCACCAAACAGGCTCATGATGGCTCCCGTGTCAGTTTTGGGTGGGGGTGCGGAGGAGAGGATGGGGGCAGGGGAGCTGAACACATCCGCTGGGGAGGGCAAGGTGGACATGGTGTTTAGAGCCCAAACACACACTGACACACAAATACACACAAACTATTGACTGTGATTCATTATAAGGCACATTTATCAATTGCAATTGCAGCTCACGCAGTCCATGCCGGAATGGGAAACGAGGTGAGAATGATTTAGTAAATATTTCAGACAGCTCAATAGCTTTTAGCTGACCCATAAGAGAGCAATCTCATTTCCTTTTTTCTCTTCCCTGATCAAAGCCAAGGACAAAGCTGAAAAACAGACACAGCAAGGCAGGATATGAGAATAAGAGTGCACGAGAGATGGAAGAGTGGGTGCAATAGGGTACCTGCTGTAAACAAGTCAAGATTGGGAGTGGGGTCTGCTTTGGTGAAGCCTGTGTCTGGCATGGAATCAAAGAGATCTACGAACACATGCGCACCCAGAGACAGGAATATTAAAAAGCGCAAACACTTTTAAAAGGTGAGGACGCTCACACACATCTGCCAACTGAAAGAGGCCTTCAATATGTGCATATCAGTCTGATGAAAAGAAAGGAGATGAAGTCAAGCAGCATCAAATATGGAAATCAAGAGGATGCTAATCAATATGAATAAGAGCACAATACATTAAGAGTGCATAGGACCACACGCATAATGTTTACCACTGAAAAGGTCAGTCGGAGGGTTGGCGGCGCTGGGGACTATGGGAGCTGAAATGGTTGCAGTGGTGGTGATGGTGCTGGATGCGGAGGTGAAGAGTGGTGAAGGGGATGGGGAGGGGGAGGGCTGAGGCACCACAGAGCTAAAACAGGCATCCAGCGAACTACCGGGGTTATTATTATCCACTGTCATCATGCCGAAAAGGTCTAGACCTGAAGACTCTGCGCTGGTGCTACCTTCTGAGGGAGCAAAGGGGTCTTGGGGGTGGGGGTGGGGGTGGGGGAGGACATGAAGAGTAAGGGGGAATGTTAGACAAGAACTTTAATACAAAACAGAATATATACATATGTTTCATGTGATGATGACAATGAAAATACTGCTATAAATATGAAAGCTGAGGAGAAAGAAATCTGAGAGGAATGATAGGAGAGAATGTGCAGAGCTCCAACACACTCCTGCTGTCAGTCGAAACAAGTAAAGCTGAAAATAGCATCTGTGATGGAAACAAAGTGACAAACAGATGAAGCCGATATTTAACACATTCACAGTATATAAACCTCAGGAACAAACCGCAACTAAAACCAGACAACTGCCACAGGCAACCGTCTCCTTAACAGAAAATGCACACATCTTCTGACGCCAAAAGATAACAGTCAAGTGAGTCCTCGATTGCCATGGTAACAACAATAGCACTGTCCAGACACCAGCAGTAATAAATCTGTACGCCTACTCTCCCTGCCCAAAGCCTTGAGATGAAAGCATGATTAAAACGTGAGCCCAACAAGAAATGCAGACATAAACAAAGAGGTAAGTTACAGTCATAGCACTCAAACCAGTGGTGGAAAAAGTTTTCAGATTCTTTACTTAAAGAGGTCAGATTATGCTCATTTTCAGATTTATAATTTTGTTTAGGGGATGTATCAGAATAGGCCTACACGGTTTAATTTTCAAAAAACAGCATATTTTTTCATATTGCACAGTGCTGCAGCATAACCCTGCGTTTTAGCTACTTCTGTTTGATCTTTGTTGGGAGTTGCACATGCACAGTCCATAGGTAAGGTCTTCTCACTGTGTGTGCTGCAGCTTAGTGTGTTCCTCCACTGGTGTTTTTGAGGGGGTGCTTGACTACCCGCAAGGCAAGCATTATGACGCGTGTTCATCCTCGACTACAATCGAGCTCTTGTTTTCACGCAGTTCAGGAGCAGTGTTTTCTGTGGTAGATGGTAACTCCCCTTAGGGTGGACTTTGTTTTTTTTTACTTTGCAAACCTATTACATGCACAAGATATATAACACAATAAAGGGACAAGGGTAGGCAACGGAGAACTAGCAAGAGACAGCTAAAATTTTTAAAGTATCCATCTGCTCAGCTAATTCAGCTACACTTACAGTAGGCTACACATGTGTTACTTTCCACCACTGACTCAAACTCACTCACACAAACAGATTCACACATAGGAAGACTTTGAGTCACCCACCAGCTCCAGTGTTGGCGGCTGGGGTGGACGTGGCGGTAGCCCCACCTTCAGCTGCGGTGGCAGAGGCCTCAGTGGCAGGAGCAGGTGTTGCAAAGGCATCTGAGGTTCACACAAACCCCAGGAGAGGATAGAGACACCCAGAGAAACAGATGAAGATGAAAAGAAAATCAAGTCAAGAAACACGAGGAGGAAAAGAGAACATCAGGAAAATAGAGGTAAATGCTTAGAGCATTTAAGTAGAAAAACTAATAAACAGCACGTGTTGTTACACTTAGTAGCCAATTCAACTGTAAAAAAAATGTAGCTTACAGCATTGGTATCGATACAACATTAATGACTGACAGGTGAATGGCAATGGGAATACAAACAGGAGGCACTACAGCAAAGATTAATCTACAGCACAAAGAGCAGAATAAGACAGAAATCTACTAGTGTTACAGCTGCCATCTGTAGCTGTAGCCATGTGACATGGTTTGATAGACTTGCTTTTCACTGAGGTCAAAGAAAAGCATGCCTCTCTATCAAACAAGGTGCGTGTGGAGAATGGGTGCAGCAGTATGTTTATGTGCAAGCAAAGGTAATGTGTGGCTGGACATAATTATATAATGCAGAAATGTCTGTGAGTATTTGTGGAGGAACAGTGTGTCGATGTGTGTGTGTGTGTGTGTGTGTTTCCATACATTATTATCCTATTTCATATGGAGCCCCAAAGTAGTCATTATTAAATACATAGATAATTATAAAATAAATAATCACATTAATAACTTGTGTAAACTAATAAATTAACCAATGATTTGTAAAATATTATAAATCATTAAAACACAACTGGTTATTAAGAAATGTTATTTCATCATTATTTTCTCTGTTTTATCGTTTAGTTTTTTTAATGTCCATTTTTCAAAAGTCTATCAAGTCTGGTATTTTTCCCAATGGCACACATTTCATAATGTCACACTTCATGCAGTGTTATCACCATTAACTGGCTTCTCACCTTTTTAGCCATCCCTGCAAGCTAGGTAAATATCTTTAAAGTACAAAAAGACAGACAGCCTCTCTCTGTTGTCACCACAGCTAACAGGAGCTAGCTCACATTGCTAATGGTATCGTTTCACTTTGATGCTGAGTGATAATAATCTAAGCTCGGTAGCTAGGTAGGTAACATGAGCAGCCTGGCTGAGCAAAATAAAAGGGGAGGTAAGTTATTGTGTCCATGTATTGTGTTTATTTACAGCAGCAGCCTCTAGTTTGTTGATTAACTGCGGAGAGAATGACCGAGTGCTGTTTTAATTTTGCCAGTGAGCTCACTGAATAGTCCTCTACGTTAAATTCCCTAGAGAGGGAGTAGTGAATGAGTCATGATGATTTACACAGCCATTGTTGCTGTAGCTAACAGGAGCTTACTGGCTAAATCTCGTAGAAGTTCAGCTGGAAGGTGAGGTGGTGGGGGTGTTGACACCAACACTGTCACAAAAAGTGACATGAGGTAAAGGTATTATAGGGGAAATGCCATTATGAAATAAAAAAACAGACTTTTGAAGTAAAGATTTCTATGATGAAATTAAGTGCATGAAATAACATTTCTAATGACTTGAGTTCTTACAGGGGACCTATTATGCTTTTCCATATTTTTGGCATATCTATAATGTTACAATGTCAGATTTAGACACTAATGGCTTAGTATGATGTTATGTGGAGCCGGTTTTCTATATATGGTCATGTGCTCCAGGCACAGAATGCTGGCCACGACCACAAATGAATGCGAAGCCCCATTTTCAGGGTCTCGGCTAATCAGGGGCAGGAGCATCAACAGCTTGTTTCAGACATGGGCCTGCATGAATGGTCGGTATAAGATAGAAAATTATTTTTTGGAACAATGAAAGCTGCCATAGAGGAGTTACAGAACTACAATATAGGGATGGAAATGCAGTATAATAGGTCCCCTTCAAATTATTTAACAATTTATCGGTTAATTTTTATATTTTACACAATTTATTAAAGTTTTTCGCATATTTATCTATTTAATTTTGAATACTTTTCTAGGCATACTTGGCAGCTGAAAATGATGACGTGTGCATCAATGCATCATTAAGACTCACTTTTTTTGATGATGCAACTTCGTTAGCAGAACACAGACAATATCAGTGTGAATCAGCAAAGTTCTGTCTACATTCTGTATGTGTTTGCATGCAGGCAGTCGTCTTTTTATTATCATATTTTGTGATGATTTTAGGGTTGAGCTTCCCAGAGTGATTCTTTCATAGAGAATTTTCTGGAAGCCCACTGACCTCCCAACAGATCCATATTGGCGGCGCCAGGAGAGGTGGCGGCTGCTGTACTAGTGGGAGGAGCTAGAGAGACTCCGGGTTCTGCCGCTGCAGGAGTGGGCGTTGCTGCTGCAGAGGAGGGGGCGGGCTCTGCCGTGAGGGTGGGTTCAGATAGCAAGGAATCGCCCATTTCTACCCGTACCAACGGGGTGTTCAAAATCCCCAAAGAAAGGTACCAAAATAAACCCCAAAAGAGCAACCAAAAAAGCCAGTTGAGTCACCGTTACAACAGTGAACAAAAGCAAGCCAAAACAAAAGTCCAGTTCAAACCAAACCCAATCAAGATTTTTGAAATTGACCGACCAAAGCAAAATCCAAATTTTAACCAAATTAAAGTTGAAAAATTATCCAACGCCATCCGGTCATAACCAACAAATTAAAAACAACCAACCAAAAAAGCCCCCATTGTAAACCAAAAACAGACAATGGAGTATGTGGAGGGAAGGAGGAGAGAAGGCAGAGAGAAACAAAGACACTACTCAAAGAGACAGCTTGAGGAGACAAACAGGGAGGTAAGCATGTGAACTTCGTACATTATAGTGCAAGTTTTAGGTTTCATTTGGGTTAAAATACTGATTGTATTGTTTCCAGATTAGAGTTTGTTCAGAAAGACAGTCAATGACATTGAGGTAACCTGGAGGAGGAGCCCAAATGGTGTATAAATAACACACCAATGTCTTATCAGAACACCTGTTTTGCTTTTCACTTGCCGTTTAATGGCATTTAGTCTGTACAGATTTATACTATATTGTGCGAAAACAGCGTGTCATTTACTGCTATTCATGTCCAATGTGAAACCAACAGTAACCAAAACTTTGCATTGAGGAGTGACACTCACCTGATCCAAGAAGATCTATGGAAGCAGAAAACAAGGGAACAGGAAAAAGACATGTTAAATCAAGAGAAAGCTAAAACTGTTTATGACAGTTCCTATAGATTGTATTAGTTTACTCTCCTAAAATGAAAAATTATTTCCTTTACTGTAAAGGAAAATATGTCTTAATACTGTATTTTATGTAGATGCTCACTAAAATAAAATAGATTTTAGATACTTTTGCTAGCCATCCACAGTAATGGTGGTTTAATAAAGCCTACTGCATTCTTTTGGTGAACCAGCAGCTGATTTGACAGGAAGGAGGGAGACTTACCTCCCCAAGACGTGGGGGCAGCTGATTGTCCCGAGGGACCCGAGGAAGACAGTGGATCCAGGTCCAACAAGGAACTGGAGAATGAGGCAGAAATAGATAGAGCATGAAATTCACCAGCCTTTGCAGAAGGTAATTCTTTTAAATGTTTTGATCCTAAAAAACCTGGTTGCAAAAACCACAAATAAAACTAAGGGTTTAAAGTGAGCCTGTATGTAAGGACAGTGGTGCATTGAGCTAAACACATCTTTTAGAGTCTGAACATGCTAACATTTACTAATAAGCACTAAACATGAACTACAGCTGAGCCTGATGGGAATGTCATTAGATATGTATTGAAGACCTTATTATTAAGTATTTGGTCACAATTTTAAAGCAAATTAAAATTTGACTGCTTTAGAGGAAATGTTAAGAAATCACCAAACTGAATACAATTCATCCTCTATGGACCATGAGTTACTTTAGCAAGTTTTGTGGCAATCAGCCTCATAGTTTTCAAGATATTTCACTCAAAACCAAGAATGTCAACATCTTGGCGCTCAAGGAAAGGTCAGTAGGATTCATCCTCTGGGGACCATGAATGTCTGTATAAAATTTCCAGCAATCCATTTGACATTACCACCACATTAGTGTGATTAACTTTTTAGGGTTTGTCAAATACTCAAACGATATCAGCAAAAGTCCAAATAAATTACCAAAACAATTTAGTCCTTATCTATTGCTGCTAAATGAGGAATTGATCATGTTTTCCAAGGTTGCAGGGACCATTTACAGCAAACAGACACTCACTCTTCAGCTGGCTCAGGAGCAGCGGCAGCGGCAGCACTCTCCCCAGGAGGAGGCTGCAGTGTGGGAACAGCGTTTGAAGATTTGGCTGGGGTTGATGTTGGGGACACATTGTTTGTCGGAGACCCCTGGAAGATAGACAGAGAGGGCCCTTTTTCAGTGGTGCACCAGACTGGAAGGGCTCAACAAAAATATAGATTTTTTAATGTGCCTCTCACCTTTGTTGGAGACCTGAAAGAGCAAAGAAGGAGGAGGAATTGTTAGTGCTTCGGCTTGAACAGATCTCTCTCTCTCTTATTTTATGGGTCTATTTTTAAATCTAAACTCAAGAAATCAAACAAATATGCGAGACAGATTGCATCATATGTGATCATATCAAGAATTTGTTTCCAAAGCAATATACTGTATGTCCAGTAAAAATGAACTGTAAAGTAAAGTAAGCAAAAAGAAATAATCTGATGTATCAAATTACAAATTGTTTAAAATACTATTTTAGTCTAAACACTATTCATTTTAATTTTGTGCTAAAAATCAATTTAACTTTGGAAAGAAACCTTAATTTACTGATTCACATTACATGTAATGTGCATAATACACATGAGGTGACTTACTGTTCATCAACACATGTGTTTCTCGCATGAGTTCACACATGTAATCACATCAATACACACATTTCCACATGTAAACCCAGTAATGTTTGGTGCATAATGTACATTGTGTTTCTATTTACATGGAAATCACCTACATACTGTAATTCACATGTGAATAATGTCTAAGGTTAACAGCGGGGGGATGTGTAAAATAAAGCTATGCAGTTTTTCAAAGAAGTTAGTGAACTCCAAACAAAACAGACAGCATATGCTCACCCTTCACTGGTGATTCCAAATCAACATAAAGAGGGATAAAAGAGAGGATGGGTTAAAGGAAATTATAGAAATAAAGCACTTGTTTAGGCCTGTTTCTGCCGACATTTCTCTTGGTTATGTATGTTTTTTTGTGACACAACTGATAAAAAACAAAGAGATATTCTCAGATCTTAACTTCTTTTACATTTGCTTTTGTGTGATCCCATTTATTCTTATCTGGCTTCTTACTGTGTGTCATACAGAAAGTAAGAAGCTCCCAAACTGAAATTAAAAGCAATCTCTTACCCCTTCTTTCCACCCTTTGTGTCCTCCAGACCGTTCATGTGTGTTTCCAGACTCTCCAGGATACTGCTGGGAGCCTGAAACAAAATCAAAACTGGAGTAATCAATAAATAATCCTTTATTCCACTTGTCTCCTGCTTGCCATGTTTGAATGTGCATAAAGTCCATGTTTACATTTCCATTACAAGAAAAAAAGTGGGTGAGTGGCAGGGCATTTTCAGAAATCTCACTGCAATACCCTCATGCATGTATAAAAAATCACACACATAATCTGAAATTCAATTAGGATCAACATGCCGACACTGCATCCTGTAAACAGGCACGCAGCCAGGGCAGCCTTTGTGTCTGTGGTTACCGGTTCCTCGAGAGATTTAAAAGGACAGTCTTCGTCGTCTGAATCTGCTAGATCCATAACTACCCCCGGATGGAGACACTGGGTGGGGAGATTATGGTGGGTGAGTCATGTGTGTTTCTGTGTGTGTGTGTGTGTGTGTGTGTGTGTGTGTGTGCTGGTCATGTGCATTACATTCTTGGTTGCAATCCTTCACGGGAGAAAATGAATAAAATATGAGAGCAGAGATTAACTTACGTAGTTGATGTCAGGGATGTCATTTTTGTCAACTCCAACTGTCTGTGAAAGGAAAAAGAGTTTAACAACAGCCACTACCACACGGCACTATCCCCGCAGATTTTTCATGGATTTTTCATACATTGTTATGAAGGTCACATTAAGGACTGTTTGGTTGTCCCTTACCTCGGCCAGCTTCATGAATTCTCCAATCTTTGTCACCCTGGTCAGGAACCTCTTGTAGATCTCCAAGGCCTCCTTACAGTCACTCTTCTTCATCTTGAAGTATTTCTCTATATTGGAAAAAAAATGTTGTCATCGTGATCTCTGTTTTCATCTTTGAGGTGCCAAGCAAGAGGTCTCCTCATGGACAACTCACCTAATAAGTTGATGATTCCGTCATTGTAGGATGCAAACAGTTTGACCAGGTCCTTGAAGAGAAGCAGAAATGCAGCATTGATGATCCCGTTGTTCAGCTCCTTGGGATGAACCTGTGAGGAGAAAGAAAACAGAAACCTCTTGTCTCATGATGCTGCATCGGTACCATCAAACACGTGTAGAAATCAAGCCAAAGCCAAAGACTCACATCGAACTCCAGGAGTGTGTCAATCTGAGTCTGCAGAACAGGCATGCCTTTCAACAGCTTCTCAGTGGTCATGGTCCTCATCACACCATCAGCACTGAAAGAATACAACAGAGCATTACATGCTCCACAGGGATGAGAACTGCCATTTTTTTTTTCACAACTAAAGATTTGCTCTGGTCAGAATCAATGGATGAGTTTGTAAACTTGGAGCGTTTCCCCCTTGGTTTCCCAGGAAACCAAAGTACATCACTACAAACCACTCTCACTCGAACTCTCACTCCACTTATTGGTCAACAATAGTAACTAACAATATTAGGTATCTGGGCATTATACTTGGCAAAACTATACCAGCGAAATGCCGAATGCACTTCGAGAAAATGTCTTGCAAATACTACACTACTTTACACTTTGCAAAGAAGATGTGCTGCCTCCAGACAACTGAGCAGACAAGGTTAGAGCATGTACAACACATGTACAACTGTCAACATGAAGTAGTTAATGTTAATGGTAGTTTGTGGTAGTTGGGTCGAATTTCCCACCACTAATAAACCACTCCAGAGTTTTTCTGGGACTATACCCAGACCACCTCCTCTCAATAGTTTTGGTGAGGTTGTGTTGGTCCACACCAGAGTGCAATTACTGTATTCATACCTGCCCAACCAAACCACAGAAAGGGGGAAAATGAACCAGAGTCTGATTTAATCGGACTAAAAAGCACAGTTGAGAAAATCATCTACAATGAAATTTGCTGAGTGTAATGCAATCCTGCCAGAACAGGATCTAGGACCTCCCAGATTGGGACTGGCACCTGTTTGACTGGATTGAGCAACTCTGTATGTGGTGCTTGCAGATTTTGATAGTGTTTGTCACTATCAAAATCTGCAAGCACCACATACAGGCTAGGGGTAAGTGGTTTAATGCTTTTTGGGGTCTAAATCTCTCCCCCCCGACCTGCCGTAAAAGCACCCTCTCTGTGTTCTGGGACCCCGTGATTTACAGTGACCTGCTCTATAGAAATGCGCCTGATCGATGTTTGTCTTTGTTGGATACTGTCTACCATAGTGCATTAAGATTTGTGACTGGATGTAAAGCATCAACACATAACTTGTACAAAATGACAAACTGGTCCTCATTATCAGTGAGGAGGCACATTCATTGGCTTACTTTTATTTACAAGTCTATGCTGGAAATGCTTCCCTCTTATCTTTGCACTTATATGTCACGCAACATCAGTTCCTATTGCGCTCTGGTAACTTGTATTTGTTATCTGGACCTACGGTTCATACAGAGCTCGGTAAGAAGGCCTTTAGTTATGCAGCCCCATCCACCTGGAACACAATGCAGACTGATTTGCAGTTGCGAAATCTTGAATTTAAACACTGCATGAAAGATTTGGAAATAGATGCCATAAATTGTTGTCACTGCTTTTAAAATAACTAAATCCTTTAAACCTACGGTATGCATAAATTGTACTTTTTAAGTAGTCTAATGTTGTTTGTTTATGTATCTTAAGGGTCTTGTTAAATGTTCCTTGTTGTTGTGCTTGGTGTTCATATTTGTAATTGTACACTGTTAAAATGCTGCCATGTTGGCCAGGTCTCTCTTGAAAAAGAGGTTTTAAATCTCAATGAGATCATCTGGTTAAATAAAAGTTAAATAAAAAAACATTATAAAATTTACAAATTAAGCACAGCATAGCATCATCACGCATTTTACTCCCAATAAAACAGAAAAGACTGGTCTAGATGGTCGTTGTGCATATATGGCTCCTATAAGCATAACATTTATGACATACCCCTTCTTGACTCTGGTGAAATCAAAAGCCATCTGGCGGTAGGCGAAGGCTTTCTCGTTCAGGTATCGTCCATACCGTCTGATGAATGTAGACATGTCATAGCCTAAGCAGAAAATATCACTGTCAGAAAGCAGGCAGGGTTCATTATTTTTTCTTTTCGTTTTTAGAAATTATCTGACTGCAAATTATTTGGTGCTTATTTTTCATTTTAAGAATGTTAATTGTAGGACTTCTTTGGATCATTTGTATATAATTGATTTCAATTTGAGAGCATGGGGACGGAAGATCTGGGTAAAAATCACCTTCAACTAATCTGTTCCTTTAATATTTTTTAATTTTTTAAAAGGAAAACCATAAAAAACAATGAGCCTTACAAATGTGGCTAAAATGTTATACCACACATCCCAAATTTCATGAATTTCAGCTGAAACCATTAGGAACTGCAGATTTGGCATTGTTACATCATTTATTCATTCATTCAATTATTTGCAGGTTCTGGGCACAAATACCTGCCCACTGCTGCCCTGTTACCTATTTCTTTTTTTATTCTATACATATTTACGTATAACATGTTTTTTAGCAGATCTAAATTAAGGTTGTAGATTAATTTCTTATTTCTCTCATATAATTCTCTAAGTGTGCTTACAAATGTGCAATGTTATAAATGTGCATCTGTGCACTGTAAAAAACCACCAAAGGAAAGTGCAACCCAATACAGAAATGCCAGCATCTGTTTGCATGCATGTGTGCACATGTATTAGTGTGTGTACAGTTACATGTCCAATCCCTCCTGCCAGATGGCTCATTGTGTTTGTCTCTTCCTGTTTCTTTTTTGCATTGCCAGATGAGTGCCATATTTTTCTTACCGTGAGAGCCGGTTTTGTCGATAAAATTACTGAGGTTGAACAAGGATGTCCTGGAGGCCAAGTACTGAATGAACCTCTGAGGAAGAGAAAGAAAAGCCAATCATCATACCTATCAAGGCAAGTGGAGGAAATTAATTGGTTTTAAGTTAAATACAAAAACAAAACAAACACCTGTAATTGGAGCTTTTCTTTCTGTACTTGTTTCTATCTCATAGCAGCTTTTACAGATCTGATTCCATGGATGACCATACACTGAACCCACAGGACTCATTTAATTTCTTTGAGGGATTGTGGTCAGCCTTTATTATTTTGTCAAACTCCCCTGAGCATTACACACAACCCTCACAGCACTCAAAACACCAATTTCAGCCCTCTGAAGCGGTAACCTCACAAGTTAATTATCAACACATGGAATGGGTAATAATAAAAAAATAAACAGCAACCAATTAAATCCTTCTATCTTATATCACTGAATAAAACTGGAGTCAAGCTTGAACTGAATTGCACCAGATGTGATCTGACTTTGGTCTCACCACTAACCTCATTGCCGTGGACACACATGTGATGACTGGTGACGAGGGCCTTGAAGACGACCACCCAGCTGGCATTGGTGGCTCGCTCAAACAGTGTGTCAGCCATTTGCGGGATGTTCACGTTGGTGGTATTGGTGGCTGACACCAGGTCTGCAACATACAGCCACAAATAAAGATTATCATTCAGAGTTCTTCTGTCAAGCCTCCCTTGCATTCACATCATGTGAAACCTGGTGCGGTTCCCTAGAAGGGGAAATTTCGAACAAGAGGGCATGTACATAATTTGAACTACTCTGATTAAACTTTGATTAAGTGAGACTAAGTGTTCGCTGCAGAGCTGCTCCAGACACCCATGAGAATATTGAGCCAGAAAGAAAGCCTGATGTACATGCGAAATGATGTTGGTGCACAAGGCCACACACACACACACACACGCTGACAGCGCAGAAAGAGAAAAAAAATGCTGAGTCAGCATTTCAGTTCAGACACCCAGACAGACAGAGAGGTCTCCAACAGTTTCAAAGTTTCTGGACCATTGTGTCAGCACAAGGTGGAATATAAGGTGAACAGGAGCAGGAGGATGTGTTGATACACTGGACAACTTCCTCTTTGTTACATTACTGTTGAAATATTGATCCGTAGTTTTATTCCCAAGATTCCAAAGTTCTGGGAATGTGTGATACATCTGATTTCTCAACCCATTTCAGGCACAATTCACACTCACATGCATCAGTATTTTCTGTAGTCCTCCTCTACAGAAGTGTCCTATATCTCCTTCTCTGGGTCTAAAAAGCCATTGCTACTTAGAATAACAGTTAGCCAGTGACACAAACAACTTCTTTAATTTCTTTAATTCTGTTATTGAGAATATTAATATTAAATTTATTCCTGACAAATACTTTTTATGTATAACAAACACATTCTTATTATTGTTCATTATTGATTAATCTGCCCATCATTTTAATGATTAACCAATTGGTCTAAAATGGTGAAAAGTCCAAAACCCAAAGATATTCAATTTATTATCATACAGGGCAAAGAAAAGCAGTAAATCATACAATGAAGAAGCTGGAACCAGAGAATGTTTAGGATTACTCAAAACAGCTGCCAATTTACTAATTGAATAATTGACTAATCATTCATAATATACACACCTGGGGCCCGTTTCACCAAATTCGCAACATGCAAGCTGTGATTTGCAACACAGAACAATTTAATTACCTCAAGGCTATTTTGACACATTTCACAAATAAAAACACACATCATACTAGTACAATTATCAGAAACCTGTGACTGAGAATCATTGCCGTAATATGACGCTGCCTTCATTAGCAACCTGTATGCAAGCACAGCTCACAGGTCGCTTTTGTAAAACAGGCCCCTGATTACCTGATGATGATATGTACTAGAACAGCTCTGTGTAAGCTCCTCTAAAAAATCTAATTAAAATACCATGTTTTATTATTTCTTTGTCTGATGATAAGGAGGAGGAGGAGGAGGTATTTTTTATTTGATTGGCTATTATGGTTAAACAGATGGCCACTGCAACATCCAAATATAAAGCAAGAGGAAGATGATTTGGTCATGCAGAAGAAACACTCAGACACACACTCACAACAGATAATATTTATGGTATATAGATATATGGTATATTGCAGAATGTTTGTCAATCATGCAACACTAACAGTAATTTCCTTTAAGTTCTTGAAATCTCAGTCAGTCTCGCTGACATTGACAGCTGAGCAACAAGGGCAGAACTGAATGTGTCCATACATAGTGCCAGAGAGGAATGCAGCAAGTATTGGCAGACGCCTCTGATAATGGAAGGAGAGGAAGGCCATTATATTATTATATTGCACAGGCCTTGCCTTGAGAAGGTAGACACCAAACTGCAGACCAGACCAAAAATACAGCAAGGGGATGAGCAAGAGAGAGGCAGCAAGGAAGTCAAAGAGCAAGGCCCTCATGAGAACAGCAGGGAGTCTGTTGAGATGCACTAATGTAGACATGAATGTGGAAGAAATGAAGAGACATAAAAGTTGAGCCTGTTCAAGGTCATAACAGGGTGGCAGGCTGAACAGAGGAGCTGGGGTTAGGGTGGTTGGGGGTGTTGTAAACAGATTATTGCTAATCACTGGTCCTGGTCTTCTATGGTGGCTGTCTCGCTGCCCATCCCCCGTACAGCAGACACACACACACACACACACACACACACACACACACACACACCACCTGTCTCGACTTCTAATACGTCTCTGTTATCAGCTTTTTGTTTCCGGTGCTGTTGATGTCAGCCAGAGTAATGATTTAGTAATTATATTCCATGGAACAGACAAGATCAGCTGTAATTGTCAAAATGAAATTAATTTAAAATAGACTGAAGTTAAGTTAAGTCACCGATCTTCTGATCTTTCTGTAACTAATTATGCTCCAGTCCATATGTACAGCTTGACCAGATGGTAACAGCCACACTGTGACATCCGTGATGATGTCTGATGTTTCTATGTTTAATGAAGGCTGCATTGACATCAATCAGTTTCCCACTATGGCTCCCATCTGTCTTTATTAAGTCTTTTCTTCAACACCTCTCATTCTAACGGATGATTTTCTCTCTCTTTCAAACTACTGTTGATCATTTCCGTCCACTATCCAGCCTGTTTATTTTATTTTATTTTACTCTTTCTCTGTTTCTCATTCAGCCTCACTTCTCTGTGAAATGGATAAAGACTACATTCCCCTGCAGCCTTTTCAAATGACAGACATGGTCCACAATGGCTGAAATGCGATTATACAACATTATCATGTCACTGGCGTAGCTACAAGTTCATATTCATACTAGCATGATGAACACAGCTCTAGCCAGAGCCAATCTCAGATTTCCAGCTCATAATGCCTAACAATAACTGTGTATGTACATATGTTATTATATCTGGTGTTGAATGCGTTATGTACTACTATACGAGCCATATCATAGGACATAATCCATGTTTTCTGTTGTGATATCATCACCTGAAACAAACACGCATTGACATACAAGTGTGTGTGCGTCTAATGAGGATTTGCTGAGCTAAATAAAGACTCTTACGGTAATCCACATCCCACAGGAGAGTTCTAATAATGAACTGCGAGGACTCATACTGTGTGAGTCTATGTCTGTGTGTGACAGTGTCTGTGTAAGTGTGTCTTTTTCTGGTCTGCGACAGAGTCTGTCTGCTGTAATCGTTTTTTAGTTAGAGCACAACATGCCTCTAGTAGTAGCCATATTAGTCCAGATACAATTAGACAGACCATACACATGTACTTGTGTTGATGTGCAGATTCATCCAGATAGCCTAATTCTTGTCAGCTATCAGCTAATGCCTGCCTTGGGAGGTTTCACACAAGTTTATGGCGCACAGTAAATGTAGTGCACCATACAGAAATAGTGGATGATTTAAGACAGAGCCCTTAATTCATATGACTCTTAACAACTCTCACGTGCCTGCCTAATATCTCATGTGACCTAATGTTTCTCATGTGACATCATGTAAAGGACCCGCAGGTGTTTAAATGCCTGGGACACCCTACCACTTAGCAGATCTGATGAGGACTCCTGTATGAGTGGTGAAACATCTTAAAGCAATAGTTTGACATTTCCTCTTCTCCGGCTGGTAGGCCTATACACTTGCTTACTTCCAGAGTGACAGATGAGAAGATCAATACCATTCTCATATCTGTACAGATAATATATGGCTGCGGCTGGTTAGATTAGCTTAGCATAACACTGGAAAAAGGGGTGAATAGTTAGCAGGGTTCAGTGGGAAGCTCACTTATGAACACATTATACTTCACGGTGGCGACTTCAGGAAGTTCCTGCTCCCTGCCCTCCACAGTCTGGAACATAAATCCCCGTAAAAATGCTTTTTGTTGTTTATAGACGTTTACAGTTTTTGTTGGGATTAAACTAAAGAGAGACTGTACAATGTGCTAATTACTGAGCATTAAGCTGATGATACACAGAGCAACTTTTAGAGCAATCGTGCAGGGCAACTTTGCCGTCAATGGTAATGAGTAAAGATTACTACCGTAATCCCCTTCCCCCACCACTCCGCAACCCACCCCGAACCACCGCTATACGTTCAAAACATAGTCGGACTTGCCACTAGCAAGATTGCCCAGCAACATTACTTACATACAAACAAAAACTAACATTCACACACATTCAAACACCAGTGGAATAGCCACCAGGGGTTTGGGGTTCAGTATCTTGCCCAAGAACACTTCGACATGCAGCCTGGAGGAGCCGGGGATTGAATGGCCGATCTCCTGAGCTACAGCCGCAACTACTTGCAGTGTAATTTTCAACATGACCTCAGATGAATTTAAACCTACTGCCTTTGCCCTTGCCTCTTTCAGTCGACCTTGCATGTACCACATGTTCTCTAAAAATTTATAAGGCATGCCCTCCAGTGTTCTTTTCATTACATCTACTGTGTCTATATACAGTGCAGGACTAAATAAACTTCAAAAGTGAGAAATTACACCTGTTCTTTCCCTGCACTGTGGGCCCCAATTTGCAAATGCAGGCATCAAAGCCAAAAGAAGATGAGACGTTTGCTCTCTGTATAGAGGAAGATCCGGCACACATATATTACATTTGCAGCTTTTATTTTGTAGTTGAATCATGGGTGAAAAGGCACCTGTGACACACCCATATTCACACACACACACACACACACGCTTCTTGATCAGGCAGTTCGTCTTTTATGTTTTGCCATGTATAATCAGAAGACAGTGTTGGCCACTTGCTAGAATAAATGCTTAGCCTGCACTGCAACACCATTACAAATACATTCAGAAACCCTCATCATTGCATCTGTTCGTTCTAGTTAAAGAAGCATGCACCCATTGTGATTGTCTCGTGCACTCTGAAGATGACAGGCCTGTCATTTGTTTCCTTCCTCCTCAGGATCTCCCTCTGCCCTTACTGTGCCGTCCCTCGACACTTTCAATCTGTTGCCATAACAACTGCTCTGCACCACCACGGCACACCCACGTCCACCCCAAGGGTCACAGACCTGTGTCACTGTGACAAAAGAATAAATACGACCTATGGGATATATATATTTATATCTACCTACCATCAAATACTGTGAGTCAAACATGCTGAAAGATGGGAGCCATTTACTTGTACTTTTCAGTGTTTACTTACGGTATTGTACTTATTTGTTCCTATTTTCAGCCTAAACTATATCAAAACATAGCAAATGAATCAAAGTTTGAGGTCTAACTGGAAAATGTTTTTTTCTGTTTTTTTGAGGTTAGGAGCTTCCTCCAGCCAAGATAGGCTATGCATGCAAGAGAAGCACAGTGGCCTACATACAAGAAGCTTGTTGAATTGCCCTAGAAATGGAGACAGTATGACCTCAAAGACTAAAAACCTCATGGAACACAGAATGTTCATCTATGTCTTGCAGGATACTCTAATTAATCAAATGTATAATGATATTTCCATGTGTCTGGAGTGTATCAAGAGGTCAGTAGAAGTGGTGTCCTGTGGCTGGAGAAATAGGTGATGACTTGTACATGTGACTCTTTGTGCAACAGCTAATCAAGTCCAGCGCTGTAAAGTCAAAAGCAAAAGACACACAGAAAACAAACACACGGATACAGCAGAAAGTGAAGAAGCAATGGTCTCTGGTGCTTTCTAGCATTAGCATTGTCACCTTTGGCGGTGTAAATAATGCAAGGCAGTCATTGGCTGATTATTCAATTATTCAGCAGGGGAGTGGATCACAAGATATATGGTCCTAGCACAAGACACAGGGAGCAGAGCTGTCCAGCGACCACACACAGACTCGGATGGACACTCACAGCCAGTCAGACCACCCGTCATCTGTATACAGCGGCATTCCACTGCTATGGTTTGACTCAGTATTTGTGGTAGATGACAGCGATTAATCATGATTTGTCATAAGGTGGCCCCTGCTGTCATCTGGAGATGTGTTAATAAAGCTGTATGGTTTGATCATTTAATTCAGCTGTGACTTCATGAAACCAAAAAAGGTCCCTTTGCATGTTGTTCAGACAGCATCCCAGCTTGGAATTTACATTTGAATTTGGTATGTGTGCATATGATATGTGGACTTCAGCAGCTCTGCTACAATAAAGCTTCAATGGAAAGTAATGGAAAGTTGCTTTGCAGGAGAGGAGACATTAAATGGCCTTTTTCTGGGAATGACTTGTCAGTACCTTAAAATATGACCTTTTCTCCCTCCCTCTCTCTCTTCCTCTCCCTCTCTGGGTTTCCATCATATTTACTGGAGGCTGACACAATGGGTCACCAGAGGGGTCATCCCCGTGGCTACAATTCATTATGCACCACACCCTTTTAAGCTAAGGGAATTAACAAAATGACTGGTCATGGTCATAGCTCGCATGGCTGTGGTGGTATGTGGTCTGGGTGGATGTGTATGCAGTCTGTTAACCTAGGCCCTATACAGCCAGCCCGTGCAGCGGGGAAGAGGAAGAAGGACTTACACTCCAGGTGCTTTTTCTTGGGCGCCATCACTTCGTGAGTGGTGGCTTTGCAGACAGCCCGGGCCATATCTGATCCCGTTAGCTGGTATTGCGCAGCGGCAATGCGATCCGTGAGCGTTTGCCCCGACATTTTCTCTCCGTTGAATCGACCACCTCAGGAATGTATTTCACCACGGGACGATGAAAAAATTGTATGAATATCACCCGGCGGCTTCCCGGTGGTACAGTAAGCGGATCCTCTTCTCCGGCTGGTAGGCCTATGACCTTCTGTGTGGGCGGAAGAAAAATCACACAAAATGAGCACAAACCACTACATAGCCTACACCAAATTTTCACGTCAAATCGTGCGGTCACGTTGACAATATGCTCGGTGACATGCGGGGACTTACGCAAGGTTGTGAATTCCCCTCGGCTCGTCCCGTTAAAGGCTCCGACCGTTCAGTTCAGCACCTTGGACAGCTAATGCCACTCGGTTATGTAATGTAACACACAACTGGCAATGAAAGCTATGTTCTCACCCCGCAGCAATTTATTTTTAAAAAATAGGCCGATGTTGCAAACTCTGATTGTCCAAAAAATTGGCTACCTGCCTTTCTGTGCATTAAAACCCCGCAATGTCCCCTCTCGGTTGTCAGATTCCGGTGTTTCCTTCCTCTCTGATCTGTCCGTTTCGGCTCAGTAGTGCCACTTCAGATGTTGTGGTCCTCTCCTCAGATCGACAGAAAATGCGCACTGCTCCCCGGTGGTGTCGCCAACACTGCGCAGCGCAGGATGCTCCAGAAGAGCAAAGAGACAGAAGGGAATTTCCTTTTCTCCTTCCCACTGTGTTTATTTATTTGGCCTATCTATATGTCCATTTCCTCCCTCCCCCCGAGCTGGTGCTTGGACAGGGTTGGATGACACACGTCGCATCCCACGTCTCTTAAAGGGGAGTCGACAAGGAGGGGGGGGGGTCACTGTACAGAAACTCACATCACCAAGCGCCAAAGCGTGACTGCATCGCACAGGTTTACACGCACAGCATGCAGACTGACAGATGATGAAGGTGAAACATTTTCTGTAAGATATAAGAAGACCCTATAATTTGACCAAATGTGGCACCATATGGTAGATCTGGCTGTGATCAGCTAAGGAAGCCTAATAGACCCGGGTTACATTTTGGCCCACAATACTGTTAAGGCAAGAACAAACAGAGCCGTGTTATGTGTCCAATCTCAATATTTGCGTTATATGGGCGTTATATTGATCTAAAATCATAACCAGCCTTTATTTTTTAAGAACATGCATTTAACAAATATAAAGGGGGTATAATTTCATTTCATTTCACAATTTCATAGTTATTTGGATTGGTTGTGGTGTTTTAAAGCTTCCCTGCATCAGAGACAGGCCTACTGTAAAGAGAGAAATTTATCGACGGAGAAAAGCGTACTGACAGGCACGCTGAGCGTGCTTGCGTCACGGAAGACGTACACGGAACTGTAGCCACGTCGTCAACATGAGTGGAGGAACCGGAGAAACAGGAAACGCTTCATTGACTGCACTTCATTACGAATCATCCACAAAACAACACAGTAAGTGAATATAAAACAACTTACCACGCTCACAGTTGTAACTTCGGTTTGTCTTTTACGTTTAGCGCTGGAAGCACCAGTTTGTGCGGTGTGTTAATGTAATTTCAGCTAGTTAGCGTAAGTTATGTCTAAGGTAGCCTACTTGGCTTGTCTTTCAATAGACATGATTCAGTTTATGGAGTTTATCTCTTTTGTAGGCGACAGACTGCTGCTGCAATTTGGCAAACTTTGCCCTCTTCTTGTCCTTTGACATTTTATATGACAGTGTGGTCTAGGCGTAGTTTTCAGTAGGAGTTTTTTCATATGTAGCCTAAGTATAAAGAAGCTCAATTGATTGCTCAGTATGTTTTCTATATTGTTCAGATTTGCTCAGCCTCCACTATCTACGATATAAAAATGCTTCTTACACGTTTATGCCGTAATGATAGTAGTACTTCTGCTGCATAACAAGCACTTTTATTTTGATACTTTAAATACATTTTGTTGATAATACTTCTGAACTGTTAATTATGCTTCTGGAGTTGTGGTATTGCTACTTTTTCTTAAGTTAAGCACGTTGATACTTCTTCTATCTCTGACTGGTCTGCTTGTTGTGTCTTTGTAATGTGTTTCAGTGATGGCCCAGTTTCAGGAGGTATCAAAGCAGTCCAGTCTGCACCCTAAGCCTGCAGGGTTGGTTTTGCAGTATGGCACAGCCGGTTTCAGGACCAACGCCAAACATCTGGACCACATCATGTTCAGGATGGGACTGCTGGCCGCTCTCCGCTCCAAAAAGACCAAAGCCACCATCGGAGTCATGGTCACTGCATCACACAACCCTGAGGTGAGAAAGGGATTCAGAAATATTAACGTCTCGCCTTGGATTTATGGTTTACTAAATTTGACCCCATAATTTTGTTTTCGTTTCATATTGTTAATGGAAAATTGACTCTACCTCTCATACACATAATTACACACACACAATCATAATTCTCCCCTTATACTTCCTTCTGCCTCTGTCTTTATATCTGCACTTGGGTAGGAGGACAACGGGGTGAAGCTGATTGACCCCATGGGGGAGATGGTAACATTGACGTGGGAGGGCTATGCGACCCAGCTGGCCAATGCTGAGCAGGACGATTTGCTCACTGCTCTGACGGACATTATAGAGAAGGAAGCCATAAACATGAGCCATGAAGCTAATGTGTTTGTCGGCAAAGACACCAGGTATATGATGATACATAATATATAAAGTAATTTCTTGTTCAGATTTCATAGATACACCCATGTCATCCAGGTATCAGTGCAGGAAACATACACTTTTACCAGACTTTTATGTGTTAATATTATTAACTCTTACTGTGACAGCAAATTATTTCGCTCTACATTATGAAGTGTAACAAAAGAATAAAAAACATGTGTCTTCTAATTATAGAAGCAGCAGTGGCAGCCTTTCACAGGCTGTATTGGATGGAGTGTCTGCACTCGGTGGTCACAGAAAAGGTGGGGTTAATTAAACGTGTATACCCTGAAATTAATTTGCTTACCTACTTAGTTGTGTTAATTTCCATACTTTTTTCTTCTTGTCTTGTTCTTTATCTGCCCTCTCATCTGACTCTCTCATCAGACTATGGTTTGGTGACCACCCCACAGCTGCACTACATGGTTTGCTGTCAGAACACACAGGGTAAATATGGAGAAGCCACAGAGGAAGGATATTATAACAAACTCTGCCAAGCTTTCATTCAGCTCACGAAGAATGTAAGAAAACAGAGCGTGTTCTTGTGACTTCTTTCAAGCCCTGTACATTTGGGTTTTTGTAATAATATCCATCTATCTAGAAATCACTCCTTTCTCCTCACCTCCACCTTTTTCTGTCTGGTAGGCGTCCAATTGTACAGATGACCAGAAGCACCTCTCTATCGATGGTGCTAACGGTATTGGGGCTCTAAAGGTGCGGAGGATGGAGAGTCACCTGAAGAAGGAGCTGCATATATCCCTGTTCAACGACGGCAGCAAAGGGAAGCTCAACCACCAGTGTGGGGCTGACTTTGTCAAAGTGCAGCAAAAACCTCCAACAGGTGCGACTGTGCTCTATAGAAAGTACTTTTCAGTATTTTATTTGCATTGAGCTGAGTAATCCAGGGGGTGGGGTGGGGGGGCTTGGCAAACTTGGTGCCAGTTTCTTTGTCCCTGTTAAAGCTTTTGGTAGAGAAGTGCCAAATAAACAAATGTGACCAAAAGAAAACACAAACTTTAGAACGATAGATGCTATTTTCAATTGACCACTTCCATCTTGCATCTCTTCCCTCTGCAAAGGCATTCAGATGAACCCAGGGGAGCGTGGCTGCTCCTTTGACGGGGATGCTGACCGAGTAGTTTACTACTACACTGACTCTGAGGGACAGTTTCACCTGCTGGACGGAGACAAAATCGCCACTCTCATCAGCACCTTCCTTAAAGAGCTGCTCACACAGGTAAACTCTCAGATGCAAACATGAAATACAATAAACAGGCACACATACACAAAGTCTTTGTAAATTGATTTTTGTTTTTGTTCACACAGGCTGGTCTAGACTTGACGATAGCAGTGGTGCAAACCGCTTACGCTAATGGAAGTTCAACACGCTATCTGGAAGACACTATGAAGGTGGGACAACACAAGTGCATTTCTTTTATTCCCTTTTTATTTTTTTAAATATGAACTAAAAGTTCACACCTTTTCATGTGATTTAGGTAATAGTGAGGTGTACTAAAACTGGAGTGAAGCACCTTCATCATGCAGCCCAGGAGTTTGATATCGGTGTGTACTTTGAGGCCAATGGTCATGGAACTGTGAGTAGATCAGACACGCACTTCAACAGGTCGCATGAAGCATCGATCATCATCAGTATAGCGCAGTAATGAAAGCCATTCTTTTCTGTGTTGGTGTTGGGTGAATTATACACATACAAATCCTAACATGATGTGTGATGATGTGTTTGTGTTGTGGTCAGGTGTTGTTCAGTGAGGCAGCTGAAGAGAAGATCCAGCAGCTAGCCAAGAACCCCAGCGCCGACGACGAGAGGAAGAGAGCGGCTCTCTTGCTGCAGAACACTACAAACGTGATCAACCAGGTGGACACACGCGCTGAACCTTTCAAGCAAAGCAACATTATTATCACACTCAGCCGCAGCTCTTATCTGTTACTTTTATCTTCCGAAGACTGTAGGTGATGCCATTTCTGACATGCTGCTGATTGAAGCCATATTAGCCATCAAGGGTATGACTATCCAGCAGTGGGACGCCATCTACAGCGACCTGCCAAACAGGCAGCTCAAAGTCAAGGTGCTGGTTAATTTATGTGTCATAATGTTGAATATTTCTGATAGTGAATCCTGTAGAATTTTTTGTCTGTGTCATACCTCAGGGTTCTGACAGGCCTGGAAAGTCCTTAGAATTTTTGGGAAAATGTTGAATTTTAAAATGTAATGAGATATATTTTAATGCACTTCACATCCTGAAGAGCTGCTGCTGATAGATATATTTTTATATAATGCAAGTTTTTAAGTTACAGCTTCATTGTAATTCCTTGACATGACAAGTTCATGAGCAAAAACATTAGGCCTCTTGTCTGACTTTGACCAAGAGCATGTCTTACCTAAACATAAGATTCATTATGAGTGTTTAAATTTCACCAATAATAGTCAATAAAAAAAGTACTTCATTGTGATATACCTGTGACTGCAGTAACCCTAGACCTGGTAGGCTTTCAGCATCCAGCTCAGGAAGACTTCTTTTCCCGTTTTGTACACAACCTGTACTCCCATCATTGCCACTTGAATATATTGTGCATACGCAGTTATGATTAGCTACACTGGATTTGGTTCTGTAGGTGTTGGATCGTAGGGTGATTGACACAACAGATGCAGAGAGACGGGCGGTTAGCCCTGCAGGACTGCAAGAGGCCATCGACAGTTTAGTGAAGCAGTACAGACAGGCCCGCTCCTTCGTGAGACCCTCCGGCACAGAGGACGTGGTGAGAGTTTACGCCGAGGCAGAAACACAGGTGAGAATTTCTTTGGGTTGGTCCTCTTTGGGACATTGTTCTGTCTTCTGTTGTTATTCTGTGACACATACAGGTATTGTATTTGTGTTTTAGGAGAGCGCCGATGACCTGGCACATGAAGTGAGCCTTGCAGTTTATCGTCTGGCTGGGGGAGTCGGGGGTGAACCCAAGCTGTTGCACTAGAAACACAGATACAAAATCACACAACATGGATCAAT
This sequence comes from Micropterus salmoides, assembly GCF_014851395.1. Classification (NCBI taxonomy): domain Eukaryota; kingdom Metazoa; phylum Chordata; class Actinopteri; order Centrarchiformes; family Centrarchidae; genus Micropterus; species Micropterus salmoides. The sequence goes on from NW_024040928.1 coordinate 12,374,774, forward strand.
CAATCGGTGCTTTATGAAGGCAGTCAATAACATCATTTTCTAAAGTTTTAATTTATCAAAATTGCTTGTTTTCGGTGAGGTGCCAAATTATTTTGTGCTGTCAATTGCACTGCTCTAGTTTTCTTTTGCTTTATATTTGCCATGTCATTGGAAGATATGGGACACACTGGGGGAGACAATGAAGGGGTTTTATGCTACTTTGAGGAATCCTACACTTGTTTTTGTATTTGAAACAGGCTGTCTTGTGCCTGTAAACTATGGGTTTCTATGTGATGTAAATAAGCTACTTTACTGTATATATGTCATAATTAAAACATTTCACACACAAATTAAAAAAGGTTTTAATGACTGTTTCGATTAAATGTAGGTTATAATGTGTTACTTCCTACTAAACTGAATCTTTTTGAAAGTTACTGTGTGTAATTTCTTTGCTTTTTGGTTCGGAGCAATCAGAATAATCAAGTTTACATGAGGGAAGTTGTAGCAATTGTGCTTCCGTTTGAATGTTGGAAACCCTTTGCTGCTTTGGTATAAATAAATGATGGAAAAGAAAAAAAGTGTGCATATTTTTAAGTGTTATGAATGATGACTGACTCTTGATTTAAATGGCAAACCACAACTATGATTGCTTGCTGTTTATTTAGTTACTTTGAAAAGACACAGAGGATTAAGAGCACAGAAAAAACATTGTTAGGCTGACAGGGAGTAGGTACAGCAGAGTGATGGGAAACAGTGTGTATTGTAGTCTCCATGCAGGATGAACACAGTCCTTCAAATGGGCACATGGTGCTTGAAGACAAGTTCGATGTTTCTCTTAAATTCAATATTAAATTCTAGGACTTGGCACTAACGTGACATGAAACATTGGTGTACAGCATATAGTTAGCAAGGGTCGCTCAGAGAGATTTGGGGGCACTAAATGGTCTATTCTTCTTCTGTGTCGTCTGCTGCTCCAGAAATGATGATGGTGCGCTCCTGTGTGTCGCTCTCATAAGTATCCTCATCTGTCTTAACTGTTCTGGGAAAAAAGGGCAACAGGTGGAGAAATAAGACATTTTACTGGATCAGTCGACTGAACAAAACACAAATGTTTTTGTAAAGTCACCCTCTACCTGATGAGGACAGTTTTCCTCTCAGACATCTCAGTTGCCTGCTCCTCTAAGTTGCCGTCTGTCTGGGTGTCAGACGAGGCCACCTTCAATTGGGGGCCGCCAGCACCCGGAGCCTTCTCAGCCCCGCTACTGGCCATGTCACTGGAGGCTGGATCTAACTTTGAAGACGCTGCAGGGACTGAGCTATCAGAGGCTGAGGCTGAGGTAGCACGCACACCGGCACTGGAAGTGAGATGCAGGCCTCCTGTTAGGGACAGGTTTCCGACCATGGTACTCAAACGGCTGTCTTCCCCCTCGATCAGCTTCCTGAGGCAAAAAACAGTGGAGTGACATTAGAATGAATGCTGCATATAAAATGAAAAATGGTGTAGTCAGTAACTCAATGTTCCTCTGTGCCATGTGCCATCTTATATTTTTCTACTAAATGTGAAACAGTCAGGTTTGCATTCTGTGGAAATGGCATTATGTTGTGTTCACCTGTAGGTGGTGATCTCAATCTCCAGAGCCATCTTTACATTTAGCAGGTCCTGGTATTCCCGCAGCAACAGAGCGATCTTCTCCTTGGTTACCTGTAGATCCAACTTAATCGCCTCTATACGCTCCTGTTGCAATAGAATACAACAGGATAGCTTTATTTTAAGGAGCATTTGGCCCAGAAGATGACTAGAATATCAGTATATATATATATATATAAATATGTATCCTACTGTGTGAACAGCCTGAGTGAATATAAATAAATGCAATGGCACATCATGCCAGTAACCTGTAAGTCCTCCTCCTTCTTCTTGTATTTTTCCACTGCATCACGAATCTGAGCTTCCAAATGCTCGTTCCTCGTCTTCAGTGCATCCAGCTCACGTTCCTTGTTGAGAATCTTTACACACACACACACACAGATAGATAGATAAGAAGTGGTAGTAGTAACCATTAACAAAAACAGAAAATCATACTCACATCCTTCTTATAGCCTGCGATTTCCTCTCTCAAACTTCGAATACTTTCAGCGTGTTTGGTGGAGGCATTGCTCAGGTCCTGAAACTTTGACCCGTACCAAGCGTCCATTTCCTGAAGAATAAAGGACTTCCTCAGTGTTTTGCTCGATCATCCCTGCTTTGTATAGCCTTAGAAGAGTATTTCTTCCATGCTGTATATAACCCAAACCCAAGACATGCCGGTGTTTGTCACAGTTCCTTCATGTGGTTTAAGACAGTTGTGCATTAGAAGGGTTGAAGTGAACATGGTGCGGCTTCCTCGTTGAACCCTACCTGTAGGTTTTTGGCGGCAATGCTGTCGTACTGAGACTGAATCTGTTTGAGAGCAGAGGAGAGGTCTGGGAGGCCAAAGCTCAGGTCCACCCTGGAGGCCGCTGAATAGATCTGCTGCATCAGCTCATCAATTTCCTTTCAGGGGATCAGTTAGAAGAATAGCAATACGTGCAGAAATTAAACATTGTGTGGGCTGTGTCTCAAATTAAGTTTAAAATGCAGGTCTGTATTACTTTCTTAGATAATAAAACTCAGGAATATGAAAGATCATTTTAAACCTACATGGAAACAGTATTTGATCTGGTTTATGGGTAAGTAATATGGAAACCTTTATGCATGTTATTAAGGAAGATTCTGCACCACAAGTTAGTCACAGTGTTACCCTTTAGCTTCCTGACCTTCACACCTTACTGATAATTGCCCCGTTTACGGTCTTACTCACACTATTCATCAATACGGTTTAAACTGTCATACCAATAATTACCAGCCCATTAAACCATTCATGATAAAATGAAAGGCATGTCACCCAGCAGCCACTGACTCATACACAAGGTATGCTGTAGATGGACAGGTGGGAGGCCAGACAAACACACATTACCTCCTTGTGAACTCTATGCAGGAAGGCCAGCTCAACCTCCAGGTGTTCCAGCTGTTTCTCCAGTGTGATCCGTTCTGTGGTTGCTCTGTCCACATCCTGGGACATTGAACCGCATATGGTTTGAATGGTTCGGTGAGATAAAAGCCAATTCTGTTCATAAGCCTTCTACTGGCTTTCAGAAACTTATTAAATTTGAAGTTGTGAAAAGACTTTCCCCTGTTTCTTACCGGACGGAGAACCTCAATGTCATGCTCCGTCTTTTTCCGGGCATCCACGGCCTCATCATATTTGGCCTTCAGCATATCCAACTGGCCCAACGTTGCCTCCTTGGCTGCCAAAGACATATCCTGTACAGGCCAGATATAACGTATTTGTCAAATGGATAATGCAGCAGATAAAAGGGTGAAAAGGAGCATCAATGTTATCATATTTTGAGCCACACCTGTACTAGTCACAACGAACTATGATCTAAACAACTCGTGGTCATGAGTTATGACATCCCTCACCCTCTCGACTCTCATTTGCTCGGCAACCCTGTAGAGATCCTTCAGCTGGGACTCGTACAGCTGCCTGAGGCCTGGTCTGACAAGGCGGCTTTTAAGGGCCTCAATCTCAGCCTCCAGCAGCTTGTTTTTTGACTCCAAGGTTCGCACCTAGCAGAACAAATACAGGAGACACAGACACAGATTGCAAAGTTCAGATGTCAAGAAATGAAAATGATTATGGATGATTATTTTGGAGTCAAAAAACAAGTGTGACATTTAAGAAGTGATCAAATGTGTGTCTGTGTGTGGTTGGTCCTCTTGCCTTTTCAATATACACCGCCAGGCGGTCGTTGAGAGCCACCATCTCCTGCCTCTCATTGGTTCGAGTCATTATAAAGGCCTGGTTCTCTGCTACAGCCGCATCCAGGTCCAGTTTTGGCCCAAGTCCCATAGACATACCAAAGCACAGCGCTCTCATACTCACACTGCTATAGACCAGACCACAAACGAGTTTTATTTATTTATTAATTATTTATTAATTATAGTTTGGATTTTATATTGATCTATTAGGTACTTTGCAATCATAAGCACATAACAGTCATCTGAGAAGCTCTGCTGAGATCATTTGGATCCATGTTCCACTGTAACAACAGTGGGATTTATCTCTTAAACTGCATTGAGAACATACAAACCTTGGATCATACATTTAGTGATTTAGATTTCAGTAATTAATTTTGTTGCACACTTAAAAAAAAAAACAAATACAAGTGAATGGGAGTCAGGACAACATTGTGACAGGCGACTCACCTGGTGATGCGAGCTTTGTTGGAGGTGGCCCTGCGCTCCATCGTTCCACCACTCCGGGTGAAGCTGGCCGACCGGTGGCGGGTCTCCCTGCGGGTGGGAGAGGGACTGGACACGCGGAGCTGGTAGGCAGGAAGGGCCAGTGTGCCCTCGAAATGCCGGCGGTAGGAAGACATCCTCTCTGGACTGCGGCTCATGATGATGCTCGTGTAACTTTTGCAACTTCAACTGGAACTAGTCACTCACACTTTTTAGTCTGTAGTGGGATCTTTATACCCTCAGCCCTACCCTAAACACTGCAGAGGAATTTTGAATGTCCTTCCCAACCCAAGGGTGAATGTCCCTGCAAACATCTATCAAGGCAACGTCAATTTACTTATTAGCCTATAGACATTTGGAAGAATCTTAATTTTATAATGATGCAATTATCTGTTGACTTACCTGTATGGGCTAATTTAACAGAATGCGTGTAAACACGTGAACACAAGAACTGAACATACATGTAGGCTACATTTATTCATAATTAGGTGTTTTGCTAATATTTTAATTTCGCAATCTGCCAATCCACACACCCACCCATTATTCAGTCCTCCATCCTCTCCATCTATCATTTTCATCCTAAATAAATCTTAAATGATGAAAACATGTATTTCGAGAAAACAGCCACGCAAAAAATAAACCTTTCTTTTAAAGTTTTAAAGGAGGAAACAAAATGCGGAACCATTGTATTACATTGCCTATCCTTCGCCGGAAGGGTTTCCATGTTACTCCAGTGTCTACTTTGGCTGTGCTGTCCACTTCTTTGTAGGAAAGTAAAATCAGTTTAAAGTGTGCTTCTCTACCTCAGCTGCTACGACATGGCGGGAAACTTCTGGCAAAGTTCTCATTAGTAAGTTGTAATTAAATTGTCGACGTGTTACGTCTTTATTTTGTAAATCACCGTCTGTGTTGTGAGGCCTAGCTGTGCCGCTACAGCAAAGCTAACAGTTTCTCCTGAACTGACGTTATTGCTACGATATAAAATAGCAATTTAAAGACTTCTATTTTATTTTTAGACTAGCTTCATTTTATATTTTACATGCTTTGTGACAGCAACATTAAGGTCTAACAGTGTTTCACGTTGGTGCTGTTAACGATATCTGCTAGCTTGGTTAACAGTCTGACTATCCAGTGTGAGTATATTTAAATAGTGTGTTTTATTTTGTCCGTCAAGTCTGCAGTGGGTTCTGGACAAGCAGGACCTGATGAAAGAGCGCCAGAAGGATCTGAAATTTCTTTCAGAAGAGGAGTACTGGAAGCTGCAGATTTTCTTTGCGAATGGTAAGTTATTTAATTCAAGTCTGTGTTTCATGGCCCGGTATCTGCACTCATTTACAATAAAACCTGTTTACTTCTTAGATTATCTCTACATTAAATTACACAACATCATATGTATGCCACTAATACAGTCTAACTGAACAATATACAGTAATATACTTTCTATGTATGAGTAATGTAGTTGTCTTTTTAAAATGATGTGTACTTGTGCTCATTATTCACATCTCATCAAGTAATTTTAACTACATAATTAAGCCAGGTTCAGATATTTGGTGTTTAATTCCATCTCTTTCAGTGATCCAGGCTCTGGGAGAACACCTGAAGCTGCGACAGCAGGTCATTGCAACTGCAACTGTCTACTTCAAACGCTTCTATGCCAGGTAAGAGGTATCAGCGTAGTGCTGAAGAAGAGAGATGTGAATACATTTAATCTGCGACTTTGGTAATAGTAATGTGCTTGTACAAAATGTTGCCATAATATCTGTACTATGTTTTGACACACTTATCTGACATTTTTATCTGAATAGGTGAATAACTGCCTGCCTTTCATATTCACATCCTTACATGATATGTTTTTCTCAGAAACCTCTATTTAGGATAAGACTATCATATGAATACAATATTGTCATTGATCAAAATTTCTCACATTGATTTTATCTAGGTAGTCAATAATGTTATGCTATTGTCAATATTACATGAGCTTGTGCACACCTTGCCATTTTCCCTTAATGTACTTCACATTTTGTAGCTCTGCACAGTGTTGTGTGTGACATCATCACTTAATCTCCACTGCATTTTTCTATTGTCTAAATCCTACTCGTCCAAGCAAGTCTGAGAAATCTTTATCTCTTCTTGTTTGCAGGTATTCCCTGAAAAGTATAGATCCGGTGCTCATGGCTCCGACCTGTGTTTTCCTGGCTTCTAAAGTTGAGGTATGGACGTTTCTGTGGTGCCAGTAAGACCAGAATTTTACACTGGACATTTTCACCATCTCAGCTCATGGTTAATGATAAGTAAAATACCAAGTCCAGCTGTATTTATCTGATCTGAGCTCAAACATGTATGTCCTTTCAGGAATTTGGAGTTGTGTCCAATACCAGGCTGATCTCTGCAGCAACATCTGTGTGTAAGTCACCACGTTCTGAAACATATTTCCAAAACTTGCAAGTAGTACAAGTCTCTCAAATTGTGTTTTTTCTGCGATGGAGACGACAGAATCATGTTTTGTCTTTCTCAAACAGTGAAAACAAGATTTTCCTATGCCTTTCCAAAGGAGTTCCCTTACAGAATGAATCATGTAAGTAAAATGTCTATGGAATAATTTGCATTTTTGGCATTCATATGCTGCTATCCAGAGTGACTTGCACTAGGAGGCAAAGTTGAAGGAGATGTTTCAGCCTAAGACAGTGTGTCCATGAGTAAAACAAAGTCACCAGTTTAAACCACTCAAATTCCAATCATAGCGATGCTATCAATCAACCACATTATTTTTTTGCAATGTTATTTATGGACTGCTGTGGTACATTACCGCATACCACGAACCCCATACACTCTCTCACAGTGTTGCCATGTCAGTGTCTACCAATGCGCGAGATTCCACAACTAATGTTCGCAAACCCCCGCTAAAAGTCTGTACGAGATGGCGCACGCAATAATCCTGCACTGCATTTCTCAAGTGGTGCTCACTGCCAGAATTTTTATTTATTCAGCATCTCCACCGAGCTGCCAGGACGTCAGCAGGGCTGTTCTGACACGCCACCTGTCCAGAAAGCTGTGTAAACTATTATTTATAGTGAGCCACCATGGAGCGACAAAAGGAGGGAGTGGTTCACACAGCAGGGAATGAATTGGCGGTGTGCTGCAATTCCTAAATGTAATTGTGATGGTGGCACAAGGACAATATAGCAATAATGTTTGTAGTTTTTGTTTGAAAGCTCAGTTGATATCGCCTGATGTTGCTCCCCAACAACAGGTGTCACATAAAATATAATACATGCACTGCACGCTATTAAAGAAATCTAATTAACTACCCAGAGACTCTTTTGACTTTATTTTGAATCATTATTGTTTTCAACCTGACATGGGTGCATTTTTGCTGTTGGGCCCCATGAAGAGTGGCCATCTTTGTTTTCTTTCAAACACTGTGAAAACAGCTTGTGATATGTTGAATAAAATTTTAATTTTTGTCTTTACAGATATTAGAATGTGAATTTTACCTTCTGGAGTTGATGGTGAGTGGAGAGAGTTTAATATCTCTACTACTGTACTGTTTGCCGTGTTTTGCTTGATTGGATGCGTGGTTGGATTACTTATTATTGATATAATCTATTTTTCAGGACTGCTGTCTGATTGTGTACCACCCCTACAGACCACTGTTGCAGTATGTGCAGGATATGGGGCAGGAGGACATGCTGCTGCCCTTGGCCTGGTACGATACCTTTGGTGTATTATTATTATTATTATTATTATTATTATTATTATTATTAATAATTTTTATATTATTATTCAATTCCCAACATACAAGATACAGATATATGGTGCTTAACAATTTGCTGATAACACCAACTCAACTCGCCTCTACTCACTTTTGGTGCCCTGTCCTCCATTTTCCATTGCAGATATAGTACCCCCTCAATAGGGTTGGATGTGGTTAACATTTTTGCGGTGTAACTACTCTTACAAATTAAGAACGGAATTAAAATTACTTAATTTTTCTGAAATGTGAAATAGTATTTACAGCAAAAGAAAAAGCAATGTTTTGAACAAATCATAAACAATCATAGTCTCTAATGTTGTGATGATGCAGTGTTTCCCACAGATTGACAGCGTAACTGTGGGAGGGGTTGTGCCGAATTTTGTATGCCTGTCGAGAATTGCATGAAAATGCATTAAAGTTCTGTTTTTAACTATACTATTCTTTGTGGGGTTCATCAATAGTGATAAATGATCAGCATATATTTTATGAACATTAAGAATAGTTAACATATTCTTACACTTAGTAAAAGTAGGCTACCATTTCTTGAGATTCAGCAAAAACGTGGCATTAACCGCGTTCAAACAATGTGAACGTCAAAGTGTCCTAAAAGGACCTTAATAAGTGAATGCATAGTTCGGCAAAATGGATGTTTTAGGCTACCTGCCAAAATTTGCATCCACCTCTTTTCTCAGTATAACAGAGCGTTCCCTCTCGCGAAGTGTATGTAATTCAAGGCAGGCTTGCAGAATTCGGCACAACACCTGCGCTGCAAAACGTCAATAGACCTTGTGGGAGCAAGGCCTGATCATTGTTCTCGAACGCACCTGTTGACTACCAGTTATACAGCGTGATAACTTTGACAGCTGTTTTCCAAAGTTATATATATATATACATATAGGTATCCTTATTAGCTAGGCTCCTTACATGCTTGCTAATAACTGTTTTGAAGATGGGTCTCCGACATTGACAGCGTTGTGTTGGACAGATTTGTACAGCTGTGTTTATAATACCAACCATTCAATTCACAGACGGGTCTGTTGTCCGTGTTTGCGAGAGAGATAGCGACCAAGTGAGAGGTTGTGTGGAGCGAATTGCGCTTTGCAGTCTGCAATCAAATGTATTTTAATATGGGTAGAGCAGCATCTTAACAAAAAAGTTGCAAAATATTTAAATGGGTAATTGAATATATGAACCATATCTGAACAATCAGCTGGCTAATGGTTACTATTTTCACATAATTTAGTTAACTGTCGAACGCAGTCGAAAACTGTGCATTTCTCTTCCTGTATATGACGCACTTCCGCTAAATGTTAGGACAGATAGCTTGTGTTTCCGCAAGCAATTTCCCGAGCGTGTGTGCTGTGGGATGTGAGAGAATGAGAGCATACAGGTACCACAAGAGATTTCTCTTCTGCATTGGGAAAAGTGAAAATGCATCATGGACAATTTCTTAATCTTACTACGGTATCTTATATTTTAGCCCTGGGGCCAATTAATATCAGGTTTCAGTACCCATCCCTTCCTCTCAATGTAGCTGGTCGTCATAGCGACAGCACAAAACTGCAGTGACGTAATCTTCAACGTGACACACGCTGCTCCGCACACAGGACAAGGACACAGGTTTTGTGGGTTATTATAATAATAATAATAAAGTACAGAGTATTGTTACAGTTACTACCTCACAATCTCTGATTAAACTATTTAAAAATGAAGGATTTGTTCAGGACAACCTGATCTAGCGCACGCAATGATGATGCCGTAAAAAGTGACAGTAGTCTGCAGTATTTTCACGTCACCTTTTTACTATCGTTTGAGCTCACTCGAAACCTCAATGGAGGTGCAACAACTTACCAACCAGGTACCAGATTTGCCCAGTAGAAAACCAAAAAAAGCAAGTAGAGTTGAGGCGAGGTGAGCTGGTGCCATGCGGTGGAAAAGGGACTTAAGCTGTTGTTGGTGGGCTTACTCAGTGTCTCTGTCTGCACCAGGCGAATAGTGAATGACACATACAGGACAGATCTGTGTCTCCTCTACCCTCCCTTCATGATTGCCTTGGGTAAGATTTGTCTCCGTGTGTTTCTCATTGCAGCTGTTTAATAGTTACTTAACATAAGATTTATCAGATGTGACATGATCAGTTGTTCTTTTCGTCCCGCAGCCTGCCTGCATGTCGCCTGCGTGGTGCAGCAGAAGGATGCCAGGCAGTGGTTTGCGGAGCTCTCTGTTGACATGGACAAAGTAAGAACGGCCTCATTCCCAAACACCATTTTAAAAATGATTGGGTGTTGGAGAATCTGAGCTGATTGAGGTAAAAAAAAGCAGATGATAAATGTAAGAAGGCTATGTTTTAGAGAAAGAGTGGACATTCATCTCTGTTTGGAATTGGGTTTCCACATTTAGCTTTACTGGTCTTTGTTTATTTGGCATGCCTTTCTGCATTTCCTGGCTACAGTCTGGCCTACTGCTGCCTGTGTTTTGAGTTGGGTTGTTTGTCATAAGGGGTTATAAACGCACTTAATTGCGTACGCCCAAAAATCACTCACAAACAAATAAAGTACTTGATTCACTGGGGAGTTTGACATTTAACACACTGTTAATCAGACAGACACAGAATGCTCAGTTACTGTTTAACACATACACTTTTATTTATAAATATTTTAACATAAGAAAAGTTTCATTCTGGTTGTCTAAGAGCATGGTGTTCAAACACCAGACACTATCTGACTATGACAATAACAGTGAATTATTCTGAAGGTGACATTGATCACTTTATCTCTAGGAATGTCCTGTTTAAGCACTGACAGCCATATTAGTGTTTGTAGTCCATCTTGAGGCAGTGAGATTAATATGTAGGCTCATTGTGAACTATAGCATGGTCTTCTGTCATATTCATTTGATGCAAAGATAATATAGATAAAGATATTAGATGGATTAATTATAGATTGTCAAAGAATGGCTGACTTTGCCACTCTGAACTACAGTAGCTGTTTCTGTTGACAACATTGTATAAAATATACAGGCAGAGAACTCGTTTTACTTTTTTTTTGGGACCCATACTAAACTTCAGTTTCTTTGCATTTCTTCTGTCAAGATCCTGGAGATTATCCGCGTCATTCTGAAGCTGTACGACCAGTGGAAAAACTTTGATGACAGGAAGGAGATAGCTGCCGTGCTAAACAAGATGCCTAAGCCCAAACCTCCTCCTAACAGGTAGCACACACTTGGTTCTGTGTGTAAACCCTGTCGGCCTTTATAGTACATAGATGTTTTATGTTACAGATTCTGGTAAATTGTTTGAACCATACAGAAACAGTATAAAGGTGCATTTTCCCGTTGCTATAGGGGGGGGGGGAACTGAGATCATGTAGTCAGGAAATTACTTGTGTATTTTACCTGAATGTGATGGACCAGGAAAATGTACAAAGCCCAGACAGCAAAATGAATCACATGAGAGCACTTTGAAACTGGACACCTTGTGATGTATCTCAATGAACTGTGAGAAATAATTTTCCCAATCTGTCTCGGTGTTTTCTACAGTGAGAGTGACCAGAGCTCCAATGGGAACCAAAGCAACTCCTACAGCCAGTCTTAGCATGCGCAGCGTTTATATTTCCATGGATATCGATAATGTTGATGTAGAGAGGGGTGGATCTTTTTTTTTTTTTTTAAATGTCAAACCGCAAGACCTACGAGGTGTCAGCTGGCAAAAACACATTTCAGCCGACTGAGATACAGACACCCCCAACAAATTCTTGAGAGCCATTTCTTCACTTTTCCCCCCATCTCTGATCACTATGGGTTTATGGATTGAGCGAGCAGCCACTGAAATGCCTGCAGCAAAGAGCCGATCAGTTTTGTCGTCTCGTAGAGGCTTCTACTCTGCTCCAGACTTCGAATGAACAAAAACTGAGAAACATTTGGCAGGAGATCAGATGTGGTGGTTCAGTAGAAACCTGTTTAAATGTCATTGTGATGATCCTGACATCCTTGAATAGCCCAGAGGAGTGAGTCCTTTCATGTGGAGCTCCATGGGATTCGAGAAAACTTGATCACAAGGGGGGGGGTGGGTGTGTGTGTGTGTGTGTGTGTGCGCGCGCGCGCGCGTGTATGTGTGCGTGTGTGTGTACACAACGTGAGTGGCCAAGTGGTCTGGGTGGGTTTTCATTCCTCAGGGACGAGGGTAGTCTTCTCTGTAAAAGGATTTGATCCTGTGCTGTTAGAGTAGATCTGATTGGATATCACCCAGTGCAACTGTGATTGGATAACTCCTGCCCTGTGAGGTCTGTGCTGGTTGATCATGAACCTTGGCAGGAAAAATCCCAAGAGAGGCTCCTCTTTATGGTAGAAATTAACTCTTTGATTACAAGAATTTACTGTTTTGAATCATGACAACGCCACCTCCTCCCTCCCATTCCCACTTTCCTTATGTAAATAGTCTTATAATTCAATTCATTTATTTTGATCTTTCATTTTTTTTCTCAGTTAAGGAAACCTAAATGGAAATCATGAGCTAGTATCACTTCGTACTTGTACTTCAGATGAAAGTGCCCTTGTTTGTTTCACTGTCATGATTCTGTTTGCCTGCTGCAATGCTTATTAATTTTATTGTCATTATTTTCCATTTGTTCTGTTTTAGTTGCAGAATAATGTATTGTCCAAAGTTGTTTTTTGTAAAACTTTTATTAATTTGTCAAGGAAACGTTTTTGGAGTAAATACAAATTACAATCGTTCTAGATTTGTCTGCAAAGCTTTGGTTGTACATTCTAATTTTTAATCTGCCATCTATTTAATCACTGAATTGTGGCAATATGTGTTAATTGTCTCTATATTTTGTGGTATAATACAGTGGGAGTTGTATGTGGCTTGACTCAAAACAAGGTTCTTGAAAGCCTTACAAAATAAAAGCTGCTGGTTACGTGGGGAAAACCTTCATAAAAAGCCCATTGTTCCGTCAGGCAGACTGGAAAATGTATTTTAGGGGTGGATTTGGTGGCAATGCTTGACCGCATCTTCCTCATTGGCTTCCTGTACGCCTCATTTTTGTCACTATTGGAAAAAGGTACAAAAACATGGTGCTACACCAAACACAGGTGAGCTGGAGAAGCCACTGAGTCAAGTTCGATGCAGCCTCTTTCTGCTTTGCCTTCTGGCGTTTTCCTCCCTTTCAGCCGGCTCCATCTGTTACATGACTGTTCACATGAACGGCGTCAAAATAAAAGGGCTTCACCCCACTTTAATATTCCTACTAGTTCTGGTAAGAACATTTCCCAAAATTGTTTTATTACTTGAAACTGTTTATGTTGGAAGATCATTTATGGTCAAATAAAATGTATTGTGTGCAAAGCAAAGTGTTTCGCCGCTGTTATTCAATCTGTTGTCATGTTGGTGCAGTAGGCTATGTAATGTATTTGTGGGAATCTTCCAGCATGTTACAAAAGTCATGTTCAGTCCCTTTGTCTAACGTCAGTATTACTTCAAAATAATGGCTGGGGTAGGAGCCCTAGTGGCATACAAGTAATAAAGAAATAGTACTTGGCTATTTCGCTGAATAGAATCAGATGTTTTTAGTAGTTTCCTCTAGGAGTTGGTCCCATGGGGTACAATCACCGTGACGTCACATTACCCGCGTGAAGTCCGCAGAATGCGGCAGCATTTCTCCTTCAAAATAAAACCCTACACTTGGTTTAATTTTAATGGCAGAGTAAGAAATAAAGTAGCAAAACCAGCAGAATTATTCGCTTAAATAAGGAGTTGTGAACACAACTGGTAGGTCTTATTCATGGAAGACATGAAAAAAGTCTGTAAAGGTGACATTTTGTATGTATATATATATATATAATATATATTTTCCGGGAATATGCATCCCTCAGAGTTGCAGAGGCATGACAGGTTTTGTTTTTTAATACCTATTATAGCCTACTACTCTTGGCCTAAATCATATAGTCTTTATTACCTTTTATGAGCCTTGCATTTGATTCACTTGCCTGATTTGATACATTGTTATTTATAGTGGTCATAGTAGAAGCAGTGACTCTATAGGCCTAAAACTAGTATATTAGTTTGTAGGCCTACTAGTAGAATTATAGTCACCATCACCAGTTACCTCCTACTAAAGGGCCCTGTGCACCTCTTAACATCTGCATTATGTAAACTGTCACCTCTTAGTACCAATCATACTGTATTTATTGAGCAATTGTCTGCTATTTTAATGCTTCTTTTAACCTCATTAAGTGTTGTTTTGAACTGTTTTTGTCTTCAATGTTTTGTTTTATTGTACTACCTCCATCCATGTGAAGCACTTTGTAACCCTGGTTTTGAAAGGTAGCCTACCATAAATTTGACTTCACTGACAAATTACCACAACCCCGCTAAAGTAAATCTCCGACGGGGTCAATTTGCTCATTTCTAATACCAACTGTGTTAGGACATGTAGGATGTAGGAATTAAATAATAAATGATGTTTGAATAAACATTTTAATGTACATCTTTTGTTTTTACTCCGACATTCAAGTGTAGCCTACTCCTAGAATGTTGCGAAAGATAAACTTTTATTTTGAAAGACACAACCGGATGCTTTGTTGTTATTTGTCCTACTTGACCGCGCAAGGAGGGAGGCCACAGCCAGCGAGCTCCGTGCGGGCTGCGGAGGATGTCGACCCCGCTGCGGGGACACGCTCCGGGCGGGATGCTGGTGTCCAGTCGGCTGTCTCTCGTTCAGTCGGCCTGCGCCTGCAGCCCTCTGCACTCATGAAGCCCCCGCTGATGAAGCCCCGAGCTGCCAAAGTGAGGCGGAAAGTGGCCGGAGACAGAGAGCATGTACTGGCGCGTCGGGTTTGCCTGGACGCGGTCGTGTGTGGTTGATCTTGGCCAGAACCAGAGCTTCTCCTCCGGCCTGCTGGGCTCCGATGAGCAGCTCTCGTTTTATGGGTACATCATCGCCTGCCCACTGCAGGACTACGGCGGGATAATGTCCGCGCTGGGCTCGGACTCGTGGTGGCGGAAAACGCTGTATTTGACCGGAGGGGCTCTGCTCGCTGCCGCTGCTTATTTGCTGCACGAATTGCTGGCCATCAGGTACCGACCACACAGAGGCTGTAGGGGAGTCATCCCCTCCCACTGTCAGGCCTCTTGGGCCAGAGCAGAACACCACTGCTGATGTTATTCTGTCTCCCAGGTCTGCTGTATTTTCACTGGGGTGTTGATGTTGCTAGTCTTGTCAGGCTGGGCGGGGTGAGTGGAGAATCGTGAGTGGGTGGGTTGTGATGTAACCTCCATGAACTCCCTCCTCACAAACACACACATCAGGACGTTATTTCCACCTTTATTAGCTTATTGTTGTGGCACGAGCGTCCTACGGTGAGGCCCGTGGCTCAGTCTCGGGGCTCGGTCATTAAAGCTCATTTTCCAGTGTTTTTCTTTTTTTTCCGAGATGCTCGTCTGCCGGTCTGCAGGCCTGTTTGTAACAGCTCTCTTGCTATATGAATTGACGTTACAGACTATGACATCGGGTCACTTTCATGTGTCTTGTGTTTCAAGGACATGTTCATCTTGTGTTTGCTTTATTGTGGACCCCCCTCCTGCTCCACGCGCACGTTCCGGAGTTTGGTTTCAGTCTAAGCACTGCAGCGGGGGGCGGGGGGGGGTGCTGTGATGTAAACAGTCAAACGCCAAAGCCCCAAACATAGCCCACTAGGTAATTTACAAAGTGAGTGAGTTGTGACGGAAATGGGAATGTGAATATAGATCTGTTCGTTAATTGATTATTGAGGGTTTGACTGAGTGTGTTGTCCTTAAAGAATCTCGGGTTACCTGCAGTCCAGCCCCCCCCCCCCCCCCCCCCCGGTTGACGAAACACAGACCCACAGCAATAGGCCCCATAGAGTAGACATTCACCATAATATCGTAAGTTTAAGTGTCGTTTGGAACATTAAAAGGATGTTTAATTGATATAAAGCGATTTCAGCTCAACAGAGAACGAGGCTCTACATATATTATAGCCTACCTGTGTACTAATAGCCGCAGTTAATGCGGGGCCGATAATTTTTAGTCTACGTAAAAGGCAGACAGGCTGTTTGTTGTGCTGTAAATATTCATTTGCATGGAGTTCATCCCGACTGGCTGTCATGTTTTTCGTTCCCTCGAGCTGTTGTTTTTGTTTTTGTTAATTAGCCTATTGCACCTCCCTCTCTCTCTCTTCATTGTCCGCTACCATCGTGCCTTTGTTGCAAACAGGGATTAACTCATTATATAGGTTATTGCACCAAAACCGGCCTTTTTATAAGAGTACATTTCAGCACCACTCTGAAATAGACAGCTCCTCTCATCTGAGGCTTGTTTTTTTACGTTTCAGCACTTCGCACTTCGACAGCTCCCTTTACTTCTGCATTGTGCCCACGTGAATGTGTTGTGATTTGCCTGCCAGTGTCCCTGAAGTAGCCTCCAACTGTATCTATGCACCATAGTCTTTCACAGGGGTGTGCGTCATTATTTTGACATAGCAGTTTTCCCGTGGCTTGTCTAAATGGCACAGGGCTGACAGCCACTCACTGATAGTTAGAGGACATTGGCTGCAGATCATTTGATTTTATTTAATCAATTATATGATAGCCCCATCCACCCCACCACACACACAATTTAACTTATCTTAGCAGACTTAGCTTAGCTTTGAATAAAGACTGGAAACAGCTAGAGTAGCTCTGTCCAACGGTGCCAACTGCAGTCTTGTCATCACTTTTACCAAGAAACCTGCAGAGACTCCATGAAGTCACTACCCCCAGCCTGAGAAATAGTCTGACGTATAACCCTTGTAAAGCCACAATTCCTTAGTTTTTTTATACTTTGATTTTAGTTTAAACAAGTGAGATATAATGTGGTACCATTTTAAAAAGGGCCCCTTTACAAGACAGGGCTACAAAATAAATGAAAAATGTTGGACCTGCTTATGCTGATATTATAATTTAGTGGTGCATGTTACCTAACAAATGTTCAGTTAACCAAATTATAAACCAGTTCTCATGCAGTGCACCTGGGAGTTCTGGGGCCCCTCAGTGTTTGTGGCCTAGGCAGTTACCTAGTTTTGCTGGTTAGCCTAACTTTAACCATAACTAGAGCTGAAATGATTAGTCAATACATTGATTAGTCGTTTGACAGATAATTAATCTGCACCTATTTTGATATAGACAAAACAAGACATTTTAAAATGTCACTGTGGACTTTTTCACTATTTTGTGACATTGTTTCATTGTTTCAAACAATTATTTTGCCAAGATAAGTCCCCTAAATGTGACTGAAAATAATTATGTTTTCACAACATGATCATTACAGATAGCCTGTTTTTCCCAGCCTCTTCTACGTGACCCGCAGCTCTTTCATTCTCTTCTCCATACAGAAAGGAGGAAGAGCTGGACTCTAAAGATGCCATCATACTCCACCAGTTCTCCAGGCCCAAAACCGGTGTCCCGTCCCTGTCCCCTTTCTGCCTTAAGATGGAGACCTACCTCCGTATGGTTGACCTGCCCTACAAGGTAGAGCTGTGGTTATGTCTCTGTGATAGAAAAAAGGATGTGAGGATGTTTTAATCCCAATTTCTTTGTGACAAAATCCTTTGTTTGTTATTTTGTTGTAATTACTTTTCCTGTGATTAATTATTGTCCAACACAGAGTCTATGCTGCTACACTCACCCAGTTAATAATTACAATTTCATTTAAATATTTTGTCTTGATGCAGTTCCAATTTAATTTACTTAATAACAATCACCAACCACCTTCTCTATTGGCTTCCCTCCCTTTCTCATCTCCCTTTATAAATCCCCGCCCACCCCCATTTCCCAAATCCCCTTTCTTTTGCAGAACTACTTTGATGGGAAGCTTTCACCGCAGGGAAAGATGCCGTGGATCGAATACAACCAGGAGCAGGTGTGTGGCACCGAATTCATCATCGACTTCCTGGAGGAGAGGCTGGGCGCGAGCCTCAACAAGAGCCTGACGCCGCAGGAGAGGGCCATGTCTCGCGCCATCACCAAAATGGTGGAGGAGCATTTCTACTGGTAAGGGACCAGACAAGTTTGAACTGATTTTTTGCTGTTGTCTTAGAACAGTGCTAATACTTTTTTGTGTGCCAGATTGCTGAGAAGCAAAGACTGCCTGTTCAATTTTATTTGACATTTCCAATATTAAGACCCTTGAAACCACCTGTTGTCCTCCCAGCTGCTTGTGCGTTTTGTAAAATGAAGTGGAGATTATCAATTAAGACCTTTTAAATACCTAGTGGCCCCTGGACATTGCAACAATGCTCCTGAGAAAATGTGAATAACAAACTTTTCTTTTAAGAAAATTGTGAAATTGAATTTATTTGTGGCCTATTTTTCCACCAGGATGATATCACACTTGATATTTATTTTATTTCATTATAGAGCATTTAATAATTTGGCTGAGAAAATGTCAAACATCCTCATTCTCCTACTGTGTTTTGTTCCATCAAGTTACTTTTTCTCCTTCTTTCACGTCTTCTTAGAAGTAGTATTCATTGTAGTAACAATTCTAGGGCTTGCATTGATCTTGAAGTGTGTGTGTGTGTGTGTGTGTGTGTGTGTGTGTGTGTGTGTGTGTGTGTGTGTGTGTGTGTGTGTGTGTGTGTGTGTGTGTGTGCAGGACCATAGCTTACTGTCAGTGGGTGGACAACCTGGAGGAGACCCAGAAGATGCTGTCTGTGAGCGGACCGCTGAGCGACCTGCTCAAGTGGATCCTGAGTCACCTGACCGGCGGGATCGTCAAGAGGGAGATGTATGGGCATGGGATTGGGCGCTTCTCTAAGGAGGAAGTTTACGCCCTCATGGAGAAGGACATGCGGACCCTGGCCACTCTACTAGGTGAGGAGCTAAAAGGATGTTTTTGCTGAGAAGAATGTGAGCCTTCAGTAGAACCCAGTCTGTTTTTCTCTAGCATTTATGACTGTACTCTGTGTCTACAGGAATTTAAGGACGTTCGTTTTGTAATTGGGAAACAATTTGTGTCGCCTGTCTGGTTTGTCCTGGAGGCAGACAAACAGGTGTATTGGCAAAGTAAAATTATTGCAACGGCTTTTTAATGTGCGTCTTGAGAACTATAACCAGCTATATCCAGCTATATAAGTTTGAACTTGTTAAGGGACAGCAGCGGCTCCAACCAAATGGAAGGATAGCACATTACTAGCCTCCTGTGGTGAAGACCCAGCATTGCAGTGTAGGATTGGTACATAACCTCTGTCAGTTTCTGGCAGGATAGACAGAGCTGAGAGCATGCAAGCAAGGAAAGTGTTGTTTGGCCATTCTAAATAGCACTTGCTAATAAAGTTTCACAACCCTAAAGGTATCAGTTGATCTCTGATGCATGTTAGTTTGTGGCCGGAAGTGATTTTCTTTCCTTTCTGTACAAATATTATCTGTTTTTTTGTCAGAACTTAAAAATGAAATTGCTTTTTTATGTTAATATAGTGTCTGCCTACCTTTTGAGTTGACGGTAGGCCTCCAGAATTCATGCTATGCGAAGCAAGCCGACTTTTCTTTCTGTGTGCTGTCTAAGGTGATAAGAAGTATCTTATGGGCTCTAAGCTTTCGACAGTAGACGCTGCAGTGTTCAGTCACCTGGCCCCTGCTATGTGGACACTGCCAGGAACACGGCCGGAGCAGCTAATTAAAGGTGAGTTCACTGAAACAGAAATCTACAACATAATTCTGTATTATAAAGAAACATGCTGTGTTGTCTCTAATATCCCCGGTAGTATCTAGTCATGAGGACAGCTTAAGTTTTATTTACTGAGATTCTGAGATATCTACCGCCGAGGCTTCTGCTGCCAGTCCAATACAAATTTCATTCACAAGAAACAATAAGATTATAAAAAGTCAACAGCAGCATGTTTACTCAGAAACAATGTCCTGGTTATTCTGGATAATCTACAGACCTCACTGAGAATTATCTACCAAATGCTGATGGCAACATCTGTGGATGAGTGTAGTACTATTTTATTTTTTACTTTATAAAGTGTGAACCATGTATGGCAACATCATTAAATATCAAGTAAAATTGTAACTCAAAATGGTTTCATCTGACATAATAATTTATATATATGATGTGTTTAGTAAATTATATCTTCTTCTAAAACACAACTATCCTTTTTTGACTTCTGTCCGACACAAGCACAGAACTGATGTTCAAATATGATTCACTGATTTAAGTGTAATTAATTTAAAACTGAATTCACAGAAAATGGATGAGCAAGCTAAGCTGTTTGGTTTAGTGTATTTTTGCAATATCTCTCTATATCAAATAGTATCCATATTCAATTTTACATTTTACAAGAAAGAAGTCAAACCAAATATACCTAATTTTGTGTAGCAGAAATGTTTTTTCTTATTCTTGTCAGTCATCTTGTGACCCACAAGTAGTTCCTGACCCCCAGTTTGGAAACCACTGGACTGAAAAATTACGTTAGTTAGGGCTGCAATTAACTTATTTTCATTTATTTATTTAAGGACAGTGCACATTAATCAACATTTCTGTAAATGTGCCAGTGTTAGCCAGCAGGCTAATTTTCAACTGTAGTCCATGTATACATTATAATAACTAAACTTATTTATTGATAAAATGTCCAACAAACCCATCAGATGCGCAACACAGTTTCCCAGAGCCCAGGGTGATGTCTTCAAAATGCATGTTTTTACCAACCAGGAGTAAAAATGTAGCAAATTATCAGTTTACTCTCACACAAGACAAAGAAGCAAATCTGCACAGTTTAGAAGGTGGAGCCAAATAATGTGTGTGGTATTTTTGCTGGAAAAATTACTTTAAAGGTGATTAATTGATCCCTATTTTTCTGCAGAATGACAACTTGATTAACTGTGGAATCATTCTAGCTCTAATGTTGTTTTATTAATCAGAGGGATTGCGCAACATGTTCAGAGCACCTCACCCACTCGTCCTGTCCGTCCCCTCCAGGTGAGCTCATCAACCTGGCCATGTACTGCGACCGCATCCGCCGGCGATTCTGGCCCGAGTGGTTCGTGGACCTGGAGGACTTCTGCTACAACAACACCACAGAGTGCAGCGACTCAGCCTCTAAGCTCCCTGACCTGGGCCTTTACTCCCGCACGGGCTCTTTCCAGGACGACACGCACACTTCGCACACTCACACGCCACAGCACCCGCCGCCGTCGCCCGACAGCGACCCAACGGGCCACTCGCTGTATGACTCTGACATGGACACGGAGTGCTCTGAAATTGACCAGCTCAAGTGTTGACAAAACATACAGATATAGTGCACACCACGCATATACGCACACCACAGGAGGGAGCTGCGTCCCACTTGTACTCATGCCCCCTACCTCTTTGAACAGAAAATAACTGGGGAGTATTCCTGTGTCAGCGGAGAAGTTGAGGACCGAGAGGTTTGCAGTAGAGGGAAAAGGGAGTGAAACGTAGGCCAAAGGGAGAGAAAAAAGAATGTGAAAGCAGAAAAGCTGCAGTGAAGGGGAAGAGGAAAGAGAGGCAGAATAAAAGTGAGAACCAGAAGTAGAGAAACCAGGAGTAAATGACGCCGCCGCTGAGAAACTCCTCCACGTGGTCGACGTCACCTGCAGTCACAACCTGTCACCTGTCGTAACCGTGGCAACTACGTGTGTGTGTGACTCGTTATCCTCGTAGCAACTCACGCCACCCAGCCATGTGTGTGTTTGACTAACTGAACCCTTAACGCCTTGTATTGATATGACACGTGGGGAACTGTACAGGATTTCTGTGAATGAATACAATTCAGTGTAAATATTTATAAATGGATCTGATTCTGAAATTTAACAGATAGAATATTTGATTATATATGATTATAAATAGTATAGATAGCCCTCAAATATAGATCCACCCCCTCTGTCATGTGTAAATTCTGTAGGTGTTTCTCCTGTGAAATCCCTTTTGTGTTGGACTCAATGACCAAATCGTCTTGTAATAGTCTCTGTGAATAACCACTCTGCTGGTCCCCCCCCCCCACACACACACATTAGAAGCAACATACATTTTCAGGTGCCTGTGTTGTTTGGCTTTTCACTGAGGACAGTAGCTTTAGGTCAAATAGACATTTTACATGCATTCAAGCATTGAGAGCGAGTCAAACAATCATGTAGAAATAGATGAAATAGATATATTGTCTGAATGAAAGTGCATGGATGATACGTGCCAATGAAGATCTCCCTTTAGGCTTCACGTTGATAATGCTGTCTATGTTTCTTAGCTGGCTTATTCATTAAGTTTGATGTGTGTTTGTCTGTGCCTCTGGACAAATGAGCCACACAAACACCAATTGATCTTAATAAATTACTTCTTTTCCTTTTCGGCAGAATCACCCCTTGACTTAAAATGATGGATCGCTCAGAAAATGTAAAGCAATAACAGAACAGACAGAGGTCCACAGACTGCATGGTTTTGGGGTTTGCGATGATAAGGTGCAGGTTTTATGTGTGTTTGTCACTCAGCAAATGCACGTACTAACATATTGTGTGTTAAAACTAATAAGAATGCAAGCAAGGGGTATACAGCATGTATACTTCGGTCAGTGTTGCGCATGGATGAGTCACCCACTGTGGCGACGTTTTCACAGCTGAACCTTTCCTCCCTAACATACAAAGGAATCTTAACAGAGGCTTGTGAATCGGGTCAGACCGATAAATTGGCTGGACCAATATATTGGCCAATGTTAGCTTAAAGGTCTGGTCACACCAGAAAGTGTCACAATGAAATGATTCGGCGTGTCTCTGCTAAATATTTGGCTCTAGAAGCTTGATGACATTGTGGCAGGGCTAGCTGATGAACTGCTCTACCTGCTGAGCTAAACACTATCTGGCTAGCTAGCCGGGCTAGCTCTAGTCAGTCACAATAGGTCCCAGAGATTCTCTCTAAAATACTGTAACAGAGGCGCTTAACTGAAAGTGAAAGGTGCAAAACAGCTAATGAAGGGTACAGTACTATTCTGAGGTAACAAAACAAGGGGTTAGAGGTCAAATTCTATAGAAGGGTTCAGTCCCTACATAACCACCAATCACTGCTCTCCCCATAGAAGGTCACTGACCCTCTGTCCTGCTGCTACAGTGCTATTTTGAACTGTTAGTCAAATGCACAAATATTGGATACCACAATAGCTTCCTCGATTTTAGATTCTTTGGCTCTCTGTCAACAGCACAAATGTGCGGGTTAAAGTTCAAAGTTGAACTATTTGCTAACTATTTATTTATTATATAATTTATTTATATAAATGTTGGAATTAACTGAAATTGAAGTTTGGCAACTTTAAGTGCTAGTGTTACCAGGCCTTAATGCAGATATGCATTATTTATATTTACATAATATGTCAGTAGTATCGAGAGATTGAAGTACAGAAATGCCAAAACTTTGTTCGAGGTAATTTAGAAGCAGTGTATCCATGACATTGTTTGTCCACCAGAGAGTGCTGACAAGTTTGTTTCAACAGCAAAGTTTCCTGGTTAATACACATACACTAATACACTTTTCTTTCAATTCTTTGATAACCAAATTAAGAGATACTTATCAGAATTTTTTATTTATGGTTTTTGAAAAATGTACATTGGCCAGTTTGTTGATTATTTAAACTTAAATATCATCAAATTATGTAGCATTACTATGTAGCAGTATATTGTGAAATAAGAAGTAACAAAAAGAAGCCATAAATAGAATTGAACACTCAGCAAAGGGTTAGTTATAATATAAGGTTATAAAGGTGTCATTATCTCTTTGGTCCCATTTGTTAAAGTAAGATCATGATGTCGATGACGGTTCTGGCAAATAATATAATGATGATTTAATGACAACATTTTCCTCTGCGTGGCTCCTTCGCTCTAAGGCGTTCTGGGTTCTCTGCTCTACAGTATAACACCCAAAACATCAATACTTCTGAGACAGTAAAGCCTTTATGTGTGCGTGCTGCAGATGAATTTCAATACAATAATATTACGTGAAACTGGAGAATCCTGTGTCTTAAAACCCCTTGCCTGCATGCTCTTGCCTTCCTTCATCATTAGTCAGATTTAGCATTATGGAAACTGACTCCTAAAGCTGTTTACTTTATATCAGTGCCAGCATATGACCTATGTTTTAATCATATTGATTAAACATTTACTTACTTATTTTATGATGTTTGTATGTGTTAATGTTGATGGTGGATGTGCTTGATTTTAAGAAACAATGATATTGTTTATTATGTTGCACTTTTCTTCTTATGTTTACGCGTGTTTTCTGCTATGGCTGAGAGTTCTTATCAATCAAGTGTATTGATCTGTGCATTAGTGCAATACTGTAGATTCTCTGACTTCTGTTGACACGTAACACTGGACCAGCTGCATATTTTCATAATTGCATGTATGTGTATGTTTTTGAAATGTCAATGTTAAAATTCATATCATAATGTCAATGTGTTCAAATAGTACAGTCCCTCATCTTCTGCACATTTAACTGTCATAACATTTTTACACAGCAGAGATTCATGTCCAGTTGAAACCATAAAAAAAACACAAAATACTGAGGTAAATACCAAACTGACCTCTAGAGCTCAGATCAGCACAACGAGGTCAGTCATCCTGCTGATCAGCTGATGATCAGTGTCTCTAATCCCTCCTGTAAACTCACTCATTACAGGAAAAATTGCAAAAGTCCTTCCAGACCAGTCTCTGTGGTCGACTTCATCTGTCTCAGAGTTCCTCAGCAGGTAAAGGTCAGAGGTCTGGGGGTTAAGACCGTCGTGTGTGTGTGTCGCTCTCCCATCGAGATTTCTGCTTGTAGACTGTAGAAGCCATATTGCATTGTCTTGTGCTGTTTGTGTGTACTGAAACACTTTTGGAATCTCAGCAAACTGTAAATATGAGAGCTGGGGGGGCAAAAAATGCAAAGTAATATGCGAACATGATATAAAAGAAACAAATGCTCTGTAACATTTAAAAAAAAAGATTCTTATGAATGTATCATACCTAGAGATAAAAAGCTGTATGACAATGGATTACACTTAATATTTCATTAAATATAGCTGTGGTATTTTCCTCTTGTTTTGTTTCAGTTTTTGTGTATATTGTTGAGTGTTGAAATGTGCTTCAAATGTCACATCTACTGAAGAAAAACAGGTGAGTCTTTTTGTAAAAACTGCTCTGTTTCAACACTTAGAGGTGGGTATACTCTGGCATATATCTGTCTCGTAATCCCTCTCCCTCTGTGCTTGCTACCATATGACAATACTAAGCCTACCCAACAATAGTGAAGAATTAGCTCTCTGCCCTTTTCTTTGTGTTGGTGCTGGAGCTCCAGAGAAACAGGGAGAGAAAAGGAGGGCAGAGAGAGAGAGAAAAAAAAAGCAAGTCGTGGGAGCAGCACTGTAGAGACAGAGCAAGGGTTTGGGTGAGAAAAGGGGCATGAAAAGGGAAAGAGACAAACAGTCAGGAGCAGATGAATGATATTTGATGACTTTGGCTGGTTGCATTTCTGTGGCCATTGTACAGAATCCCTGGGAGATCCCTTCCACACAAGACAGAGGAGACAATTCAGAACTGACAATGACACCAGAGTATAAACCATCTCTGGTGAGTCAGAGATGGCGTATAGCGTGTATGTGTGTGTGTGTGTGTGTGTGGGCTGGCTGGCTGGCTGGCTGGCTGGCTGGCTGGCTCTCTAACATGTGGCTGTGTGGATGATGTGTGAGGTGGGATGTTGTGTGCAGGGAGGGGTGAATGTGCCTTTATGTGTGTGTGTGTTTAAAAAATATGAATAATGCAGAGGATGCCTGTACGAGTGTGAGGGCCGGGAGGAGGGCAGATGGTCGCCTGCTGATAGGACAGAATCCAGGCAACAGGGTCCTCCAGAGAGCTGGGTTTAGACCTGGCTTAACACACAGCGCGCACACACACACACACACACACACACAGATGCATACACCCACAAAAATGGATGCTTTCTTTCTTTTTTGTCTTTCTCAAAATCTTTTTTGCTTTAAAATTGCACATACTGGTTCAGATTGCAAAATTACAAGATGAGCCTGAAATAACACAGCAGTAAAAAAGGCCTGTTTGAGAGGAAATGTAAAGCCTGTCATTGACAGATTTCTGTTGTTAAGGAATGGATTTCTGTTGTTAAGGAATGGATTGGAAATAAATGAAAAACATAAACATGGATTTTTTAAATGAACTCTTTCATTGTTAGATGTCATTACCAGTTATTCTTAAGTTATTAATTATTACTAATATTATTTTGTACAGATGTAAAGCCCCCTGAGCCAAATGTCTTTTTTGTGATGTTGGACTACATAAAAAGAAATTGACTTATGTCTTATGTCATAAGTCATAAACGGGGCTGTAGCATTTTAGAAATCAGTTGATGTGTATTTACATTGAGCATCTATTTCAAAGAAATAACTGCTTGTAAATTCAACACAACTAACTTAATTCTAAATAAATAACCCTTTCTTTAAACTTTATCTATAAATTGTCCCTTTGTACCAGATTGCATTATTCTTTCCAGGAACCGTCCTTATCATTAGGAAATTACAAACCGGTAAAATAATGTACCAAAGCACAAGTTCTAAATGCTTTAAAGTTTCAAATTCCTGCACACACTGCTAATAATTACATTCTGGTAGAGCAATGAATAAACTGGAATCAGGCAAACAATGTTATTACCTGTAAAATTGATGTTGAATGTTGTTGAAACACCAGACAAAATGGACATAAACCCGGACTCAGTATCCTAACCACTTAGCTAAAGAGCACTGTCTCATAAAAAATCAACTGATTGCACTTGCATTCAGTGTCTATGAAGCAATGCCCTCCATTCAACCCAGCCTGCGTTTATCTTACTAATAGCCACTAGGTGGCGTCAGCGGACTGTTTCTGATTTGGACAACGACCAGCCCAAGTATCCAACAGGAAATATTAGGCATCAGGTGAAAAAACCCCACAAGGAAGGAGATGTGCTGAAGAATCAGAAAACCCACTTCTGTGTGAAATTAGACTTAGAAAAGTCTAATGCAACAAAATACTCAAAAATGTCTTAAAAACAAGAGCGAATTTAATATTCATCTTTTTTACACTGCGGTCACAGGATTCTGTGCTCTCACTCAGCTAACTGGTGATTATTTCAGTTTTCACTCAATATTTAAATGGTATCTACACCGTTATTTAGCATTTGAACAATTAGTCAAATAATTTCCTAGGACATGGAAATTATAGGTAGTACATGTTTATAATTCTTGTGTTATGGATATGCTGATGAAAGCAGCAGGCCAGATTCATACACCAGTAAGTGTAGTTTATAATGCACCCCCTCCACCCTGCAGTTAGGCCTATAGTATGTTATTGTTTTTAAATTCCTTTTACAGACAGGCCCACAGAAACGCTTTCATTGTTTAGATATTTTAAATTGCATCTCATCATAACTGTCAATTAGTTTTCATATTTATCCTGATGAAAATATTAATTACCGCTTTGGTGTATTTCAATTTCACTTGCCATTGACCGGCTGCCTGAGCATCCTCGCGGACATCTCTCCTCACAACAATATCAGAGCAGATCAGCGGCAGTAAACACTTTACCGAAACAGCTGAAGGGCAATTTGAAGCAACCGAGACGGATTGATAAAATCCACAATTATAATGCAAGGCCGCGTGCATGGAGCGGGGTGGGGGTGGGGTGGGACAACAGAAGAAGCTTGTTGCCAGAGTTGCTACTTTTCTTCAAGCTCAATAAACGTGCAGAGACCGCAGTGTTATAGAAAACAAATACGATTTAATGACAAAAAGCAATATAGAAATTGTGCAATCGTTGATTTGTTTTTCCTCTTCGTTTGATCACAGATTTCAGGTCAATGCTTTTTTGTTTTGGTTTTGTTGATTTTTCAACCCCCCCCTCCGTCAAAAACTCCAATTCAGCTGAAGGATTACTAATGTTGGAGTCAGAATTACATACATATTGGGCCTTGTTTAAATTAAGGGCGAATTATCATGCAGTATACCCTTAAAGAAGGAAAATACCCCAAACATTACTTAATATTGCTATGCTCAATTTTTACTGATTGGTGATGAAGTATTTTATAGGCCCTATAAGTACTACTTTGACACTTACAACTAGGACCAATACATTCCAAAAGCTTTTTTAAAATGCAAAACCTCTTGCCTAAAATTCACATTATGGGCCTAGTCTAATATTTTCTCTCAACTCATCTACATCCTTCAGTTGGATTTGAGTTTCTGAATTTCTATATTTTCTTTACCTTTCAGTCAGAGAATGAATCTTCAACTAGTCGTGGATTCCCCTCAATAACCTTCCACCATCAGATCGGGTTATCAATCACAGGATTTAAGTGGCACAAGAGCACGTGTCTGTGTTTGTGCTTTGGCACAGACCGACGGAGAAAAAACTGAACAAACAAACAAACATACATACATACAAACGAAGCCATACAAAAACGAATTGAGATACATCCCACAAATAGTCTTCTCGGTGAATGAATGAGTCACACAGTAGTAGAGCCACTGCGGCCAGAGCTGGTACCAGGACATGTTCAGTTTTTTGTTGTTGTTTTTTTTTTCTTCTTAGGAAAGGAAGGCAAAATGGGCTGGATTGCTTTGAGTTCCAGCCGGACAGTCTCGGTCTTTCTCATCACAGCATTTTGGAAAAGTACAGAAATAACAAACAGCATAAACACACTGTAAACAGGCGCACAGAGATGTCTGCACAGAAAGAAAAGCATTAAAGTGAACCAATACTCAGTCTGTCTAGAAACATTATTATTATTATTATTATTGTTATTATTATTATTATTATTATTAAGCTGTATTTAGTTGATTAAAGCAAGGGAGGAACATTTAATTTTAAACAAATGATGGATGCAGCTGACTCTACAATAAATACATCATATTCAATTTAAATGATTCATCATAATTGTATAATAATAATAATAATAATAATAATAATAATAATAATAAAAGCAGTTGGCTGGTATTGGCTTGATTTTTTAATATTGTACAGCAGGTGTCTGCCATTTCAGCCCTCTCTTGCCACAAGCTGCGAAGCACCCCTGTTGCTTTTGTTATGATGGAAAGATGGCGTTTATTTACCCACACTGACTGCGACTTCTCATGGAACCCGGAGCTTGCTTTTATATTTTCCCCCCCTGCGGACACCTCGTGTCCACATCACACTCTGCCTTTCTTTAATGACACGTTACATAATGACACATTGGCGCCTCGGTAGAAGGTATAGAAAAGCATTTTGTCGCTGATTATTTTTTTTTATTTATTTTTTTTTTGGTTAGCACACACCAGCCGTATCCCAATATGCTTGGCAGTTCCGCGGCATGAAACCTCCCCATTCGGCTCTCTACTATGCGTATTTTTAGTGCTTGGTTGCCACTGTATATCCCCATTGTGCGTGTCCGTGGGTCCAACATTTAAACTGGCCGAGGTCCAGTTCCGATCGGTCCAGCACAGAGATTAAAACAAATAAGGAGGCATTACATCTCCTGAAGGGGTCCGTGTTTTGCTCAGAATAACTGACTGGGGTCACTGCACAGGAGTCTGTCCTCCGTGATGAGGAGGGGTGTCCCCGTACATGTCCTCACCTCCAGGTATCTGTCCCCCAACGGGTGTCATCCTCTTCTCCTTCTGCCGCCTGTTACAAAACCAAACCCTCACCACCTCCTTCTCCAGCTGCAGGCTGTCCGCTAGGGAGTTGATCTCCGCTGCTCCTGGTTTTGGACATTTGAGAAAATGGCTCTCCAGAGCCCCTTTGACGCCCACCTCGATGGAGGTCCTCTTTTTCCTTTTCCGTCCCTGTGCCGCGATTTTATCCAGGCTAGTGGGACTCCCCGAGGTGGAGTCCGCCTCCTCCAGCCACTTGTTCAACAAGGGCTTGAGTTTACACATGTTTTTGAAGCTGAGTTGGAGCGCCTCGAACCTGCAAATGGTGGTCTGAGAAAAGACGTTTCCATACAGCGTCCCAAGAGCCAGTCCCACATCCGCCTGGGTGAAGCCCAGCTTGATACGTCGCTGTTTGAACTGCTTGGCAAACTGCTCCAACTCGTCGGAGGTCGGTGTGTCCTCGTCTGACTGGTCCTGATGGCCCCCGTGCTGGTGATGGTGTGACAGAGACTGCTGGTGGGCCCCAGGGCCGCCTCCGTGATCACTGAGATGCGGGCTGTGGCTGTGGTGGTCCTCATCCCGCAGGGGGTGGTGGTGCATCCCCCCTTGCTCTCCCCCCGGCATCAGACCGAAGCCGGACTGGGAATACACTAGGCTCTGGCCCTCAGATGTCGCCATACCGGGGATGTGCGTGGTGGCTGTGCTGGTTCGCCATGCTCTGGCGTCGTGATGCACCTGCTGGTGCGCGAGGTGAGGGTGTCGCTGTTGCTGCTGTTGCTGCAGACTGCTGGAGTTCTGCAGCTCCTCTCGGTCACTGTCGTGCAGCACGGGCTTCACGTCCTGTTCTCCGAGGGGACTCGGTGGCCAGGGCGTCCCGCCGTCACCGTGAGACAGCGCCGTTATCCACTGGTGCGCGTGGCTGAGCGGATGTCCACCGCCCGGTAACGTGCTATAATCGTTCTGGAGCAGGGTGTGCGCGTCCCTGTACGCTGCCGCCTGCTGCATGCTCCCGGACTCCGAGTGCGGCGGTGGCGCGCTGCTGGGGGTGGTGAGGACGCTGTAGTGGTTGGACGTTGCGGTCGCCATAACTATCGGAGCCAGAGTGATAGCTGGAGTTAAAAGGAGGCAGCCTTTGACAGTAACTCTTTTGCGCCACGGGGCAGCTAGGCGTCTCTCTCCAGCATCTCCCGGGCGCTGTGCCAAGGGGACGCAGAGGCGCGCACCTGTGGTCCGCCTCGCTCCGCTCTTTATTGGCCAAGAACGGTTGACAGATGTGGTTACCCCTGACAGCACCCCGCTCATTGGTCACGGGAGATTGTACAGAAACCCCAATCACGCTGCCCAACAATACTAGCAGTCCTGCAGCATGCTAGAGTACAAAGTCGAGGGAGAAATCGGGCTGCCGAGAGTAAACACAGAATAGACTGAGCAAGCTCGGCTATAAGAAAAAGAAAGAGTTTTCTTTATGTTGGCACTGCTTTATTAACATTGATCTGGGTCAGTGGGTCATATTTAGTAGTTCAGTGCGTCAAAACGGTGCGTAAAAGTTGCATAAGATACACAGAATCTGCACATTAATTGGTGTAGTTGACCACATTTATCCGATCAAGAATAAAACTTTTACTATCAAAATAGCCCAAATCCAAATTAGTCCGATCCTCATGCATTTGAAGTAGAATCTTTGGGGTCTTTTTCGCCATGAAACAGTGAACAGTGATCGTGGGGATAAACCTCCAGCTGCCTCTCTGCCCTCAGGACGCTGTCCAGAGAGGGGCCGCGTGCTTCCAGGGCCTCTGCCCCGTTGCCATGGCGAACGCGGTGAATGGAACAACGCCCACGTCACAGCTGCAGTTCGCTCCTTTTCGTTCCAAAGGGCCCACTGGGGCCGCGAGCTCGGCCGTCGGGACAAATAATGGGGGGGCGAGCGGAGAGGGCAGCGCGGGGCCAAAGAGAGGAGGCTGCAAGAATGAGTCCCTCAGCCTGCTCTGCGCACACCGTGCCCCCTTCCACCTGCTTGTTGGGTAAACTTTGAGATGGATGCACCCCACAGAGGCACGCGAGGCTTAGTTCCCCAAACCTCCTACAAAAAATGGGCTTTGAATTTCAATGTTTTGATGAGGGAAATATAGCTCTACCCTCCAGTGCACACAAATAGTGATACCTAGAAAAGGTTCCCATTTTCCATGACAAGCACTTCACAGATCTGCCTCATACAGCAGTGGAAAGTAATTAGGTAAATTTACACAAGGCACACCAAAGTACAGTTTTAGATTAGAGTACTTGAGTATTTTTTTACTTTACACTTTATACTCATACTCCACTATTTTCTACAGCCAACTCTTGTACCTTTTTACTCCACTACATTTATTTTACAGCCATACTCACAAGTTGCTGTCCAGATTAAGCTGTTACATACAGAACAAATGATGAACTAGCCTCTATAAAGTAATTCACTGTGATCAGCTGCAATATTAAAATGCTGCTGCTAAATAATAATGCAGCAAAATATGCAAATTTTACACTCTGAAAGAGTTCATTCTGCATAATGATTATTTTATTTTCAATAGCCTACTTTAAGTACATTTTGCTGATAATACCTTAAAGTACGATTTTGAATACAGGAGTTTAACATATAATGGAGTATTACACTGCGGTATTATTACGTTTACTTAAGTAAAGGATCTGATTGCTTGCAACAGAGGACCATAAAGGTGTTGACTCTCATCTGATAATACAGTTTTGTCTCTTGGCACTGTTGGTAAGACAATACCAGTGGAGTCAGTTAGTGAAAAATTCATCAAAGCACTAGTTTTGCACTATCTGCTGGTCCTATCTTTAAATGAATGCGATGATATTGAAATTAAACTAATCCTCATTCTGCTGAGCCCCCCTGAAACCCTTTTAGACCCTTGGGGGGTCCCTGGACCTACTTAGGCAACTACTGGTATTTAGGAGATGTGATTTTATTGGCTCAAAGTGGGACACCGGCGTTAAAACATAACAGCTATGAAGAGGTTAAAGGAACCTTGAAGGACAAAAAATATGCATGTTTCACCTTCAAACAGAGGCGCCGTGCAACATCATGGGCACCAATGAAAACATGTGAACATCTCTTAAGGTCACAGCTATACCAAATGCACTCAAAGACCAATACGTTTGCCTTACACTGTTAGTAAGACCACAGTACAATAAAATTACACATAGGAAGTGATAGGTTAATTGATAAATTCTTTGAATCTAATCAACCTGAGGATGCGCAGATATAAACTGACGCACATTGAATTATAGGGATCGAAAGAACACTGGCTTATGATTAGGGTGTAATTCTGAGAATTACCAAATGTGTCGCCAGGGGCTCTGGCAAGTCGTGTGTTGAGAGAGGCAAAACATATTACCCTAATAGACTAATATGCAAACTACTGGCTGCCCAATTACAGGACTTAATAACGCATAAACTATGCGAGTCCTGTTCTTACAAGACGAAGAGGTCGCTGTTAATTCAGTCAAAGGGCTGGGTATGCTGTCGACACATGCTGCAGTTCCACACACATAGCGTCTGTGTTTCCGTGTCGCTCGTTCTGTGTTCAAGCGTGGGAGTTAATGATGGAGAATCTGAGCGTTAAATTAACAGTAATTATATGGCCCCAGTGCTGTAAAGATTCAATTTCTTCCCAAGTCTAATGGGCTAAGTGTCCCAATGCGCAGGCAAAACTCTCTATGAGATATTTATGATTGAAACGCACACAGGCGGAACAAAAGCAAACACACACAGACGCACATTGCATACACCTACACCACCAAGAATAAAGGCATATGTGGCTTTTTACATGTCGCTTGGAGAGTCACCTTTTTCTGGTATACAAACTAAAACCGTATTCGAGACCACTCTTCACATCCAGATGTGAAAAGCCACTTTTTGGGTCCGGTGTAAATAGTGCCATCCGCTCTCCCACATGAGTTTAAGAAAGAGTGGTTCAAGTGCGAGGTGAAGCCATTTACATGAGTGAAGCCATTTACATGAGTGAATGTTTGCAAGTGAACCAGTATTCTGGTTGCTTTCACTTTCTCCAGGCCAGTGTGTGACCGGCTCATGTCCCTCCCCCTGTGGGAACTCTAGCGCAGGGGTAACTGGGGCAGGGGGGCTTCTTTATGCTGCCGGACACAGGGAGATAATGGCCATTCCTCCACAGCTGGCCCACACAATCAAAGGGAGAGGGGGCTCGAAGGATTCCAGCTTTAACCAGGCCATTGTCTGGGCTAATTACATCTGAATGAAAGACCCCAAGAACTCACCTCCCCCCTGAGCAAAACCTGCACAGAATACCCCAAACAACCCTTCGGGGACGAGGGAGAGCACACAGACACAAGGCACACACAGAAATATATAAACCCTGGACTCCTTCATTACCCCTAAATGTAAGCACACGCACGCACACACACACGCATGCACACACACACACACACACACACACCCTGGTTCATTACAGTGCTGTGTCTCTCTCACAAACACACTTGCATGTGGCACTTAACATTAGATCAGATCTCAGCTTGCTGCTCTCAGAAGAGATGAGGAGGCCTTAGAGGACTTAGGTTGAATAGAAAACACAGTGAAGAGCCTTTCCCCAATGCACCCCCATAATCCCAATCTATACACTCTCTCTGCCCCCCAACCGCAAGTGCTCGGCTCCATCTGTAGACTGAACTGTGTAGCCCCAGCTCGGCACAGTGCAGTTTACGTCAAGAAAACTACAGGGTGTCCTGTTTTGGTGCTCCGTCTTTTGGTTTTGCAGTCAGAAAATACATCCATCCTGTTTCCCCACGTTCACTGATACATTGATTTTTTTCCAGTACGATGAGCACTGCTGTGTTTTTGTTGCAGTGCATGTCTGAGAGAGAAAGAGAGTTGTGTAAGACAATCCTAAATTACTAGAATTAATACTAGAAAATGTTGTGAAAAAAAAAATTGTATTGAAAATTGTGTGAAACACACTTGCTTGCGCTGGAAATTGCAGGTGCAAACACTGTGAACTATTTAAAATGTCTCAAAATGTTGTACGGGAGATGCAGTTTAAGTTGAAGCATTTAAAGCAGCTGAAGTGTCAAATGAAGCTGAAGCAGTGAAAGGGTTTGAGGTCTCTTCTGATGTATAAGAGCTGAAAGCAGTTGAATTCTTTAACTTTAATTTAACAGTGAACACATTTGAACTCTCATTGAAAGAAAAAGAGTTGCAATCAATTGAAATGTCAGTTGAAGTTGAAGCGTTAGAGATAACTTGAATGCACTGTAAATAGTTGAAGTGTCAGTTGGAGTATTGTAGTGGTCAGTTGAAAAGTAAAACTTATTTGAACTGTCAGTTTATATGTAGAGGCTGAAAGCGATTGACATTTTAATGTCAAGTAGAAGCAAATGAAAGACTGAGCAGTGAAAGCAGTCAAAGTGTCACTAAGTTCAAGAACTGGAGGAGAGCTGGAGAGTGATGACGTCACCCATTCTAGGTTTAAACATTCAAATATATTTTTTTGTATTGCACTTTTCATGCTGTACACTACACACCAGTGCAGAAACTACCCACATAGCCATCATGTTTTCTCCCTTCTCGAGGTTTGCATGGCTATGTGGACTTCTACACCCATATTTTCCCTGGACACGTTTCACATTGTGGGTCTAAGTGTGTGTGTGTGTGTGTGTGTGTGTGTGGCAGTTTCAGGGTTAGAGGTCTCACTGGTGCTCAGTTTAGCATTGATTTATTCTCTTTCTCCAATTTATTTCCCCTTCGCCTGATCTGCCTCTGGGAGGACAAATGGAGGAGAAATGCCAAGCACAGTAACCATCCCTCACACACACACACACACACATACACAAACACACAGTGACAAATGTTTCCACAAGCAGAAATGCACACAAATTTGTATTTCCGCATTGAGCTGGTAAGCAAACACGCACGCGCACACACACACACACTCAAGTATTTTTAAAGCCCATTTCTCTATTTCCAGTGTTATTCTGCTGGTCCAATCAGAGTGGTGACTATTCTGTAGAATTATAAATTCACAACACTCCCCAAGTCCCAAGGCACCAGGGCTCCTATAAGACTTCCCATGTTGTCCCATATAACTGTCTTCAGAGAACCCATAAAGACATAAAGGGACGCTCCTACCTCTAGGTGAGTGGTCATAATTCACTAGCAGGTATTTTTACCGTGACATTGCTGTCGAGGTGCACAGATTCATCTCGTCTCCTGCTTTATAATGTCCAACACAAACTCCAGATAGGAGAAGCATGAGTGTAGTCATATTTTACAGGCAGCTTGCTGTCACATCCTACTGTAATGGTTTGGTGTTGGAAGAGGAGTGTGTGTGCTCATGGCTACAAACTTAACACCTTGCATCGCTTCTACTTTGGGTGTAGTAACAAACCTCTCCCTTTCCCTTCTAAAGAAGAAAAAGAGGGCGGGGCAGGTAGGTCGTTAAACCCACTTGAAAGCTCAGCACCCTGATCGATAGTCTTGGGCCAAGCAGGGATTAATATCAGGCTAAGTCTGTTCCAATCAATACTGATGGCTAACCCTGGGGTTAAAACAGGAGTAAATCTCCATACACGTCCATACACAAGTCTGCACTAAGTACAGATAAATCTACAGCTATCCATGCAAATGGACACACAATGGGTTACCGTGCGAGTGTAGTCGATATGAATGAGTGCTGTATAGGCCTTCAGTAGCGGCATATCTATGTGGAGATCCACTCTGTCTAGTTTAGAGATGGGGCAGTAAATTTGGACTCGTCGAAGGGGATGAGCAGAGTGAGTAAAGCTCTCATAAATGTGTTTGAGGAGGCGCAGCATGTGAAAGAGTGAGAAACAAACAGTAACGTGTCTGCGTTTGTACACGCAGCACAGCAATAATGGGAGGGGAGAGTGACTTATAGACAGAGAGCTGACATGCATGATTGAGTGTTTCACACCCGAACGGAGGGCGGACATCCCTGCTCAGATTGATCTTACAAGCACAGGTTGGCGTATCAATTACCAATACGGATCAATATAGCTATGGACAGACAACAGCAAGGAATAACTGTTGCATGTCTATATTCTGATCAGCTAATTCTACCGATGCAGAGATTTATGTCTCTTTCTTAAATGGTAATCTGATTCCTCTAATCGTCAGGGACAATCGTCAGCCGGGACTTAAGTAAAATTGATAATGTCGATATTTTGGGCAATGCGCCCATTCGCTTTCTTGCCAAGAGTTCGATGAGAAGATCAATACCTCTCTTATGTCTGCATGTTGAATATGAAGCTACAGCCAGCAGTCAGTTAGCTTTGCTTAACAGAAAAAAACTGGTGGAATCAGCTCGGAACTTGCACATGAACTCCACTGTGCTGTGCGAGATAACAAGTCTTATGTAGTGATGACGTCAACGTGCTTGGGCTCAGAACGTTACGCGCAATGTGAGCGCAGGTCAGCCAAGAAGTGGGGAGGTGGGACAACTGTGCTCAGACACGGTACAAGGCAAGTAGGCCTAGTGCGAGTACGCCCTTAGAGGTGTTGGTAGGTAGATTTTGTTACTTTTATCAGAGCCAGGCTAGCCGTTTCCCCCTGTTTCCAGACTTTGTGCTAAGCTAAGCTAAGCTAAGCTAACTGTGTAGACATGAGGGCGGTATTGATCTTCTCATCTAACTCTCAGTAAGACAGCTAACATTGTGTGCCCTGAAATATTATAGACATGTCTTACAAAAATACATTTAAAAGAGTATTGGTTGTTTAAATACATTTTCTGTCCGAACTCTTTACATGCTAACACCTGAACATGAAAATAACAATAAAAACCTGACACTCCTGTTCCAAACCCTTGAAATCAGTTCTCCAAAAACATAAGCACATTTTCTGATTTTCACTCAGATGGCAATTCTAAATCACACTTTTCTCCCCAGTCCACTACGCAAAATTCACCACATTTGGCACAATCTTCATCACTAAAGTCTGTTGTGTTCATGTGGACGGCATTGTCCTTCAAAATGCTCAGGCGAAACGATCAATTGGCCACACTGATGACTCACAGGTGCAAACACTAGTTACTAAATTGGTCAATTAAAAATCAGAGCATGGGCAGTAAGGTGAGCTTTCCTGTCTTTGAAGATGAATGCATGGCAACTATGCAGAGATATATGGAAGGGGATGTTTTCATGGTGAGAGGAGGAAGAGGATGGTCAAAAAAGTGAGGAAGAGGGAGTTGCATCTGGGATGAGGTCTGGGTCACTTCAGTCGATCATGTTGTCACTGTTTTTGAGAGTTAAGCTGGGCACTTACTGTCACTCCCATTATTTGTACTGTTAAGTACACAGTTTTCCTGATAATCGTACTATATTTCACAAGTGAGCCATATTGTTGGGATTTGGGTATTTCCATTTCTGTCAATAGAAATGTATGAGAATTCCTCATGTTGTTTGTTTTTATGTTACGCTTGTTGTATACTGACATTTATACATCAAGATTAAGTTAAAGAAACTGAAATATCAAAGTTGATCTTGAGCTGAATAAATACATGATGGACTTTATTTCTTTTCCTTTCAGGTTTGTTTCGTTCATGACTGCAGTTCGTTAAATCATCTCGCAGTGCAGCAGATATCATTTTATATTTTCAGATTCAAAATACAATATATGAATGTCTTTTCAAAAACAAAACACATTCCACAAATATTAATAGTAAAAGCAAAAGAGTAAAAGCAACATTTTCTAACTGCACAAGATTCTTACACTGACACTTTTTGGTGTGTTTGCGTCTCCGTCTCTTCACCAGAGATCCCAGCTGTCCCCCCATCACACTGCGTCCTGGGGGGCAGGGCGGAGGGAGGCCTATTCAATGGACCTCTTACTTTTGTGTCTCCCAAACACACAGACCCCCTCCCCTGCAAAATGCTGCACCCACGGCAGGCCCGGATGCAAAAGAAAGCAAGACATGCTCTTCTGAATGTAGAAGGAAACTAAAATGGGGACAAAAGAGTGAAAAGTGAAACACACCAACAAAAAGCCCATGCTCTTTTCCACATGCCATTATTCTTAGTAAAAATAACTTGAGCAGGTCACCCCATTCATAATCAATCCCAGGAAGATCCCAAGAAGTATTTATATGCTTCATGTACTGAAATTAATTTCCAATTACTGTCTTTAGGTCAAGATGAAGGATGTGAGGCTTGACCTTAACCACAATTACATTTAAAGATCCTGTCCTGAAACTGAG
Organism: Micropterus salmoides; assembly: GCF_014851395.1. Classification (NCBI taxonomy): domain Eukaryota; kingdom Metazoa; phylum Chordata; class Actinopteri; order Centrarchiformes; family Centrarchidae; genus Micropterus; species Micropterus salmoides. The sequence goes on from NW_024040928.1 coordinate 12,413,723, forward strand.
CCAAGATGTCCAGGGATCGAACCAAGATGGATGGGGGGGGGGGGCTCGAGGAGCAATACTGGTTGTTCTCAGTGTGGTAATCAAACTAATCTCTGTCTTCTTCTCTTATTTGTTTTCTATCTTCCACACGCATGCACAAATGGAGTATCTCTCTTTCTTATCAAGATTAATAAAACGTTTTGTTCTCCTGTGTTGCCTTCTCCAAATGTGTCTTTACTTTGCAGTGATTATTTTCAGGGAATCAACAGTTTCAAGGTATTGCCCCCCAGTATTTCCTGTCTCTAGTTACCATGGGATACAGATTTGCTCAAGTTCATTACAGTGTCTCTCAGCATGGGGAATTTGTGTGACTCCTAATGAACATACACACAAACAAATTCACCTTCAAGTCAAGTTGAAGCAGTGCAGCCAGCCTATATGAGGCTGCCAAAAGGAAATGTTTCTATTGGGTGTATTTTGTGTATTCACGGCTGCACTTCTATGTGTTATTAGCCCATGTGTTTGGAAAATTACACATGTACAACGATATAACCCCTACTCTCATTATATGAGTGGCACATGCACAAAAAGTCAAGGAATGAAAGCAAACATTGCTTTTGTGAAGGAACACTGCTTTACAGGCTTTTTCCCCATGCATATCAAATGTGTTTCGGCAATTGGAAAGCATAATTCGGGGTGGAGGAAAAACAGAGGAGCTACTCTTGGAGGCAACCTAGCCAATTAATTTGCTGCTCAGATCTCAAAGCCTCGCTGGAGAGGTGCTAGGCTACATACCACTAAGCTAATTTGTGCAGCAGGTCTGTATTAAATATATGCATGAGGCTAATTCAGTTAGTGTCGTAGCCCTGTAGCTGTGGTGAGTGCGGCGCTAGCTCCCATTAGCGATGTTTCTGCCTCCAGTGGAATCAACAGAAGTCGAGGCAGACGCCGCTTTTTTTGCATATAGCAAACAAAATTAAATTTACTTCGCTAAATCAAAGTGTAGTGCCAAATGTGGGTATCTCTCTCTGTCTGTCTCCCCCCTGCTGCCTGTCTCTCCCTCTATGTATGTCTGTCTCCTCTCTCTGAGGGATAAATTACTCCAGAATCATAAAAGAGTACAAAAAATTACAGAGAGAGCGGAAAAGAGAGGTTTTAGTCAAGTGGGATTCCCCCTCCCAAACAATCCCAGCATGCTCCTGCTCGCTGAGATGTTGGCTTGAGTGTCTCCAGCGTGTTGTGTGAGTGTTTCTCTGATTTTGTCTGTCTGTTGGCGCATGTTTCCCTGCATGTATTTACAGTAGCCATGTGTTTCTACCAGCCTGATCTCACAGGAGGGGAAAAAAATCACACTTATTTGTACAAAAAATAAATCATGTTTTGTTTCTGATTGGTAGGCAACAAAAACAGAAGCAGGCCCTGTGGGCTCAACCAGGGTGTTTTTAACTTTTACTTAAATAAAACCACGACCAAAACCTTATCCAGGCATAAACTAAATGACATTAACCAAAATATTTTTATCTAATTTTAACCTTTAACCTTGAATTTGGCTTGAGGTGAAGGTGTTAAAATCAGAGGTGATGGATGCTTGAGTGTCATGTAATCATGCAGTTACATGTGAGGTCATTTATTTTGAGTTATTTTCTTATTGTCAAATTCAGATGCCAGGGATAATGCTTGTAAAAAAGAAAAGAGAGTGTGTGTATATGTTGCATTGGTGTGTGTGTGTGTGGGGGGGGGGGGGAGAAAGAGAGCGAGAGCTCCTTGCAGTATACAGCTGAGCTAGTCTGTAAAAAAAAGGGCCGCTTGGCTGTTCCTATTGAACTTGACCTGCGGGCCAGATCAATGTATTGTGTGTGAGAGACAACCCGTGTGTGAGCCTGTGTGTGTGTGTGTGTAGGTGCGTGTCCACGGTCGTGAGTGCACGCTGCCAGATCAATGTGTCTCCGTGTGCCACGGAATGAGAGAGCACACTGATTACCCAGGGGTGGTGGGAGGGAGAGGAGGAGGAGAGGGAGGGGGAGGGGGAGGGATGAGAGGATGGCGGAGGAGGAGGATGAGACAGAGGGTAAAGAAGGGGGGGGGGGCGCGTTGAGATTGAGCGGAGGACAGAGCTGAGACCAGGATCAGGAGAGGAGCTCAGCTCATTTCATTTTCATTTTCCCTTCATTTCAGAGCCGCGTGCCGGGGCATTCCACATGGATGGGGTGCCAAAATGTAGATCCGCAGCCAGATGGCATAGATCAGTCGGGAAATAGGAACACAATCACAATGGAATGGGATGGTTGGGGGGTCAGTGATCCACGATCCTTTCTTTCCTTCTTCCTTTTCCCTCACGTCTGTAAAGCACCTGAACATTCATAAACCCAGAACTCACACGACCAGAGAGCCGTGCTTCTAGTTTACAAGGTAGACGTAAAACCTCGCCAGCCTCAAGGCCACTGAAAGTATTTCTTTATGTGTGTATCAAGACGTTTGTTGTCTGTGTCCGCGCCCGTGTGTCTTGTTTTTTTATTTGTGTTTTCAACGTTAAGAGGACTGTGGGCCAATCCTCAGCACTGCGGGGGCTCCTCTCATCTCTCTCGCTCAGTGTAGTCCCAACACTGGCAGTTCTGTTTGCAAACCCCTGCCCGTGTCCAATCAGCATGTAGCCAGTGTAAAGTGCATATCTCTGTGTGTAAGAGAGAGAGAGAGAGAAGGGGTTTTGAGTGGAAGTGGGAGGTGTTCTGCCTTCTTTTTTGAAGGGCTATGTTTCATCTGTGATGTATTTTGTATGTGTAGCCCATGAGAATTGTACCCCACATCCCAAATGTATAAGAATGTAACAGTGTATACTTGTGTGTGTGTGTGTGTGTGTGTGTGTGTGTGTGTGTGTGTGTGTGTGTGCGCGTGTGTGAGAATACGAAGGAGCTCAGGGGACAATAAAAAAAAATTGTTCAATTCTTGAAGTTGTGGGAGAAAATGCCAATTTTATGTTTAATTAAAGGTGCAGCTTTAAAAAGAACAGAGAACGTTCGAGTACAACATTGCACAGGGTGAGACCGTTACTTTCCTGAGCATCTGCAGCCTTACTTGTGCCATCATTTTTCAACTAAATTAAACTTTGACTTCTAAATACGCTGTCCTTCATGTGAAACATATTGTGGTGCCAATTTTACAGTAAAGAAGGATGGAGAAGAGATTGTCAAGCTCTGAAGGAAAATATCAAGGGATGAGGATGTCAGGTTATAAAATTAGAATGTGGTACATACCAGCTGCTTTGAAGGATGGATAAAGCTTAATGTAATGCTTAACTTCATCTTCAACTCTCTCTTACCTCACACAAACTACTGCATTTAATGCAACACCTTTTTACAATCTACTTCCTCTCCTTTCTTGAATCAGTGGTCTGAGGGAGTCATATGTTGTATCCATCCTGAAGATCTTTTTGTCAAATTTGTTATTTGGACTACATAAATAAGAAAAGGAAAAATAAGAAAGAACATTGGACATCCTAAGAACCCAGGTATTCTTGGTCACTCATATGACGTACATCTCCAATACTGAATGTATGGACTCAGCCTGGTAACATTTTCAAATTAAACTATGGAAAACTAATAAAAAAATCAAGATTCAGACTTTGTGTGTCTTTATATGTATGTGTATACATATTGTGTGTGTGATGTTTATATTTTAACCCGCAAAGTGTACAGAGCCTCATTGGGTGATTTTGCACTATAAAAACTGATGAAGATGAAGTTGACAAAATCATGTCTATTTCTTGCTCTCAAATGCAGTCAGAGACTTTCATAAATGACAATAAAGGTAACAGTACTACAGTAAGTCCAATGATGACTATGATTATGAACATGTCAATGTCCGAGCAAAAGGGAGAACATCTTTTGTGCCGCCTCCTTGAAATGACATCAATCCTGTTACTTGCTAAAAAAATAAAGACAAAACATGACTGCTACAGTGAAATAAATATGTTGGAACACTGACAGCACTATGCAATGGTCTTAGCTGGTAAAGCCCCACAAGAAGCTATAATACATTTTAGAAGAATTGTAAAAATCCACTGTTTCTGCAGAGGATGAAAAAACACATTCATCTCTGCAGCTTGTTGCTGATTGAAGGAGCTTTATTGAAGCTATGATGGCTGGTCCATGTTGCATGTAGTCTTCCACGTCTGTGCATACAAGTGTGTGTATGGGATCTCAGGACATTCCAAACACGCATACACTACACACACATACACACACACACACACACACACACACACACACACACACACACACACACACACTTGCACAAACACCCTCCTCCCTCTAACCCCTGTCTGTGCCGGTCTACCTCAGGAGGAAATTGAATTGGAGAGTTGACCCTACCTGACACAAGGCGTGCTCCATTGATTTTTATTGGAACATGAGCCATCAATACTGAAATTGCTTTTGATTCTGTTTGTTTCCCCAGTGATCAGTACAATGTGGATTTGTTTGTCATAATTTGTGTCGCAGCAAACTTCTTTGGAAATCCCACACCTCATAAATACCTCAATGATATTCTGGAGCTTTCTAGCATATCAAATGTTCTTCATCAGTTCAATCTCATGAAAACTGCAAAGTTAACACTAACTTTAATCTTTAAGTGTGCAGGAGTCACAAATTGTCTGATATTACTATTTTTAAGTTCAATAATGTAGGAATTTGGCATAAACAGCATTACTAATTTTGTAACCTACAACAGTGCCAAGTAAATGTGGTCTCCAATACCCTAAATTGAATATTAGCAAGAGTATATTAGACGAACATTTACTCAGCAAACACAGTGACTTCTGGTGGCTTGTAAAGCTTACAGCAGCCCTGGGCTGAAGCACCACGACGCCTTGCTGAGATAGTCATATGTGTGCAATAAAACTCCAAGAAACCAGCTTGTTATTATTAAATCTGTATACTTTTGTTCGATACAAGCTTCAGCACATGCTTTGATATCACCTGCTTATCTCTATTAGCAAGCTAAGGTTAGCTAGCTAGTCAGCAACAGGCGTACAAATTAGACTAGTCACCTCACCAACTAACTCACTGCTAGCCTAAATGTTACAGCGGCAAATTCACAAACCCAAAACACCTGTGGTTCCCAACCCCACTGGCTTAATACTCTCATGACAAAAACACACACCACACTGCTACATAAAAGTCACACAGCTCAGGTACCTACAATCACACACACACTGTCAGCTCAGGTACTTACTATCACACACACACCACACACACACACACACACACACACACACACACACACACACTCGACTGATGAAATCCAGTGCAGAGAGGCTGTGGTGGTGCATATTGATGACCAGCCAAAAGCTCCCTGCTGGGCTTAGCTTGATCCTGATGCGCCCTGGATGGCTTTGGAACTGTGGAGACCAACTCGGTGGTTAACCTGCAACATATATCCGCATACACACACGCACACACGCACTTCCCACAGAGCCCTGCAGAGCTTCAGCTCTGGTATGTTTTATGAATCTGAATTTGGCTTTCAGCACACAGCCACAATTCACTGTCACCAGAGAACAAAGCACAGCAAACTGTGTGTGTGTGTGTACGAGCAGAGTGTGTGTGAAGCTGTCAGTGCTGCTCTTCGCTGGGACTCTTTCCCTCTCAAACACATGCTGATAGACACTCATATTTCCTGTGGTAACAAGCGTGAAAATGGCCTCATAAATCCAAAGTGGTTTTACAGAGACCACATCAGCGGCCTAAAGAAGATGTATTATGTAAATAAAACAACACGCCATCAGTAATGCTGGCGTGTTGCCGCCACCAGATCATAATGACTCAGTGGGAGACTTTTAGTGGGAATACAGCAACAGTTAGATTAGGTGTGTTGTCATACATATAGTGTGTGTGTGTGTGTGTGTGTGTGTGTGTGTGTGTGTGTGTGTGTGTGTGTGTGTGTGTGTGTTTGGAAGCCCCCACACAGACACACTCCTCTGCTACATAATTTGATATTTCATCATAAGTCTCTATCCCAGCATGGTGTGGCTCTTTGCAGCCTGCCATGGTCCAACGATCTGTCAGCAGAGCACAGGGAAGGCAAGGCCAATCCACTTCCTTGGTGTCACGCACAAACACACACAGACAAGTCACGCTGTTTATTAAAGGTGAAGGAGCGAGGAAAGGTGTGTGTGTGTGTGTGTGTGTGTGTGTGTGTGTGTGTGATCGTGTGTATGTTTGTGTGCGAAAGCTTGCATACAAACATAAAATGGACTCACGCACGGCCGGGTGTTCAGCGTGCCTTACAGTGGCACTTTGATACACAAACACAAGTGAGACTCACATATTCAGTCACTCACACACACACGCCCTAACGGCTCGCCTAGCTCCGACCCATGATGGATTGGCTGCACTCCCGCCGTGACAGACGAGCGATGGATGGAGAGCTGAGAAGATGAAGGGAAGAAAGGGACGGAGGGGGTGTGTGTGCGCGTGTGCATGTGTGTGTGTGAGGGGCGTGTTGGAGGAGAGAAAAGAGCTGAGTGCAGTGGTCTTGGTGCCAGAGAGGATCTTACATGGGGCCAAGCAGATCATTTCCTCTTCGGCAGCACGTGTCATTTCCTCTAAACAAACAGCCCTTCTGTGGACAGGAGAGAGGCTGGAGGCCTGCCCTGTCAATCTCTCTCTCTCCTCGTTTCTCCCTCTGTCCACCTCCATCTCTTCTATGTGTATGTGTGTGAATAGGTGTGTGCATGTTTTGTGCCAGTGAGTACCATTAATGAAACAGTAAGTAGAGTATCATTACTGTAATCATGTATGGATTTTATTTGAAATGAATGCTGAAGTCATGTGATGGACAGACTCAACTCACAAGACAAAACAACAACTTTGATTTATTAAACTCTACAGATAAAGATCAGTTTATGACATTATCAGGGTTATTTTCTTTGACAGAATGAGCTCGGAGACTTAAGATTTGTAACACAAAACCTATGTTACTCACTACTGCAGGGGCATTTTCCAGCCACTGTCTAACAAAATAAAGCTATGGAGTTGCATTTTTTGGCCCATTCAATTGACTAAAAGCCAGGATATCTTAGCCTTTGCACGTCAATTTCTTCAGTTTTTATTCAGTCTCAGGAAAACCTTCTAACTTTAGTGCAATGCAGGAGTACTCCTTTAATTGTCTAGCACTCTGTGACACCACTTTATACAGTATTTATGAGGTCATTTAAACTGCATTAATGAAACAGGTGCTGACTTTATTTTCTGGCAAAAAAAAGTTAAACCTGGCTTAACTTTGGTAGCAACACATTGCAGTGCCATCCAGAAACACCTTTGCACTGGTGAACAAGATCAATTCAAGCACACATTCTAGGTAGACTACTGTGTAACATAAGCAGGAACCTTGTGATCTCCATGGATGGACGGATGAAACAATTGCTAAAATTGTTCCGCATATAGTATTACAAACTGCTGTACTGAGTTTTAGTGTTTTTAGTGTTTGAAGACATTTCTTGATCACCTTCCATCATCTCACTGGTACCTGGAACGACTCCCATCAAAGCAGCTGTTTTCAGTCTGAACACCCAGTAAGTCATTTATCAAGCAAACATAGCAAACTTTCACTTGTCCCAGCTTCTCAGTGTGAGGATTTGCTGCTTTTCTTCAAGCTATTCAAAGATGTCACTTTGGGCTCTGGGAAAATGTGATGGGAATTTTGTTGCTATGTTCTGACATTAAAAAAAAGGGGTCAATTGAAAAAAATATTGACATTTGGGGTGTTCCTGGTGGCAGTGTTTAAGACGAATACCAAATAACAGCAACATCGATTCCAGCTGGAGACCTTTGTTACATGTCACACGCCTCTTTTTCCCCTCGTTTCCCATCTTTATTTAAACTGTCAGCTATGAAATAAATGCAAAATGTCTAAAGTAATAAATGATAAAACGATCTTGTAGTCATTTCTATATACAAATAAATACTGCATGAGGTGTATATGCATACAGAGCCTCTGTGTGAGTGCCACCTGTCGTTGCTGCAGTAAATAGCCATGTTAGGCACTGTGTCAGACATGATTTGTGTTTTCCAACCAGGAGTGTGTTGTGTGCAAACCACCAATTACATTCGCTCCTAATTACACACTTAAAGACGTAATTAGGCCTGCCGGTTCCGTTGCTACACAAAGAGATATCACACACACAGTGCACCAAGGCTCTGTTGAGGGAGAAGGTTCACACTCAGGCAAGCAAACACGCACACACACATGTTTAAATTAACATATGAATTGTGCACACTTAACATATATGGAAACCAACTTAGAAACAAATATAATGGCTTATTTAGGCTTTATGTTCCTAGGCTGATGTTTGACAATGGCAGAGAGAGCTCACTGCAAGGTAAGAAAATACATGCAAAGGAATTCACAATACACAAAGGAAAAAACGTCTTCACTACTTTGGCATATAAATAAAACACAAGCCAGTGAAGACATTCAATCACACAAGTGACAACAGCATAGAGAAATGCTTTGCAAATACAGAAATCAAAAAACACCCACACGCAAGATTTTGCAAATGAAAATCCAATATTCACTTGATAGCTCTGTTTTTGGTCTCCACCAACTCCAGAGGGAAATGTCTGGCTCTTTGGCTGCTAAATGCTCCACTTTGTTCACCAGCTAGTTGCTAACTTTTTCTGTCTGCTGTTTGGTGCGAGGCTTTTGAGCTTTTCTCTCTCTGTAAATTACGCTGATGAGATTTGTGGACCCTAAAACCACTAAAATTCCCCATAAAGCTCAGGGGAACTGCAGAGTCGGTTGCGTTTCTTTACTATAGGCGTTTCTTTACTATAGGCTATTCTTTTTACCTCCACAATCATTTCATCCATTTTAAGTACCATGCATTCAGCTCTCTTGGCCATCACAATTTCTAATAAATTGCATCACTCAGGATGTCCTTGCATGTAGCATGCTAAAGGTGTACTCTAATGCTTTGCGTCCCCTTCTTCATTCTCTGTTGCCTCTATGTAAACTACACTATCTAATAAACACGTAAAAAAAAAAAAACGTCAGCCTCATTAAAAAAAAATAGCCTAAAAATTCAATACATGTGATCAAAATAAAGATATGAAACCCTGGGAAATCACAGACAGAAGAGAGCAAACACACCTAATCGTTACCTCAACAAGCATGCTGGGGCGTCCAAGGCACCAAGCTACAAGAGGAATGAGGCATGAGCCTTCGTCTGAACCTTGAGATATGAGCACTGTGTGTGTGTGTGTGTGTGTGTGTGTGTGTGTGTGTGTGTGTATTTAGCAGCCCTCACTCTCTAGCTGGCTGCTTAAGAATCCAGTCACATCTCTTGCTAGCAGGCAGGCAGTAAGGCGCTTTCACGCTCACAGGTTTGCTGTGGTTGGGTCTAATACCCCTTGCTTTTTCTGTATGTGTATGTATATGCGTGTGTGTGTGTGTGTGTGTGTGTGTGTGTGTGTGCAGATGGGCATATGCCTAAATCTGACTGTATGTGTGTCTTACTCCACTTTGTTTCGTTACTTGCTATCCATGTGCGACAGTTGTGTGTTCATGTTTATGCCACGTGAGAGTGTGTATGTGTGTGTGTGTGTTGGCTCTCTGTAGCACTGATAAACCCACTTAGACTCTCCCCTGATCTGTTCGCTCTGGGCTGGCAGCCCCCTGCCTTGGCTGACACACACACACACACACACACACACACACACACACACACACAGAGCCCTCTGCTTTAGCTGCTAGCTGATCTGTGACGGCCTGCCACTCAAACACAGCTCCGTTGAGACACTGCACAAAGGAGGAGAGGAGGCTGGGAGTGGAAGGAGGAAGGGAGGAGATGGTGGTGGTGGTGGTTGGGTGGAGAGAGAGAGAGAAAGAGAGAGAGGGTATCAGTGTCTTTCTTTAGGGTGCCTGCTAGCTCCCACTCTCTGGCTGTCTCCTTATCTCCCTACTCCTCACTCTCCTCCACCTGACTGGCTTTGGCAGCTGCTCTTCACTCCCCAGCTCCCCTCCCCTTTTCTCCTGCTCTATACACCCCCCACCCCCATCTCTATTTCCCCCTGTCTTTATTTTACTACCTGAGCGAATGGCAGTTCATCTCGCCCTCATTTACTTCTCAAGATAGGAAGACGTAGCAAAAAAAGATGAAAGGGAAAAAGCAAAGAGAAAGAAAGAGAGTCAGAGGACATGGAGACAGTCTGTGAAGGCATTTTGCAACAAAAAAAGTACTTTATATTTGTCAAGGTAATATGTTGATACACAGTGAGAGAAACAGAAGGGAAAGGAGACAAAGACAGAGAGGATAAGTAGAAGAAACCTGTACAGTTTGTGGGTCCAGGCTGTATCTCCTGACTGCAGCTAACAACATGCAGCTAAAGACTGGTCGTGCTGTGCAGCTGTCATTGTTTGAATTTCTACAGCAACCCCATACATCTACCCTCTTACCATAAACTAAAGACAGAAATAATTAAAGGATCGGTGCACACAAACGACTAAAAACGCATGTTCTCACTTCTAGTGGTATCTAGGAATTTAGTTTTATTTGTCCAGGTTTAAGCAACAAGTCCTCCCAATTAAATGACAAAAACTTAATTAGTCCATACCGACTTCAACAACATATAGAAATGTTTTCTCATCTGACGCCCCGATGATCAGGGAAACACCATTTGTCTGTGCCTTCCACAACCATCACAAATCACTGTTCAGTTATCTGATGTCACAACGCTATGGTTAAAATTGGTAAGGTTAAGGTCAGGCACAAAAAAACATAGGTTATGTTTAGAGAAAAATCATTGTTGGGGTTAAAATAGACGGTTAGGGGCGTTCTTTGTCATGGGAACAATAATACATTTGTAGTGAAGAATATAGAAATATCATGGTTGTCTTTAAAATAAACAACAACATTGGACGTCTGTTGAAAACAGAAAATGAACAGCTGTCTCCCACGTTAAAGTCTGACATTTTGTTGACAACCTCACCTGACTGCGTCCTTTGCTTCCACTATAATTACTCTGGCCGCTACAGGGCTTTGTCACCTGAACGTTGCTTTGTCACTTTGGGGCACTTGCTGTCACGACTCATGCTGTCGTTCTTCTTGGAAGGACAGTTTTGTTTTTAGAAATATCTACCTTGACAGGACGGTGGACAGAGCGAGGAAATTGTGGAGAGAGACAGTGGGCGACTAGGAAGGAGCCTTATACATGGGACACGCGCTCTACGAAATTGAGCTAACCATGCCCCTAGTCAAAAGTACTTCTAACTGTTAACAGTGAGGTTTTTTATTTATTCAGTGTGAGCACCACAAATGATAATCTGTTCACTTCAGTTCTATTGGGGTGGTGGAAGAATGTAGCCTAACTGTCCACTGCCTGTCCAGCACCAAATAACAGACAGACAACGCAACCAGCTGGCGACGATAGCGGAATATTTAGCAGCTAAAGAGACAGATATTTCCATTCGGAATTGGTGGAGGTCAAAAACAGATAAAAGGAGAGTGAATAACGGACTTACATTCATCAGGTGGCCAACTCCAAATTAATGCTAATGTTGCTATGAGGCTGCTAGACGTATAAATAGGCAATTGTTTGCTAACAAGTTCACTATAAAAACTTAATAAGGTGGTAATTTGTCAATACTGTCTTTACAGCTTGTTGCGCTGCCCCCAAGTGGCCCAAAAAAAACAAAACAAATACTGCTGCTTTAAGGGAATAAAATGTGGTTCTGAAAAACCTGGAATTTTCCTCATTGGCATGTGGCATCACCACAGCAGCATCTTCCAATGTGTTTCATTAAGGTGACGATTGTGTGAAAGTGAGAACACAGTGCGTGACAAAACAGTCCTGATAGAGGATGCCTCTATATGTGTCGACCCAGAGGGAGAAAGATAAAGGAAAGACACAGTGAGACAGAGCAGGGAAGCAAAAGACAAATAGAAATTGAGAAACGGCCGTAATCCCCAACGAGCCAAGACGAATGACAGCAACAAAGTTGGTGATAAGATTGGGGCGGAGTAACGAGACAAAGGAAGGAGTTTGTGGTGGAAGGGAAAGAGCGTGCTCAGCAATATGGATCCATAGCCTTAGGTTAGTGAAGACAGAGAGAACTCTTCATCAGCACCTTGACTGCTGCCGATATCGCTGAGTCATCATCGCCCCGATACACAGCTGCAGGATGAAACAAAAAAAAGACCTCTCACATGATCACCTTCATTCTCACTCATTGGTCTCGCCATCATCACTAAACAAGATAGAAGCGGCCATGTGTATCATTCAGTACCAGAGAAAGCCAAAATATTCACTTTTAATTCGCTTTCTAAATGAATCAAACTGTTGGTGGAGTTCATCCCTTTAACTATTCTTCCCAAAGCCTATAGTGGGAGACGCCTGGAGCTATTGGGCATCTTTCCCGGTGCCAGCCTCGCACCTGCCCCTGGCAAAAACAAAATAACTATGCAAAACTCTCTTTCGCTCTTTGCAGGCTCCCTTTCCTTCCTAGTTTCCTTTTTTCCTCCCTCTTTCAGTTTTTAATTAAACTGAAGCAGAGTGCTGCGAAAACCTGCTACTAATTACACAGCCGCTGCCTCTCTCTCTCTCTCTCTCTCTCTCTCTCTCTTCCTCTTCTGTTTGCTTGTTTCTCCTCTCCTCTCCGCACCTCTCTCTCTCTCTCCTTCCTCCTCTCCTCTCTGAGCTGGAGCTTCGCCAACAGCCTGTGGAATCACTTACCAGCAACCACGACATACACATGTCGACACACACACACACACACACACGCACGGGCACATTGGCAAAAATGTGTGCGTGCACAGATGCAGACAACCCCGTTCAAAAATCAAAATGTGCAAAATGCAGACTTGCAAACACACGGAGGTCACACTCAGGACATTGTGACACACTCGCTTACCCATTTCACAGCTTTGCTTTCATGCTGTAACTGTGTGTGTGTGTGTGTGTGTGTTGCAGGCACAGAGGGTGATCAGCTCCCTAATGAGTGAGAACACTAATCATATTTCACACTGACACAAACACAATCACAACATCTGTATCCACTGTGGCCCGCCTCCTCCCCCCCTTTCTCCAATGCACAGTAGCTTCCCTCCCCTCTCCCCCCACTCTCCTTGCATCTCTCAATCCCCTGCTTCCCTCTCCCTCCATCATATTCTCAATTTTCTATCACCTCCTTTTCTCCTCTGTCCTCTTTCCCTTTTTTTCCTTTCTGGAGTGATCAAGCAGACTTTGAATGCACCCAGATACAAAGCACGAGACACCCCTCTCACCCTGCTCTCTTTGGCGTCATCTCTTCCTCTGTCTCCCTTCATCAATCTATGTATCTCTCTCCTCTTCTTTTTCTTTCTCTCCTTTCCATCTTAATACAGCACGCTCTTATTTAAGCTTGTGCTTGGGAGGAGGTGGGGTTAGTGGCAGCGACACTGTAATTTAACAACGGGTTGTCCAATCCATCACACGGACAATGTACACACACTGCTGCCATGCATCACCTGCAGGCGATTGTGTAAGTTTGTGGCTGTGGTGTTTGAGTAAGAGAAAGCAAAAGACTAAATCATGGAGAAGGGGCAAACGGGGGGGGCAGAGAGAAAGGGGGGGAGATAACACAGAGTGTAATATAAAGGAAAGTCTAGAGTCACATCCACAGAGGAAACACACAATAATGGCTCTGAGCACTTTTGGACAGAGGAGGGAGTGATAAAACAGGAGTGGTAGTTTGATGATAGGAAGTAGAGGGAGCAGATAGAAAGATTCAGCTTTAGCTAAAGTAGCTGGACAGCAGGAGTGGGAGGGACACAGAAGCCCCCTCTGCTGCAATCAAGCCTCTGTCACCATCTGGACGCCATTTTAAAACCATCAGCTCTGGCTCCCCATGTAAACAAGGGCACGACCCCAAACACGCTCCCCTTACTAAATGGGCTCTTTCTGGCAGCTGCAGACCCCAAAATGGCTGACTTTGTGGGGGTGAGGATTGGAGCCAGAATGGCTGACTGGATTACAGGGGAGGGCGTTCTGTTCGTCATTACTGCACTATTTCTGACTGTGTACAAAATATGTTAGGCTGGCATTTTTCCAAAATGTGTTAGTCATAGGGTTGCAATGGTACAATAACCTTCTCAGGAAATATCATGATTTCATGTCATAGAGAGGCGAAGTCCCTCTACTCTCAGTGTCCCCCATGGGACCTTAAGTACTGTAGTCATCGGCAGGAGACCGTATTACACACAAGATGTTTGTCAATTTATTTCACCACAAAAGGTTTCCTGTTTTAAAAATAAACCATTTAGTTTTTAGTGAAACCACTCAGTGAACTACATCTCTCATCTCATACAATATACATCACCAACACCAACATGAACGTCACCTAAAGTTATATCCTGTTAGCATTTTATCACCTGGGAAGCAAAAAAACAAACAAGACCAGACAAGTTACAATGACTCTTGAAGGAATGAAAACAGAAAGGTTTTTTTTGGTTGAACAAACACTGTATTATTATTTCACAAAAAATTATGTCCTGCAGACAACCTGTTTTAACTTTTTTAAAATAACACTAATACGGTAGAATTTATACCAGTGTATACTGTGAACTGGTGCAACCCTAGTTGCATGGATGACGTGAGAAAAAGGGAATGCATGACATCTGGTTCAATTGAAGCTTACAATAGATAGATAGATAGACAAGATAAGGAAAGATGTGATGGATTATCAGGGCAACTCGTTAAATCATACATGTTTGAAATGCGGAAGCAAGTATTAGTAAGGACCTAATAATCATGAAAATTAATGATTTACAAGTGGAATCAGGCAGTCTGAATCCAAATTATTGTCAATTTCTTTCCATGTATCAATTAATGTGTCAATTAACCCACCTGGTTCATACAATGTCAAAATTGTTGCTCTTACATTTTCTGTCAATCAATCAAACTAATAGTTTCAACTCCAATGACATTTCAGTGGGAAGTTAGCTTAGCAACATGCAGTAATATTACTAGGCCAGCAAAAACATGTAAAAAACTAGTTCTTATTACAGGTCAACAAAACGGTTCTGCCTCTTTCTGTAAAGTCAACAGTAGCTATGGTTGCCATTCCACTAACAGCTTAACTTTAATTGGTATCTGAGATTAACACGAATAAACTAACAAGGATCATGAATGGCAGATTATTGAGAATTATGATGTGCTTATGTGGGTGTGGGACAGAGATAGAGAGATAGCGTATGACAAAAAAAAAAACAGAGGGAGCTTGTCAGAGCGATGTGTGTATTCCTGTGGGGGATTGTGTGTGTGTGTGTGTGAACATGTGTGTTTGAGAGCAACACAAAGGGAAACAGTTGAAGATCTGATGCAAAGTTCAGACACACGCACACATGCGTGCACACACACTCACATACACATATCGCAGGCAGAAGTATGATAATGACATGGAAATGATATGGTAATGATATGGTAATCTGGCAACATTATTCTGCCCACCAGAGACTAGGAGCAAAAGGAACCTGCCACAAACTGCACACACACACACACACACACACACACACACACACAGGCACACACTAATGCACAGGGATAAGGTGAAATCTATGGAGTGACATAGCTAAGCAGAGAGTTAGGCCAATGTGGGGGGAAGGTGTGTGTTGTCGTCAAAATGTTGACAGTGAGAGGAAGTATCTTTAGCTGATTACAAGCATGCATTTTAGTTGTAAATTGTAATGTACTGCAAAGTGCACCACTTTTCAAAACTTCCAAATTGTTGATGTGCTGTAAAAGATTTCTACACATTGTCAAAAAAAGTTCAAGGTACACTTACTAGATTTGTTTTAGCTTTTCAGCCTAATCACTCCTGATGACAACAGAGCAAACTCTGCTGATGAACTGCCACAAGGTAAGTGCTTTTTCCAAGGTCAAGAATTAACCTTTGAGCTCAAACATAGATTTACAGTTTCTATATCCTGTATATACATATAGTGTGTGTATTTATAAATATACAGAGTATATATATATATATTGTAGGAGAAGTCTGAAATAAGCCTAAAACCCAACCTACAGCAGCAAAAAGGAGAAGCTGAGTATAAAGCAGTGCACTATTAATGGACCTTTTATTACATTTACATTGAATACAACACTGCCACCCTATGGATAAATCTCTACACTGCAGCAATTATATTTTAAATGTTACTTAGGAATTGAGATCCAGTGAGCTTGTTCATATTTGTCCATAAGCAGTCTATTAAAAACATGTATACTATACAATAATATTACTATATTAATAACTATAACCTAATATCCATTTGTAGTTCGGGTGACTTTGACTTTTTTATGACCTTACCGTACTTTATGTACAAGATTATAGTTTTGCTGTGATTGTACTCTTTTCAAATCTACCGGATTACAATAGTTTATGTAACAAATTCCAAATATCTAACACAAAGTCATCCTTTGTGTAAAAAGGATAGCGGAGTAAAGGGAAAGTAAATGCAAAATAAATCAACAGATTGTAAACAAATACACACTTGAGCATGAAAGTTAATTCTTGAATGTTTCCGATGTTAAATTCACATACTAGCCTTTTACAGAGCTTTCAACCACGTCTTGCGGTCTTCCTCAGCAGATAGTGTTTGCTCAGTTTTTCACACTACTCTGACAATGTATAGACTGTGTTTTTATTGTTTACGGATTTAACTCAGACCACAAGATGCTCTGACCACAAGATGCTCTGGAAAAAGCTAGTAAGTGGACCTTGAGAGAGTTTCAAAGTGAAAAATTAAGCTGCTTCCAGATAAACTGCTGCTAAAAGGCTGTTCATCCCCAATCCGTATTTTCTTCCCTTCCTACCTTCTCTCTCTCTTGTCCTCACTGTTTGTCAGTGTTTCCCAAGCTGCTCCCCTTTAAGTGGCTGTGATTGACATGTGGGCTATATCCATGCAATATCACCCAGCGCACGTTCCTATTCCCTCCTGGAGCCTTCATCCACCGGTCAAATTAACCTTCCGTGCCAACGGGAGGGGGCCCTGCGTGGGCCAATCAGCAGGTGATTAGGCCGGGGGTGGGAGGGGTGAGGGGTCACCGCGATGGGGCCATCGCAAGCCTGATTGGTTTCAATCAGCAGCCAGCCGCAAGGACAGCTGGGAGCTGAGCCACAGTGAGCGCTAATCAACGTGTCCCACAGTGAGGCATGAACAGTCACAACACACATACACACGCAGGTAGATTGATGTTGGTGTGTGCACATACGGACATCACTGTGTGTACACAGTCACACAGAGACAAGAAACACAAACAAATACACACAGCAAGACATAGGAAGCAGAAATGAACAGTCGAGACCACAACAGATAAACAGGAAAGAGATATACTCAGAGCAAGCACAGACTCTCACAGTAAATTGAATGAGTAATTGCATTGGATTTGTTAATTTGACCACTGGCTCATCTGATAGGGGCCCGTGACATTAGTTAGCAATGCTCTGTCCTACAAACCACAACAACACCTCTTATATGATGTCTCAAATGTGGAACAATTCAGATTCTCTCCGCTACGTCTGATGTTATGGTAAGTTTTCTTCAAATCTCTGTAATGCACAGCATCGACCAATGGCTGATCAGATGAGATGGGATAAGTCACAAAGAGCAGATCCTCTGGAGTGGATCTGCTGTGGTTCCTATTTACGACAGTCCATGTTACTCACTTCTCTGGGTGAGACCATTGAGAGAATGTCGGACAGGACGGGGTCTGGGTGTGTTTTGTGCACACTGTATCAACATTATAACAATGAGACTTGAGTGAATTGATGTTTCGAAAAGGCTCAAAAAATCATTAGTTCCATTGCAATCAACCACCTTCTGATGTTCGACCTTCAATGTCATTGTCTTTAAAATGAAACATGCCACAAATAAATCTGACTGAAAATATGCCAAACAATAGAATCTGCTCTTAAACACTAAATATAGGGACATCGTCAGGCAAGATGTTCCACTGCTTTGTGGCTTTTAATAAAAAAGTTGATTGCCCACATGCAATGTGGTGAATTGTTATGTTACCGTCCCGTATAGGGGATATTCTTGAGGATCTAATAGAATTTACTGAGCGCACAAAGGCAAGTAGTGAAGGAGTGGAAAAGTTTTGTCTGCATTCATTGATATATTTGAAAGGAAGAGGCACAGATGCACATCCTGAGACTTTCAAATGTGTACTGTATTTTAATAGGAATGTCATGTCCCATGTCAATAAAGCACCATTGAATTGAATTGTATTAATAATGAAAACAAAGCTAATCATAAATAAGGTTAGAATCAAATTCAGTCCCTACCATGTATGGTTTTTTTTAAACAATTTTGAGGGAAACAGGGAAAATATACATGTTACTCCACTACATTTATTATTTATTATTAAGCTGTAGTTAACTAGTAACTTAAAAGAATAATATTTTACATAGCCTTCAAAGCATGTGATCAAACTGTAAAATATATTTTTTTAAATAGCCTAAATATACTATTATTATTAAAATGTGATGCATTGTTATACATAGACTATTTAAGAGTACATAAAATCATAAAAATGAGCTCCAACACAACCAGCTAAAACATGGAAAGTCTGCTTACACAGTAATGCACCAGTAATAATAAATCAATTATATAATTTAACAACAACAAGTCAAATAAATTACTTCTTTCAGCACGTATTTAAATAGGCCTACTTACATTGTACTTCCAGGACTTTTACTTACTTACGTATTTTCACTTGTGGTACGCTATTCCTAAGCTACAATATTTAAGTTAAGAATAGACCTACTGTCACACTTATAAAGACAATAGGCCATATATTCAACATACAGTCCTATATAATCCTCTTTTGTGCTGTAGGCCTATGTCCGATATTTTCCATAGTTCAATCCCTCCTCATGCCATTCGCATCAAAGGAAACTCTTTAAGTTACGCCTACCTGGTACAAGGGTAAAAAGTAATCAGGAGGAGGAGGGCACTGCTGTTTCTCTCTGTACAGGCTAGAGGATTGATATGGAGCTCAGCGCACGAGACGGCCGTCAACTCTTCTGCAGCGTCTGCGCATACGCGGAACATAAAGGGAGCGGAGCAGCGGAGCCTGTCAACTATCGAGTATTTACAGTAGAAAGAAGTTTCCTTCCCGGCAGGATAAAAGTCTGACTTACAGGTAGGACAGCCTCTGTACTTGACATACGTGCGTAGGCGAGCCGGACACGTTTTTAATGAAGTTAGCGGATGTGTTAGGCTACACGTTACAGACTATAGACCCGCTCTTACCTCATAGCATTAGCAAACTGTTCGTGTTTATGTGTAGAGTACATTGCAGCTGTCACGTAACTTTTGCCTGCCCGTTCGACACAACTCAATACGCTTTTGCATCATTTTAAGCTTGGTGGGTCTAATAAGTATTACACCAACCGCTTTTCATATTGTGTTCAGTCAAATTGTCAAAGTAGGAAACAGCTGTTAGGGAAAGAAGCGGATTCACTTACTTCAGAGAGGAATTCCTGCAGTCAAACTAGGAACAGACAGACTACACAGGTGTCTGCTGAGGAGTGTTTTTTTTTGTTATTCATTAGCTTTAATGTCAGGGTTAATGGACAAAAGGCAACATATCATACATTGTAACTTATAACTCCGTCCACGTGACTCAGACATCGTGAGCCATCATCTCTTTTAGGGAGGTTGGGCCGCGAGGGCTCTGTTAATGCTTTGTGACGAGTGGGATTTGACATGACTCCAATATTACTGACACCACAGTCACTGTGTTATGTTTGCTTCCGGGGCCAAGTCATGGTTCAGCATGACAAAAGCTCATCATTCCTGGTCACTCTTGGAAAAAGTAATGCTCTAAGTACATTTACTCAAGATGCCTAATTAAGTAGGCCTACAATTTGCTTGAGAATTTTCGTTAGTATTTTATAGTATTAGTACTTTCAAGATTCAGATACGACATACAAAACAGGTGGTCAGTTAATAAAATACAGTGAAATAGAATAAACCAGATCCGACTTTTAAGACCGATACTGATTTTGATACTTAATGATTTTAAAATTTGATATTCCAATTTATCTGCCAATATTGTTTTTTCCCTTCTTTTCAGAAACACATAACATAAACAAAGATTATCGAGTACTTTGAACAAAAGTACAACTGATTGCTGTTTGTGGTAGATTTGTGAGGTTCCAAACATGTGTGTTGCCAATGGGGGGAGTTGCAGAGTGCCATCTGGTGGACAAACTATGCAATGACAACACTCATAACGTGACTAAAGGATCCGTCTCTCCGTTTCTTTTTTAATTGTCATTTATTGGTGGTTATAAACACAGATACAGATTTATCTACAATTAGCTCATATTGGCCGATAATACTGGCACGCCAATTTATTGGTCAGCCTCTAGAATAACCTAGACAACAATATATAAAGTAGTTAATACTAGCTTTAGCTACGCCAGCTACAAAATTCTGCTTACACAGTACCGTGTCTCTAAAAATAAACCAAGTATAAAATATATGATAAAATAACACCATAGAAAAAAATTAAAAAACTCAGCTTCGACCAGCTTACACATCACATTTAGAAAAGGAGCCATCAAATACTATCAGCCACCTGTAAACTCAAAGAAGGTGTAGCAGTATAAACCATCCCGCTCCCTACCCTGTTTCTTCAACATGCCGTCTGTCACAATCCAGGTGAAACTCACACGCATAAGCAACACTACTGCCAAGATTACACTGTAGGTTTCACACCACACCCAGCCTCTCAGAGATCGAATTGCAAATGCAGAAGCGCAATAATTCATACACCCACTCAATTGCCACATCGTGGTGCTGCACTCTGGGCGCAGGTACAGGTCCCTGAGGTGCAGAAGGGCTTTGGCAAAAGTCTGGTACCCGCAGCCATAGCACCTAAACAGGGGGACTCGCTGAGGGAACTTACGAGTCTTGTTTTCATGTTGTTTGCTTGTTGTTGTGTTGCTCTTCATGTATGTCTGTCTGGTCTGTGAT
This sequence comes from Micropterus salmoides, assembly GCF_014851395.1. NCBI lineage: Eukaryota > Metazoa > Chordata > Actinopteri > Centrarchiformes > Centrarchidae > Micropterus > Micropterus salmoides. The sequence continues at coordinate 12,434,718 of NW_024040928.1, forward strand.
GATGTGTGTCTTTCATGTGTTGTACAGTCCTGTGAAGAAGAATTCAGAAGTACACTGTCATTTTGCTACTTAACTAAAAGATGCACATGGTTTGAGACACCTGATGTAGACATTGCCTTATATTGCCTTGATGTTTCATCTGTACAGAGAGTTACACATTGGTGTTTATTCTCCTCGTCATTATGGCACTCAATTTAAAAATGGTTCTTTATTTTTGCAGTATTTATTAGTTCATAAAATGTACTGCGAACAATTTTGATAAGCGATCAAGTCATTTGTCAAGCAAAAATGGCAAATATTCACTGTTTCCAGCTACTTATGTGTAAGGATTTGCGGCTTTTCTTTAGCTTATATCATTTAAAATGGATTTGTTAGGATTTTGTGCTGTTAGTTGGACAAAACCAGCAATTTAAAGATGTCCCCTTGGACTGTGGGAAACTGTGATCAATATTTTTTAAATATTTTTGGACAGGATATATACTTAGTAATCAACAGATTAATGGATAGTGATTTAATAAAATAATTGTTACTTACTGGCCTGCCATTTTTCTTATCACACATTTCTCAAGATATACTGTACCATGATCAATCTCTGCAGACAAACTGCTGGTTCCAGTCCAGTGATGTCCTCCCTGTGGTTGGAGCAGTGGCCCCTGCTGGGCAGAAATGGTATCTCGCCCTCTGACTTCACAGACAACAGTAGCTGCTATAGCGCCACACAGAGCACTGTCCTCAACAACGTTGTCTACTTTGGAGGAGTACCAGTTGTGCTACTGCTTGATTTCATTGTCTTCCTGGTATGTGTGATGTGATCTAGTGAGAGAAAAATCTGGTGGAAATCTTGTGGCCCCAGTTATCTGTTTCTGTCTGAATTGTCCTTATAGGTGAGAGAAAATCCCTACCAAAAAGCTTTACATTTTATTTGTTTCTTTTATTGTAAAAGTTGCACATGTATGTTGTTCCCATCATGTAACATTAAGCCGTACACAACCGATAAATTGCATTTTTTTTTTTTACCAACAAGTGCTTTATTTGTGTCATGGAATCAATATACTGTCCATTTTGTGTCATGAGGTAAGCTGATTGATCCTTTTACTTGTGCCACTTACAGATGTTGCTGATCGTCTTCTCTATTATCAGGAGGAAGTTCTGGGACTATGGGCGCCTGGCGTTAGTTGCAGACAAGGAAGGGTCAGCACTTGATCTCATGCACTTTCAAAAATTATTGTTATCGTGACATGCGAGCAGTGCCAGTAACATATTGCCTCAGACATCAGATACTGGCCAGAATACTGAACTTTGTTTATTAGGTTCACTGAGTCAACACACCGTCGCTATGGACACATGTCATCCGTCGTGGATGAACCTGAGAATGAGTTGGTATGTAAAAGAATAATCGATGTCATCAGTTTCAGCACCAAAATCAGTATTTCTATAGCATAAAAGAATAGCCATACTCTCCGAGATGACTATTTGATTATTAACATGATATAAGACATTAATAGGCTATAACTAGTATATTGATTGTATGATAGTGTAATCAAAATACTTCTCTTCCTTTTTAGGGATTCTGCTCTTGGCTGCCTTACATCCTCAGAATGGAGTGAGTGTCTGTGTTTCTCAACTTACGGCCCAACTGAAAGCTATTTTATCAGGCTGTGTATACACACCTTGTGTCGGTTCCTTCTAATCAGCATCTGTGTGTGTTTCAGTGAGGACAAAATAAAAGCCAGGTGTGGCATAGACGCTGTTCACTACCTGTCCTTCCAGCGTCATCTGATCATCCTGCTGTTGGTCATATGTGTCGCCTCCCTCTCAGTCGTACTACCCGTCAACCTGACAGGAGACCTGCTGGGTGGGTTTTGCGCTGCTCTCTGTCTTTTAAGCAAAAAGCAATTGGAGACTTAACGGCTTTACGGTGACCACAGTCTGGCGTTGCAGAAGTGTACAGTGACACTTGATGCTTATTAACTACTAGTTTCTTACTTAATCAACTACTAAAATTTGCTGTACCACAATTACTTGGGGCAGAACCTCTCTAGTTTAGACCTTTTTTATACACTCTATGGTTTAGACGTAAAGAAACTAAGGCAAGTGGCCCTTCAATGATCAAAGATAGAGTTGGCATCATAGTACATCATAGTAAGCTAGATTGATATTTGAAATATAAATAGGCTAATTGAAAACTAAATATCAATAAATTAGGTGTCTGCTGGATTACCGTGTTGCAACATGACATGCAATTAATGAAAAATGGTGCTGTGTGGCAGAAAAACCATTAGCGAGTATAATCTCTGACATTTATGATTCACAACTACCCTGGGGGCAAGTGTAAGCATTTATTTGTTCCCTCTATATCTGTGGTGCAACCACTTTTATTTTAGTAATGCATAAATCACAACTTAGTAATAATTTACCTTATAACTAGGCTAAGTTTGATCTTACACACAGCTGATGCAACAGGCTACAGGTGAGGTTTTTTTTGATGGCTTCAAATTTTAATCAGGCAATCAAAAAATCAGGAGCCGCACTGTCCACTTCATAATCAGTGACTTGTCCCTGAAGTGTGCACTTTTGTTTTTCATAGGGGATTGTGACCATGAATAAGTTTTTGTGAAATCCAGGGTCAGCTCGCTCATATTCTGATCTTTTTCTGTTTTCTGTTCTTGTCTTATCTTATTTAAATTTCTACTTATAGTTCTTAAGTTTTCTTTTTTTTAAATGCTGTTTTTTTCTTTCAGGTGATGATCCATGGAATTTTGGAAGGACAACTCTTGGGAATCTTCAAAAGGGGTGACTACTCTATGACAAAAACATGTGTTTGGCTAATTAAATAAAGGTTTGTATTTTTATTTTTGGGTCTTGACAAAATGTGTCTCAGTGTCTATCATTTTTGCTTCTAGAAATGACCTGTTATGGCTGCACACGGTGTTTGCAGTTCTGTACCTGACCCTGACAGTCATTCTGCTGCGACATCACACATCACAAATGAAAGGCTTACGCAGAGAGACAGTGAGTCTCTTGTCTGTTATTTGATGTCAGTAAAGTTATGAGCATATGCACAAACAAATATATTTGAAGTGTGTCCACATTGCTTTGTTTCACTCTTTCTATTTATTTCACATTGGATTGCACCTGTCTATGAGGAGCTACACAGACGGTGAAAGCTTGGCCAGATTACATTGTTTAATTATATTGAGTAGAGTGTCACTCACCTGTGCTGATACCTGATTTATCTGTCATTCTGTCTTTCCATTTGTAGACCAGAAACACTTTATTTGTGTGTTCAATCCCTAAAATAGCAACAGAAGAAGCCGTTAAGACCCATTTCCAGTGAGTTTCTGACTACATTGTAAAAATCGTCTGTTTCCATGTTTTATAAAGTCGATTTCTGGTGTTGATGCACTGTACTTGCATGTTACCATAAATAGTGGCCACCTGCTCCATTCTTTAATGTCAGAACTGTTTTTGTATAGAGAGGCATACCCTTCCTGTCGAGTGTGTGCTGTGACCCTGGGCTATGATGTGGCCAAGCTTATGCACCTTGATAAGGAAAGGTAAGACATCATGTGATCATTGCCCTGTATGCCTTTTAGTACACCTGCTCATGAACTTAAGAGCCACCAGTTGTGCGCAGTTCATTGTTGATAATTGTTTTTTGGTGTGTGCTACTAATAAATATTTTTAATTTTAACAATATCTAATTTCTTTGTGCAGTGACACACCCGCAGAGAGAATTGTCACCTAACTGAGCAGCTCTAGTGACCTTTTAAGCCTCTTATAGCTCATTATTTTAGTTTATTGTATGATTCTATCTCATTCTTTTGTTCATTTTGTATTTAAATGATTTCTGATGTCGTACGCATGTCTGCAGAGGAAATGGTTGCAAGCCCCAGCACATGAAGGATGTTCCAGGCTTAGAAATATGTGTTGAGCTTTATTTGTGCTATGTTAAACCAAATGTATGTGTTTGTTTTTCTTCACCCCAGGATGCGAGCTGGAAAAAACCTGTGCTACTATGAGCGTGTCCTGCAGACCACAGGGAAACCTGTGCTGATTAACCCCCGTTTCTGTGGTCACTTCTGTTGCTGTGCCAACTCTGAGAAGGTGAGATGAACCGGATGAAAAGACAGCTGCTTTTAGTTTAGATCTTTTATGTTACAATTCAGGTTAAGAAAAGGAAGCACAAATACTACATATAGCTTTCTTGAGACAGCAGCCTTAAATGAAGCACAAACGTGAATCATTTTACAATATTTAAATAATGGCGGTTTCAAGTAAAGCATTTAATCTGTGGTGTCCCCTCAGGTTGATGCCATAGAGTACTACAGTACTAAAGAAAAAGACCTGCTGATAGAGGTGCAGAAGCAGGTAGAACAGGTGCAAGAGCGCCCCCTGGGGATTGCCTTCGTCACTTTGGAGACCGAGGCTATGGCCAAGTAGTGAGTACCAATTTAAAGTGTCAGTACATGTGTCTGTATTTTTATGTGTGCAGGTGAAGGAAATAGGAGGAATGATTGGTTGGCATACAGCGTGTGCCAATGTTTTTTGCCATGAGTAGCTGTCTGGCACCATAGAAGCAGCAGTATCATGTCAGCTGACTATGCTTGTTCCTCTGTTAGTATTTTTTTGGCTCTGGCCCGATCGGGACAGTGATCTCTCCATTTTTATTGTCACCACATGACATTTTAATGGCAGCAGGCCTTTGGGCAGCTATTATTGTTGAAAGCTGGTTAATGTGTATCACTAACAGCTGTCATTTACTCGCATCAGCATTCTGAAAGACTTCAACGCACTCAAGTGTGGCGGCACAAACCGCTGTTGTGGGAGGGAGCTCCAAACTTCATCCAACAGCGAAACTCTGAAAGTGAAGAAGTGGAGGGTCAGCTTTGCACCCCATCCCAAAAACGTGTATTGGTAAGATCTGAAACATGAACCTTTCGCACAGTATGTTCCCCATGCAGATCATATGACTTGGTATTTACAAAGCTAATGCCAGTAAGGCAGGGCAGTAATTCAATATTATCCTAAACTGACTTTTAGTGGAATCATATGGTTTTACTGTTTTACAAAAGTCTGTGTGGGAGGAATGAGAGTGTACCCCACATGGATATATTTCCTCTGCTTTGCACCGTCTACCTTGTGTGTAACTGTCGTGTTGCTTCTGTCGTTCATCTTTTCCTCCGTCCTACAGGGACAATCTGTCAGTGCAGGGTTTTACCTGGTACATGCGCTATGTGATGCTCAACTTCTTACTTTTCCTCCTGCTCACCTTCCTCACGACTCCCACCATCATTATCAACACCATCGACAAGTTCAACGTGACTAAGCCCATCTACTATCTCAATGTGAGCCCCTCACACACACACACACACACACACACACACACACACACACACACCGTACTTGTAACAGTTCTGCTTTCAAAGCTATAAATCTACAGTTTGTTTTGTTTTTTACCCTAGAACCCTGTCATCAGTCAGTTCTTCCCCACTCTCCTGCTGTGGACCTTCTCTGCCTTGCTGCCCACCATAGTCTATTATTCTACACTAGGAGAGTCACACTGGAGCAGGTATCACACACACACACACACGCTGGTTTGAAACAGGGATTGGTTTCTGTTAGCAGAGGAAAATGTTTTGATCCAGGGCCGTCTGTGTCTCAGGTCTACTGAGCAGCTGAGCATGATGCGCAAGCTGTACTTCTTCCTGCTCTTCATGGTGCTTATCCTCCCCTCGCTAGGACTCACTAGGTAATTTGCATTACCGTCAGTTTGAATAAGAGAGCAGCATCCAGCATCTAGGTTAATTGTTTATTTGCAGTAATGATTTAGTTGTAAATGATCAGTGTGTCAGAGACAGTAATAAATGGTGAACACTTTAACACATAAAATATAAAAGTGAATGTCAGTTGGCTGAAAATGATTTCTCGAAGGCTAATAGATGCACTTTGTGGATTCAGGGAGAACCCTGTGTAATCAATTTTTTTAAATTTTTTTTTTGCTGTTTTGTTTTTCCCCGTTAGTCTTGACGTGTTTTTCCGCTGGCTGTTCGATAAAAAGTTTCTCTCAAGTGGGAAACTGAGGTTTGAGTAAGTAATCCCTTTTTTTTGCTTCTTGCTTTTTAAAATTCTCATTAAAAATGTACCAACTAATTAATTTGAATTAAGGATTTTCAGACTATTGTATAGTCTCAAGTCTCATCTCAAGACGATGAGTAAATTATGAAGACAGAATACTCTGATTTCCAAGCTGTAAGTTTAGCTGTCATCTCACATCGTACAGGTTCAGCTGTATTCAAGTTGCTTTCATAAAAGAGTCACATATTTTACAATGTCTTCTTAAGTGTAGTTGTAATTTTATTTACAACAGTTCTTCTAAAGCTAAAAGAGAGGTAAAAAATGTGAGTCTTCATAGTCTTCTATTTTCTTTTATCTTTTTCTTCCTCTCACCAGGTGTGTGTTCTTACCCGACCAAGGGGCGTTTTTTGTCAACTATGTGATCACGGCGGCCCTGGTGGGCTCTGGGATGGAGTTGCTGCGTTTGCCAGGGTTACTGATTTACACCATCCGTATGGTGCTTGCTCGCTCTGCTGCTGAGCGGAAATATGTAAAACAGGTTTGTAATGGTATTGTTCATTCATGTATTTTGTATCTATAGCAACATCTGCATTGAATTAAAGAACCAACATTTTCATTGGCCAGAAGTCCTGCCCAGTTGCACACTTTTATTTAACAGTGTTTTGGAGCAAATAATAGTATTTAATAATAAAATATTTTTAAAAATTAGTACATAAATTTGTTTATAAATCTCTTGCTGTCTTGATTAAAAGTCTCAACTTTGTTTAATTAATGGTTACCACTTTTACAATGCGCTTTCTTCATGAAGGCATGCAGGGAAAATCTTTGGTCAAGTGTTTCAGACTATGCAGGATTTGTAAACATGTCTAAATAGGCCTTTATTGTATAAAAGATGTGATGTATAATAGAAAGACTGTACAGTACATCAACTGCTCTGGTCAAAGAATTACCCGTGTATTTCGTGTCTACACATATTTATAATATGCTCTCTTATCCTGTAAACTCAAGTCAATGGAAAGTTAAAGAAGAAGAAAAAGAAGAGAATATTTTGTTTGTAACATCAACATTAATTAACGTTAATCAACATTAACATATCAACTACCTTTTTTGACTTCTGCTTACAGAACCAGGCCTATGAGTTTGAATATGGAGCCATGTATGGCTGGAATCTTTGTGTGTTCACTGTCATTATGGCTTACAGCATCACATGTCCTATTATCACACCTTTTGGTGAGTAGTCAGCAGGGCTGTACACAAGCTTGCACTCACACACACTCAACGCATTCATGTACGGTATATCAGTACATCTATTTCTCTTGATAACGTCTCTCTGTCAGCCTTTGCCGGAGACCTCAGTTTCCTGTACACACTTATTTCCTATATACAATGTGTTTCCTGTTACTTTCATGGTAGGGTTCTTAACGGCTGTGTGTCTACAGGTCTCTTGTACATGATGCTGAAGCACATGGTGGACAAACATAACCTGTTCTTTGCCTACCTGCCTGCCCGCCTTGACAGCCAGGTCCACCTTGGAGCTGTCAATCAAGCTCTGGCTGCGCCCATCATCTGCCTAATATGGCTTTACTTCTTTTCTGTCCTCAGAACAGGTTAGAAACAAGTGTGTGCTGAACCTGGAAAACATTAACATCTGTAAAGTGACCTGAAATCCACTAAGAGCAATGAAGTACTGGTGTTTAACCACAGCTAGTGGCTTTAAATCCCTGAAAAGTGGTGATGATCGAGCAGTGGCTAAGACACATGTGTTTGGTGTGAGAGACTCGGGTTCGTATCCACTGTGAGACACCAATGTGTCCCTGAGCAAGACACTTAACCCCTAGTTGCTACAGAGGTCGTGCGACCTGACATATATAGCAATTGTAAGTCGCTTTGGATAAAAGCGTCAGCTAAATGAAATGTAAATGAACAAAGGAATGTGTTTTTCTGGACATTGTACGTAATCATACTGTGTACATTTACAAAATATTACACAGCCTCAGTTACCAAAAACAGTCAAATCAAATGTAATGTATACATTTGTCAGGTACAGTTTATAAACTGAGTTCATGCCTGAAATACCTGAATTGAATAAATTCAAGGTAAACTTCTAAAAAGATGCAAAAGCTCATTCAGTTTTCTCAACGTTCAAAGCTCGCACAGCGTGAGTCCACAAGTTAGAATTAGAAGAATTAGATGTCGAACTAAAAGATCTGTGAACCTTTCCACCTTTATTAGATACATGTAGGTGTTTGCTTGCATGCAGCCAGATAATAAGTAAAATCTGAATGCCGCTATTTAAACTAAATGTGTGTGGGTGTGGCGTTTTAGGTTTCAAGACTCCCACATCTTTGTTCACACTGGTGGTTCTGTTCATCACTGTCTTCATCTGCGTCGGCTACACCTGCTTTGGCCATTTCAAGTACCTCAGTCCACACAACTACAAGGTGAGCATTTGCTTGTGTGTGCATATGCTGTCACTTCTTTGTCCTCCTTAACGCTGAGCCCACGTATTGTTTGTGTTATTTTGTAGGTGAAGGAGGAGGATGGGGAAACAGCAAAGGGACTAGAAGAAAACACCATGGTACTGTTCGATAACAAATTCCCCAGCACAAATAAAAACTAGATGTATTCAGAACATGCCTGATCTTAAATTAATTTACCTGAGCTTTTCTGTAGATACCAAATCACTGTCTTCTGAACAATACGCTAAAAACCTAATTGTTCATGATGAGCTGTTCTTGCAGTGAAAGTTGGGCTTTAACAGTGGTTCTCGCCGGCTAAGTTTATATGTGACGCGCCCTACTTCACCTTGTAAATTTTCAGGAGCTTTATTGTTCCCTAATCTTCAACATTTTTGGTATCAGAGTCATACATTGGTGACTACATGCAGTATTGCATAACATGCATCAGGGAGAATAAAAGCATAAACAAAAATTAATATTGAGAAACAACCTTAAGAGTGCTCTCTTTTATTGAATGATTTCAGGTCTACCTTCCCAGAGTGCTTAATCCCAAATCACCTGCCAGCGCTCCACAGGAGTCTAAAGCGCCCCAGTCTTACGGCTCTACAGAGGGCAGTCCAGCCTACTGCTACGGCCCAGGGGAGGAAAGCATGTCAGATTGCTGAATCAGTGTATTTCAACGCTGAGTCAAAACTTTGGAGTCAGGATTCCCACGGCTCCTGATCGTAAATGTGCTTCCTTCACATTGATTTCAGCATTAAAGTCAAGTCAGAGTTTGAATTCATTTCCATCATACTGCTCAGTCAGGCTGTCCCATTGGGGGGAAATAATGCAATGGATTCCAAAGACCAATGCTGTGTCATCCAACTTCTTGAACTTAAATTGCTTTCTGCAGGTAAGAAGGACTTTTATATTTGAATCATTATTTGCACTTGATCAGCATAGCACACACACGCATCCATGAGAAACCAGCTCCTGTTTCAGTCTTCTTGTTGTATTGTTCTGTATGAGACCTCTCTGATAAGGACCAAATTCACCAAGGTATGTTTAACCAAAACCCGCCATTTCAAATAAGCCATAATGTTTGTGAAAAGAATGCTGGAAATAATTTCTTTCACAAGCTGAAGCTAATAGTGCAAACATTACCAGAACAAGAAATTCAAGTCAGCATCTGCCAAAGAGGTGGACAAGGAGAGCTTGCTGTTTCTGTCCAGTTTAGATTTCTTTATAGTGCCTTTTTTGTTGCCAGAGGACAACACCTGCCAAGTGAATAACCTATTGCCTAACATTAATAATGCACTTTTTGTATCAAGAGAGGCCTGTTGTTACAAGAGATTAATGTTTTTACTATTGTAATTTGACAAGAGGACAACCATGTATATTAGTTTTAGGGGAGTTTTGCAACCAAAGTTTTATTTTGATGATGATGATGATGATAATGATAATGATGATGATGATGATGATGGTTGGAGCCATTATTTCCATTGAATAGGTCACGGTTTATTTGTATTTAATGTACTTATGTTTTGCAGCTTTTCTAAATGTGCATTTTAACAAGGAACTAAATCCTAAAGGAACAGAGTGTTGAAGTTAGACAGATAAAATGTCTTCAGATCACAAACCACAGCTTTGTACAGAATATGGCCATTTAAATTTCAATATTAAACAATCTTACATGCAGTTTTGAAATAAAAACAGGAACAACTTCACAGTTGTGAGCGTGTCTTGTCATTAGGGGGCACTATTGAGCTGTAGTGGGGTGGCTTAACTTTTAAATATTCATGCAGCAGGGAAAAGGGACAAATGCTCAATGCTGCATTGAGGATTTCTAACCTATTCTGACATTGGTATGGGCCAGTTTACTGGGTGACAATTGCAGTAGCTCCACCCCCTCACCTGATCTTTGACTATTGTGTCTCCCTTTCTGTTCCCTTTCCTTCTCGCTTCCTCTTTTCCCTGCCCTTTTCCCCTTTCTCACCACGGTACCTGCCTCGGGTGAGAAAGACCATTATTGTCATTTGAGGCCTTTTAGTGTGCTGTAGTGATTAGCACAGTTGTTAAATATGGGCAATGAAGTGCTAAGCTAACAACATATCTAGGTTATTAGCATAGACTCTATAGCTATGGTGAAAAGAGGGGTTTGGACTATTGGACGAGGATCAGTGTACCCTAATGGAGCCTCACAACAGTTCTTGAAATGAAACAAAAATCAGGAACATTTGCTACTGAAGTAGTTCTTAATAGCTTAACAACAGAGTACTTCCTGGCTCAAGCATCTGACACACTTTTCTTAAGTTGACAATGTGCACACTTCACACACAGACTATGTATGTACATACAAGTTGCAATGTAGTAAAAGCTTTAAAATCTATCACACTTTAGCTGCAGCCAATAACTGCATATTTACACACAAAGTTTAAAGATTGTTTACAGCGAGACGTTGAAAAACATTGGGACTTTTTTTTGTAATATCTGAGTGCACAAAGGTTATTGACTGTGCTTTACCCCTAATGTCGGACAAAGATTAAGCATTACAAAACAATCTCTCACTTGTTTACTCTTTCTCAAGTATTTCATTGTGTGTGTGTGTGTGATTAAGCAATAGACACTGTTCTCTGTGCTAAATGATCTCCAGTATGCTGAATGTGATAATAAAACCCACAATATAGTCTTTTAAAAAAATGAAAATCTAATAATCACCACATAAACATACACTGCATGACTCCCATGCAAAGAGACTTGGAAACAGATTTGAACAGACATATCTCAACAAAGTTGTATGAGAAAGCAGCACTGGGTCAGGATGCTGCGGAGGCACTAATAACTTGCAGATATTCTCATATGGCGCCAAGGAAGAGCTAGAGACGAGTGTTTGATATTAGTCACCTGATATACTGTCTGTGGGTTGTGTGTATAAAATGTGTGTTTCCTGCACTTGTTCACTGCTGCTTCTGCGAGCTCAGTTGAGCAGGAGCAACGTGGATGTTAAGGCTGCAGGAGCATGGGAAGCAGCTCTGTCCAGCAGCAGCAGCAATCAGAACTACACCGCACTTTGACCTGACATTAAATTCACCACAAATTCACTGGCTCGCGTCCACGTGGTTCTTGGCTTCTAATAATGGGTGAATGTGTGAAAGTCTGATCTGAAGTTTGATCCAATTACATGCAAACTGGGAGTGGTTTGTGGCATCTCAAGTTCAAACAGCTCACTCAGATGTTCACACAGACATATAATCTTGATGTTTAGTGTTGCACAAAGGTACAGTGCTCTTCACCTGAACACCTAACTAATTCTTCGAACTCAGACACCTGAAGGGATAATGAAAGAATGTTGCAAATCAAAGCACCAGAGGCTGAGTTATCCTGAACTTTTAGTCCCTAGCATGGGACAAGATCCAAAAATGCTAGATCCTACATTTCCCATTATGCAACTCAATAGTATCTTGGGTTAGACTCTCACTGGTAAATGCCCAATTGTGATGATGTCATCAGGATTATTTTCAGAGCTCCTATAACTGATACCGTTATTGATATAACACTGTATTTGACACAATTTCCAAGACGTGTCCTGGAAAACATCTTTGTAAATGAAAATAGGAATGTCCTTGAAAGAAAAGCTCAATTTCTGAAATTACAGACCTGTAAAAATAGCATATCAAAGGAATTATTATTTGCTTTCCTATCGAAGTGAAAAGATTGATACCACTCTCATGTAAGTTTGTTAAATATAAAGCTATAGCTGGGAGATGCTAAGCTTATCTTATTGTATCTTAGTTTAGCTTAGTCCGTGTCATTTCTCCACTTTGATTTTTGTACATTTAAAAGAAAAACTAGATTTTTGTAGATTTGTAAACTTTAGAGATGCTGGTAGGTGGATATCTTCAGACAGAGCCGAGTTAACTGATTCCCTTGCTTCCACTGTTCGTGCTAAGCTAACCGGCTGCTGGCTGTAGCTTCATATTCAGACCACAGACATGAGATTGGTATCAATCTTTTTGTCTAACTCTCGGCAAGAAAGCGAATAAGCATGTTTTCCATAGAGTTGTGACCAAGATATATAAGCAGAAAATTTTGCGGTTGAAAAATGAACTTGTCAGTGCTCTCTGGTAGAGAAAATATTTAACGAGACACTGTTTCTAAATTATTTCAAACATATCTCTGACATTTTTGTGCTGGAAATACCTATTGGCTTACATATACCAATACAGATATATTTGCAACAAGCAAATATTGGTCGATATATTAGTCTAGCCAATTTATCAGTCTATTTCTCATCTATACATAAACTGAAAGGGAGAACGTGTGGATACTAAGTAGATACAGAGAAGTAAATGAAGAGAGGATTAAGGAAAACGAATAATATCTGAAATTGGAGGAAAACAGATAAAACCTATTGATGATAATAATTACTGGTTTTGAGCAGTTTGTTGGCACACCAGGTCAAATGAAACAACGGTGATTTAGCCAGTAAGGTATTACTAGTTTACTCAACACGCCCTTCTCCGGATCAAAATATTTATCCAGTGTTAATCCAAAACCTCTCGAGTGTGTTTGTGTGTAGATGAGCAAGCTACTAAACTCAGAGCCCTCAATGCATTCTTGGTATTGTTGTCATCTGTGCTTTTGTACACTACAGGCACTATTATTTAGTTCACTATACTCACTCTCAGTATTCACTTAATTGTGCACTCCCAGGCAAATGAACGTAAGAAAGAGCCGCTGTGTTTGTGTGGGTGTGTGCATGTATGTGTGTGAATCAAATAGGAATTAAACCCATTTAGAGTTCTGAGGTTATGGGGTCAGATTTCCTTCATGTCACCACCAAGATCGATGGATGTGACCTCTGACTGCTCCAATTTGTATATAAACACGGCACTAGCCAACCACAGCATTGCGTGGGAGAGTGCCAACCAATGAGAGCATCTGGCAGCATCGTGCTCTCTGGCACTCCCATCTTTTGTCCGTCAGGATTAGTGCTATGGCAACGCTGGTCGCCTGGGAGGTGAGTTTCCCAGAGCAGCGGGACCAGGACAGAAACAGACCGCTTCATTCCAAGTGTTACTTCCTTCCCAGCCAATTGGGAAACAGAAGTGGAGTGGTGTGTATGTGTGTCACTCACAACTCCAAAACTTCCACCAAGACTGCCAACTCTAATGAGGTGCCATCCTGAGCCACAAGCTCAAAGTGTGTTTGTCTGTGCAAGTGGGTGAGTGGGTGGGATGGTGAGGGGCTGTCCCTGTGTGCTCTCTTCTATGTGGTGTACTATGTAGAAAAGTCACCCCACTCTCCCCTCCTTTTCTGTTGGTGGACTACATTAGCCGGAAGGGCGGAGGGCCAGACAGCTGAAATCAACGCTGCAGATGAAGCATGTGACTCCAGACCGAGGCCCTTTTGTTTGGACAATTACAGCCAACACACGGAGCCCTGGAAATGCACTGTGGTTTTTTTTTGTGCTAGTGTTTTTTTTCCCAGCTTGCTGTTCTTACAAGAAACTGCAGTGGGTTCTTAAAGTTACAACCCTTAAGATTGTCATTAAATAAAACACCATTTTTGATCATAAAGTTGGCAATAGCCATTCAGTGTGTTAAAATTCTGTGATTACTTCTTTAAATTGTATTTTTCAGTAAAATTGCCTTCACACACCCCAGATTCACAAGAAATTACAAGTAAACCACATTTCCTACTTTTCACGTTAAATTGGTTAAACTGAACAGCAGGAAATGTTGGATTTGCAATAACCTAATACAACTCTGATACAGCGTTAGGTAAGCCAATAGTGAGGCTAACATCAATGAGATAAAATCACAAACAATAACGCTGGATGGAAACAATTTGAGTCACCTGTGCGAGTGAAGGCATTCTGAACGGCATACCCCGCCACTAACAATGAAAACCACTTTATAGAAGGGTTAATACAAATACAATTGCAGAAAAAAATGCCACCCATAAATAACATCAACAGGGGTTATAAATTGAAGTGGTGGAGACGTTAGGTTAAGAATGAAAACAAGACACACAGCCTGTTTTTTTGTTGTTGTGTTGTTTGTTTTGATGTTGTGCATAAAGTTCCCACCCCAACGTATTTGGATTTCGGAAGCATTTGGGTCATATGGTACATATTAATACAGTGGAAGCCAAGACTGTCAGATAAGGCGAGGGACCAAAATAGGATTACCAAACACAGGGTTGGCCTAACACTGGCAGACTGTCCAAAATCATATGTTGGACAGTATCCAATCATGTTTAAGTGTAACTTAAGCCAACTTCACACTGCTTATACTCGCTAAGACTGCTGGATCTGAGCCAGGATAAACCAAACAACCAGTGTTCATTTAGTGTCTTTTAAACAGGATTTGCTCAATACGCTGCTCAGAAGAACCAGTGATATGAGCTCTTCTCATCCTGCCTGTGTATACAGTATAGCCCACTTCATACATCGATTTCAGGAAGTTTATAACCGAGCAACTGGTAACAAATAACAATATTCATTTAAAAAACAACTGAGAAAGATTTTTGCAGATTTTTAGAGATTCACCTTTGGAATCAAGATGCTGGAGCACGTGGAAGATGAAAACTCTTTGGTTGGATCCGAAGAATGAAATTTGTGAATGAAAACAGCTCTTGACAGCATATGAAAGAGAATATGAAATACTGGGAATTTATGAATGAATGTTTGACCATTGAGAACATCACCCCAGTGGTTAATTGAGAGAAAGCAAACAGAGACATCACACACAATTTACCAAGTTTGGCCATACTTTTCACTAACACTTGACCACTTCCCAAGATATTAAGGCTTAAAATCCACAACTTTAAACCAAGTCACATCACAAGCAGTAGAGACAGAGGCAATTTGAAATTGTATTCAAAAGAAAACTTCTTTGTCTCTGATCACCTCTGAAAAGCAAACCCAGCACTCACTGACACCTATGCCCTTCTTCCTCCTCTACCATGCTAGATTATGTTTATTTATATTGCTATTTCAGCTGTGGCCAGATCACCTCTATAGCCTCAACCCTAAAACAGACACGCACACTCACTGTGTTTAAATCTTATTCATGAAACAGCAGTAAGCCGAAAAGAAGACAGCCTCTCTAATGCTGTGAGTTCATGTATAGTATGTTACCTTGAATAACTGCCATGGGAGGACTTACTAAACTTACCTCTGCAACATCTCATCTTTAATACAAGGGTATTTATTTGTTACCAACCAACACCAACAAAAACAGACAATGATTGTACGTACACAGGAATTGCACCCTAAGAGGATTTCCTAGCTCTGTTCACTCCTATTCCCATGTGCCATGCAGGCATGTTAGAGTGACCTAAGCATGCATCCTGCCAGCTGTGCAAAGGGCTTAACCGATTCTGTCTTCCAGACACTTTGGACACTTTTGCCAGAAGAAAAACTGCCAGACTTTTTGGTCCCTCCTTTCCTCTGTAAGCTTCTCTCTCTATGGGCTCCATGGGTGAAAGAGAGAGTGCTCAAAGGGTGCACACAGAGCCCATAGTCACCTCACAAGAGCTTAAAATGTGACTTTCTGGTTCTAAGAAAGAGGAAAGAACCACGATCATTCCACAAAAAAATTATAATGAATGTTACAGCAAACTCCCATAGGTTTTTCTTATCATTGGAAAATCCATTTTAAGAGGCAGGTAATATTGTGATGTCTTGCACGTTGAGTGTTTATGTTTCATGTGTTTAACAGACCTTTTTTGTGTCAGACATTTGCCTTATCACCGTAGGAAATTAATTATGGCTGCATTTCATTTAGGTGTTCCCTGCATTTATGCATTCATTGGTATATGTATCCTTACTGTTGTGGTTTACTGGGACAGTTAAATGGAATGGAGCCATCGTTAATGCTATTAGTTACACATGTGCTTTTCCTGCTGTTTTCTGCAGTAAAAAGGGCCATTCTCCTGAGATTGGATTAAGTTACTGATATTATGTGTTTGATGTAGATAAGCAATGTAAACAGTGGCACACATTTTTGACCTTACTGACTGTTTTAGCTAAGTGAAATGAATATTGTGTGCACCTATAAGCACCAGTAGTTTAGGGTTTAGGGGGGGAAATGAATTTCCCCTAGAGGGGTTAATAAACCTTCTTCTTCTTTGTGCCTTACCAGTAGTCTAAGGGATGAGACAGAACGCTGCCATTACTTTCTCTCCAAGCAACAAAATAAATACAGAAGTAGTGGAAGAAGTATTAACATCCTTTATTAAAGTAATAATATCACACTGAGAAAATACTCCAGTACAAGTAAATGTCCTGCATTCAAATCCTTACTCAAGTAAATGTTAAAGAATTATCAGCAAAATGTTCTTAAAAGTACTAAAAGTAAAAGTATTGTAGTATCATAGTGTAGTTAATGTTCCCTATTAGTGTATTACTATTATTAGATAGATAGATAGATAGATAGATAGATAGATAGATAGATAGATAGATAGATAGATAGATAGATAGATAGATAGATAGATAGATAGATAGATAGATAGATAGGCTCAAAAAACAGCCCTGTTTCCAGCTGACCTAAGGTCTGTTTTAATAGTTTATTTAGATTAAGAAGTATAGGAACACATTTTAATTAAAAATCACCACATCTGGAGATACATGGTTTTCACTGGATAGGAAAGGTATTAAAAATTGTAATCTTAAAAGTAAGTTTTATTATGTCTGCATTACTGGGAATGATAAAGGAGATAAAGACACACAGGTTCCTGGGAATCAGCATCACAGAGAACCTGACATGGTCATCTCACATCTCCACACTGGTGAAGAAAGCTCAGAAACGATTCTTCTTGAGGAAGATTAAGAAGGCCATATTCCCGTGCCAAGTTCATGTCAGCTTTTACAGAGGAGCAATAGAAAGCATCCCGACTGGAAACATAACTAAGGCCCAGGACCAGAGGGCTCTGCAGCAGGTGATTAAAACTGCTCAGAAGATCACTGGTACCCATCTCCCGGGCATCAGTGATATTGGTGAGGTGAGGTGCCTATACAGACCCCATAGGATACTAAAGGACAGTACGCACCCCAGCCACAGCCTGTTCACCCTGCTGCCTTCTGGGAAGAGATATAGAAGTTTCTGCTGCCACACCGCTAGACTGCAGAGCAGCTTCTTCCCCCAAGCCATCTTTTAAGCTCAAATTCATTCTGAGCACTTTTCTACCATTTTTGTAATTGCTTCTATATCAAAGTATATTGTCTGCTGAGGAGCAGAACGGAGTAGCAAACTTGTATTGTGACCATAGACTGTATACCTACTGCTTCTTCTTGAAGGCACACACTTGAAAAGATGGGGTGTGACGTCAGACCCAGACTCACTCATGGTCTGGTTTGTATAAACCTTTTCATAGAGTCTAATTGTGGTATAAACACAAGCAAACACCCAAAACGACACGTTTACAATGTGTTTCCCCCCGTTTTGACTGTGACAAATAAAACTTCTTTGTAAATAGTTAAGTCACGACACACTCAAAAAGAAAAACTGTGGGGGGGGAGGGGGGAATTAAGTGTTGCTATGACAACCAGCGCAACAACGTTTTGTTGTCATGAGGCTTTGGTTAGCTGCTATGTTAGCTAGCAAGTAGTTTTAAAACAGCAGATAACGTTAAGGTAACTAATATCTACGCCGTAAAGTCGTTTATTACAGAAACAATGGACTCAGATTCGTTATATTATTCTTTGGAACTCGTTGCCGGTAGCGGATACACTTTAAACGTTGAGCAAAGAACCGCTCTGCAGACTTCCTTGGTGATCCTGAAGAAAAACTACAAGTTCCACCGAGTGCTGTTTTGGGGCAAAATACTGGGATTAAAGGAGGATTACTTTATCGCCCAGGGGAGGGGAGAAAATGAGATGCAGGATAAGAAGAATCTCTATAGGTAAGATAGCATCAACTGTTTGATTGTCGCTTTTTTGGGTCTGCCCCTGTGACAGTGTGAAAATACCTTTTTGTGCTCGTTTGGTCTTTTATCTCCAGCTTCAACTGCATGGACTGGTTCCTGCTCCCCCCTGTCACGGACTCTATGATCGAGGAAGTGGCCAAAGCTGCAAAGGGTCGCTTCATTGGAGACCCCACATATGTGTATGACAATGTTGAGATCCGCAGGCAAGGAAAGAGAGATGGCCCTATAGAGGAGGAGGTGGTGGTAAGCATGATTAATACTGTGTAGAATTAATCATAGTGAACATATGGAGCTGCCAGATGAAACTCAAGACCTAGTACTTCCAAGTCACATGCAACAAGTGTCATTGTAGTATTCAGTAGTAGGCTACTGCATCAGAGAAAGAGAAAGTGTTGAAATATCCTGATGGTGGTATATAAATATAAATCCATCCATCTACTGTTATCAGAAGAAAAATATTTTAGCACAGCATTATGCAGTAGAGCTATAACTCAAGCCAAAGCACAGATGGATGTGGGCCTGAAATTAAACACAGTATAAAAAGACAACAGATGCCAACAGATATATTTAGGCTCACAATATCTCTGCTCAGCTACCTCTGCACCAAACAAGGGTTTTTATTCATGATGAATTAGTGCCAAAGAGAACTGCAGCTTAAATCTCAAAGAGTGACTGTGCTTGGTTTCAGACCAAAGTCAATGAGGAGAGCAGGCTGGCAGTGACGGTTCATCAGATCGATGAGGAAGTGTCTGTGGTACCGCGTGGTGCCATCGTCAAGCGTCCACATGGCCTTGTCCAGATCAACCGCAGCTTTGGTGGTAAATATATATCACTCTGCCTCATGATGCGTGTGCCAGAGTTGCCATTTGCTGTTGCATGTAAATTGCCCTCAGGGGACTCATAAAGCATGATTAAAATTGGGTATTTATTTGAACAACATTTTAGGAAATATTTCACAAGACAACTCAAAATTATTTGGTTAACTTGCTAGTCCTGCTTTGTGAAACATAAATACAATGCTAAATACAATGATGTAGTCTATATTTTGACATAATTTCACTGTATATTTGCACCATCATTGCTTCAGTTTGAATAACATGCCAATGTGCATTGTTCCTCAGGTCTGTCTCACTCAGAAGCAGGGAAGCTTGACAACTTCCTTCACTTCAGCAAACCAAAGAATCTGAAGAAGAAATCCATCGTGGAAATGGGTGATTTCAACCCAGCTATCGACTTCCTGGATGTGCTGAGTGATGACATTCCTAAAGGTGAACACACTATAACGTCTTGTATTGAAGTATATGAACACATCTTCAGCTTCATTTCAGGATCACTGAACTCTAATCAGCTTCCAATGTTCCAACCGCCATGCTACATTACAACTAAATGAGATGTGCTTTTAGCACAATCATTATGGTGATTCAACTGACTGAAGTCAAGAGGCGTGTCTTCCAGTTAGAAACAACTGAATTATTTCAACAGTAAAAAGGTCAGTTAAACTAATAAAATAAACTAAAACTTTTATCAGCATACCAGATGGAACAGATTTCCTGGGAATACGTTGGAAGAATTGGTCTTCAACTACTGCCAGATAAGAAATATCTGGATTCAGCACCCACCTACTGAAAGTCAAGTGATTTATAGGAAAATTATAGATTCTATCGTCATCATTTCCCCATGAAACTGACTAAAAAAAGACGTAAACCAGTACATGGGAAGCGCACTGCCAGAAACCAAACTGATATGAAATGAGAAATTGATTGCTCACATCTGTAGGAGAGAAAAGTATTTTAGCTCATTTGTGACAAATAACTGCCCGCCTCTATCAACAGCACACAAATGTTGTAGATTTGTCAACATGGGGAGACTTGGTTACTTTAGAGGAGCTTGACTTTAATTTGTTTTTGGTCAAAAATATTGCATGAAAATGTAACTAAAAGCATGAATTTTGGCAGGGAGCACAGACACTTGAGCTGATAAACTAATGTTCGCAAAACTCAAACCCAGAAGGCAAACAATAAGCAAACTTGAATACTGTAAAAAGAATGTGAAATTAGGTCACGTCTAACAAGATTTGAGGTTGCTTAGCTGGATTTACTCCAGGCCATAGTGAATGTAGATATAGTGAGGCTATCTAAGTGTATATGTGTGTGAAAGAAAGACAAAGTGTTCGGCGCCCAAGAGCAAACATGCAGCAGATGTCTGATTTAAGAGGACTTCCACATGTGTATATGTTTGTGTTCCTTGAGTTGATGCGGATGTCGGCAGTGTCATCGCTGCAGCAGACATTGCACAGCTGTCTCAGTGTGCCACACTCACTGCAGCCGTCCTAACAGTGGATCACATGTGTTTGCCGAAAAGGAGAAAGAGTTAACATGTTTTAAACTGAGCTCTGGGGAAAATGTGGTATGACGCATCTCCCCCAAAAGACAGGTGCTCTTCCTGAGACCCTGAGCTGCCCCCCAACCCCTTCCCACAACAATTCTGCAAACAGCTTCCAGGTCCTGATTTATGGCTTTAGGTTCCTCCTCCTCCTGCAGAAGTACAGTTATTACCTCGACACAACATGTTGCATAATGCCAATCTTCTAAGTTGTTTTTACTTTTAGTTCATTCGTTCGTTACCGGATAAGAAGTGCAACAACTGTCTAATTTATCAGAACAGTTTCCCTTTTGTGTAAAAGAATCAATGGTGTTTATGTTTATACTGTAGCAGATCCAGCTCTTGTTCTCAATTCCCTGGGTTTTGGTTCACAGTCACACCCAAGCATATTGAGAAACAGGTTAGACTGTAGATATCAAAAGCACAAAGGGTTGATTTATATCATATCCCTTGGTTGCCTCTTGCATGTGAATAGTATAATCTTCTTGGACTGATTTCCAAAGATTACTGCAGCCTCCATTTCAATTCAGCTCGACAGTGCAGTCAGAGAACATGATGCCTCCTGCATTTAACATTCAACTGTTTACAACAAGTCTTCTTTGTTTGCATAGCATCATGGAGTCTACAGTTTGAATGTGCTAGCAAAGTGTGCGTGCTTCGCAGCCTATTGTGGCTTGGCCTGACCTTCTACCATGTGCCACTGACGCCACAGCACGGACACATCTACATTGGTGATGGGACCAAGAATTTGGACCTTCCCTTCATGCTATAAAAAGGAGACATTGTACATGCATTTTAAGCTACAAATCATAAATCATACATCTCATGTTCCTCTGTTGTTTCAGGACATTTTGTTTGTCTTATCTTAAAACAAATAAAGAGGTAAAGTCGTGCAGTTGTGTGTCGCCAAGCTATTTGTTCCATTTACTTTTCGGGTACAAAAGCATGTTGAGAGCATTTTATTTGCACATCTGTGTTGCCTTGAGTATACACAGTCAACATACCACCTACTTTGAAAGTGTAACACAGAACCAGTTGATGATCACATTAAGTTGTCAAGAGAGTTCACTTCAAGGCTTTTTGAAAACCAACAGAGACAGAAAAGATGGTCCTGGGTGGGGCTGAGCATGATTCTTTAAGAAGCATGACACAGCTTAATAAACAAAATGTAGAATAAATACAGATGGATGAAGCTTTTAGACCCATTTCCAGGGCAGTATGACAAAAGTAAATCCACTTAGAACTGCATCCTTGCATGAAAAAGGGCCCACCCACTAACGTCCAGTTGCTGCACCAATTCGTCAGGCTTTCTGCCCCTCAGTGTTTTATGTAAAGGGGTTTGACGCCGTAACGCACATTGTCCTTGAGTGCTGGGTGGCCAACAGACATGCGCTTCTTACACCACTTCAGTCCAGTTTTATAGATGGGTTTCACAGAGTCAGTGGACCAGCGGGTCAGGTATCTGTACAATAAAGAGCAGATGTGGACGATAAAAGTATGGCTAGCTTCAGTTGCACTGGGACTGGTGCTGACAAGTGATAGATAATAGTGAGAAACACACATAGAAGCAGAGACACATGTACAGTATACATTACCTGTTAAGTTGTGGCTTGGGCCTCTTTGGGACGTGGCCCTCAGGAAGTTTGGGTTTGTGGTCAGGCAGCAGACCTTGAACAAAGAGAAAAACAAATGTCACATTTATGTACTTAATTTAAAAACATCATTACTGTTACAAACTGCTGTTAGCTAGTCTGCTGAGTTACAGCCTACTAGCTGGCTGAGTCCGGAATGGGCACGAGAACCGGCGCCTGAGGACAGAGATGACAAAGACGGGGACAGGAGAGGAGCAAGCGGGAGGTCAGGTATCAGAAGGGCAGCTGCAGCGTGTAGTGCCAGAATTTTGTTTTGTTTCTGTAGAGTTGGATGAAACGTGTTTTACGATGCGTTCACAAGGCGAATAGTTCAGTGAAAGAGAGAAACAGAAGGTGTACCATTGTAAATCTCCCAGCTGAAATAGCAGGAGGCCTGAGCTATACTATCGTACTATCACCTCCCAAAACACAAGTTTTATGATGTTTTAAAGTGACGGTTTTATTTAACTATTTATTTGTATTTGATCGCTGTATGTTTGTCCTATGCATTATATTAATTGTAATGTGTTTTGAGACCACGTTGCATGGTGATTTTACACTTCAAATAAAATTGACTGATTGACAAGTGGTAATACAAGACAGGAGGGGTTGGGGCTAGCTGGTTAGTATGGTTAGCAAGTGCAGTAGATATCTCTGCAACACAATACACAAACGTCTTTGACATGACGTCAGAACTGTTACTGCTTGACCTTCTGTGGATAATTTTTAATGTTTTAACTAAAATATCTTATACATTGCACCTTTAAACATGTCAAGAGACTCACAGCCAATTATCTGAAGCCAGTCTAAAAAAGGTACAACAGTGAAGAATTTGCTGGATCCTATTTGAACTTCTACAAACAACAACAAATACAGCAAAGAGCTAGCACAGTTGAACTAACTCATTTGCATGTTTACCAGCCGTACGGTCTGTATTTGAGTGCTACCCTATTGCAATTTGAGTGAGAGGGAAACTGTGTTGAAACTATTAGTCAACTGAAAATAAATTACAAATTTCTTTTAACAAGCAAAAATATAACATTTGCAGATTCAATCTTCTCAATTGTGAGGATTGGTTGCATTTCTGTTTTATATCAATCAGAAAATAATTACCTGATTAATGGGTCATGAAAATAATCATTAATTGCAGCCCTGACAGATTCAATACTCTGCAATAAATATGTGGTTTAGTTCAGTTGGCTGGGTCAGTTGGTACAACTTCTTACCATCTTGACAGCGTCAGAGTCAATATCTAAGTCTGTATATGCCTTTTGGTGCTTCTCCAACACTGAACTGTACTTGAAATTTGTGTAAGTCATTAGTCACAGTTAACACTGACCTGCTCTGTGGGCCATCTGCACACAGATGGCAATCTTACGATGTTCCTCTGGACAGAGACCTGTGATCCTCCTGGGCAACAACCCCCCATCTGACCTGATGAACTGACTGAGCAACAAAACATCCTGGAGGGGTTTAAACACAAAAGCAGGCATTTTAAACAGCTGATGCACTTTCCATGATGTCTGAGATCCTTTGGTCATTACATGCATGTGGATGCATTTACCGTGTAGTTGTATTTGTGCTGCAGGTTCCATCTGTAGATAGGACACTTGGCTGTGGGGTTTGGAGGCTGGGGTCCTGCTGGAACGTCCAGTATTTCTCCCTCAATCTGACACATAATTAACATGACTAGTTAATATAGTAGTAACAACAACAATAATAATAATAAATCAGCTATGGTTTTCAACTTGACTCAAAATTCATGTGTGCAGTAAAAGAAAGTGTTTTAATTGTTTTTAAATTGTGAGTCCCTCTCTCCAACGATCCTATCTAACTGTTGGTTATAGAAGTATGCCAATGCAGGTCAAAGGAGTTGCCCTTGTTGCATCTCCTCACATCTGACAGAGCCTCTCCTTTGAACATATGCTTCTATTTTCGCCGTTGGTCTCGTGGGTTGCAATGATGTACTTTTAGTATCTTTAAAATGTCAATGCTGTTTAAAATTACACAACACTTGAATAAACATTTGCCAAACCTGATAGGCTTATACTTTGTAGATGAAAAATAAATAAATAAATAAATAAAATCAGTTAAGATACACTCTGCAGACAGTTTTTGTTATGTGTGTTCAGCATGATGAATGTTTACTAGAGTTTAAACCTGCTATTCCTATCCTTTGCGACGTATATAGCCACTGTGATAATCTGTCACCAACTGCGTGTTTATCAACTACTTTTATGATGGATCACTGATGAATTTTATATATAATTTTTTTTCCATTTAAACATCCAGACTCAAAAATACCTAATTTCTGTTATTATATAAAGGGTGTTTATAACACAAAGCAGTAGAGTTTTCTCTATTCGGCTTTTCGTTTGTTTCTTTAGAAAACAGCCTGATGCGATACACTTCAAGGCAAAACAATCAGGAGTTAGAGAAATACATATTTTATGTGAATTTCTGCTCACCAGTTTAGAATTCATTCAAATGCCTCAATGAATAGCTTTTGATGTTATCAAAATACTGCACAAGAAGAATGCATGTACAATATCTTCATCAGGTGAAATTGTATTAAATCACAGCCAGGTTTTACGTACCATTGTCGTGTTCTCCATTTGCTTCTCCACCACTGTAAAACACACATTATATGATGTTAGGCCTTAATCATAATAAATATAACTATTTGTCTTTACGGCCTGCCTAATATTTGGAAGACATTTTAAGTGAATGTGGTGCCAAGTGATACAATTATTATTTACAATTTGTCTGACAGCCAGTAAATATAATTCAGCTCGAGTCTCCACCTGAATCAGAAAGAGCTTTTATTGCCAAGTAGTATTTTACACATACTGGGAATTAGCTTTGGTGATAAGGTGCTAGACAAACATAAAGCTGACATAAATAAATGTAAAATATATA
The DNA here is from genome assembly GCF_014851395.1 of Micropterus salmoides. Classification (NCBI taxonomy): domain Eukaryota; kingdom Metazoa; phylum Chordata; class Actinopteri; order Centrarchiformes; family Centrarchidae; genus Micropterus; species Micropterus salmoides. The sequence continues at coordinate 12,460,102 of NW_024040928.1, forward strand.
AATATGGAATAAACAGATCCTTGTTAAAAGAACTAATAGAATTGTATGTAGAGAAAGAGAAAGAACAATGTGGCAGATATTCACATGTGCATGACTCCGGGTTTGTGTTGTGCAGACATATTACAGGGGGAGAGGATTTATTTATATAAATTGACAATATATAAAAATATAGAATAATTATAATAAATGTGCCACATGCCAGTTTGCAGTGGTCTGGCAAAATCACAATTGACATCAAATATATTCACATACAGTACTCAAAATGTGGTTAGGTGAGGCTCTTTTTATAGACAGATAGACACACACTTTAAAAATACATTTATTTACAGTGAAATATTTTTTGTAATACTTGGATACATAACCTCCGATTTCAGCACATGTAAAGTCAGGTGGAGGAGAAAGAAAACAATAAAACTACCTCTGCTTAACACATTCTTTCAATGTGTGCGTAATTTATGTGACTCTCTTCGCCCTTGTTCAAAGTAACATGTTTTTGTGTTCACAACACACTAAGTGAAAAGATAACGAGGGAAAGACTGATTCAATGGGCGCATGCCTTCTGGCAAACAGCTAAGTTATTTACTGAATGCTTTTTATATTTGTTGTTGCATTTACGGTTAGGCGAGGTGGATGTTATACGCATGTCTTTAAAAGATTAAATAACTGTGCTGAGATGCCAATAATTACTGTCAGTGTTAACGTTAACATGCTATACAGTAGCTAACGTTAGAGCGTCTAGCATTGATAGGCTAAAACCTTAACGTTTGCGGAGGACTCTTACCTTTGCGGATCCCTCGGCTCTGAATTGTTAACGTCTGTAGCTGGGGAACATGTATCGTCTGTTGAAACTTCACGTTGGTACCCGTGGCACCTAATTTTAAGCCCGCAAATGAGGTCCACACGGACCTCAACATACTGCGGGCTGCCATTTTTAATTCTTGACCTTCTCCTTCGTCTCTTCCTATTTGGTAATCTCGCGAGAATAATAACAACGACACCCTCGACTTTTTATTGAGCGGCGCTGTTGAAGACCAATAAAGACACAAATTCCAACAGAAAGTAGGCTAGGTTACACATGTCCATGTATGACATCTGTTTGAGTTTAATCAACTGGCTTGATAAAAATGGTTGCATGGCCAAGAGGAAATTCCTTTTCAAGACCAGATATAATTATGATCCTTTATCAAACGATTTCCCTCAAAGGACAAGACATTATAAGCCAAGATTTAGATCTAATTAATATGCAATTACACACAAAACAAATTGCAGCAAAATACCAACTAAAATTAAACACATGGGGAAAAGCAATGAATATATGGCATGTTGATATCTAAGACAAGGGAGAACACCCAAGAAAAGCTAACAGTGACATCCAGATCACAGAGCCACAGAGATCTTTTAAAGCACTGACAGAGATCAGAGTAATACTAGAAAGTATTCATCTGCAAGGAAGATGGATCTAACGTGTCTGTGCAGAGGGATATAAATCCTGCAGTCCATATGATACACTGCAGCATCTTTGGATCCTAGAGATACTTCCATCCTTGTGATCCTTTTCTTTAGATGCTCAGAGTTCATTCCCCTACTCATATCACGCTCGTGAGATTGAAGTACAGGAGGCCCCGAGACAAGCAGTGTAGGAACATGCCAAACTTTTGTTGCAGAAAATGGAAGATGGCCAGATAAAGAGACTAAGAGCAGATAAAGACTTTCGTGTTTGATAGTGTTATCGTGAGAACACTATGCCATTGTCCAGTTGTCATGTTTTTGTTTGCTGTCTTGCAGGATTTATCTCATGGCTTCATCTGTTTGCATCAAGAAAGCGTGAAGAAAGGCCATGGCAGGCTACAACAATAGCTCTGCTCACAGAAGTCTCTCATTTGATAAAGTAAAATACATCTACGGAACTTATTCTTGTGCAAATTACAGCTATAGAACTTAGAACTTAGCCTCCCTTTGCAGGATTTCCTTCAATTTATGATTAAATTATTGCCCCCTTGTTTGGTTTGGTACCTTAATATTATTATCTTTGTGCAAATAGATTTCCTTTTGTGCTCAAGTTAGGTCTCAATTTTCCAAACAGAATATAAACATTCAGTTGTCCATGAGCTTTAATGTGCTTGCAACATTCTCTCTAATAATATACCATTTACGCTAATTTATGGGTTCCTCCTCTGAAAGAGGTCAAAATAATACAACAAATGACAAATTGATGATAGAAAGTAGATCTACATGTGAGGTCTTTTTCGAAGTAAATGTACCCTGTGGAGTTTGTGTGCCTTTGCTTTTCAAAGCTGCTATAGAAATAAAGTTACTTACTTTTCACCACTAGTGGTGCTATATAGCCCTGTTTTGTTTGTCATGTGGGCAATGTGATGCACATTTCTGCAAACGCCTTTTAGTTATTCCCCTGATTGACAGCTGGTGGCTGTAACACCCATGAAACATAGCAATGCACCAACAAAGACATGGAACCCATTCAGTATTCAAAAATCGCAAAGGTTTTACATGCCCTGACAAGAAAACCCCACATGACACCTTGAAGTTTTCAGAATTTTGATATTATATAAACAAAGTTATGATTTCCCAGATCTATGTTGCAGACGTCCACACAAAGGGAAGATTCAGCAACAATTGTGCTAATGTAGAGAGCACCTTTAATGTGACACACAAAAGACAGTAACTCACAGTTTTTGTAGCTGCAGTTTTTTCAGAACTTGACATTGACTGCCAGGTGTGGACTGACCATCGGGAAGTTCAGGAATTTTTTTTTTTGACTTTGTGAGGGCTGGCCTTTTTTTCCCTAGCATTATAAACTAAGCCTATAGGCCCTACAGTAGGTCATCTGAGCTGCAGCAACACTGTTGGTGCAATCTGAAATAGTATAGATCTCAACTGATCATATAGCTCTCGGGCAGTTAGTATCTAGCACTCATTAAAAGGATGTACTGGATGTAGAGAAAACCTGCAGCGAGCAGTGCAGATAAGGTGCACCAAAAAAAGAGTGTGCTAAGATAATGGATTTCTTTAAGCAGTCTGAAGGTGATGGTGAGGTTGGTAGCAAAGAGGCAGAAACATCAAAGAGATGTGAGTATGGAGCAGGTGCTTTGTCATGCTTACGTGCTGTAAACTGTAAAAAAGCTTGTGTTTTTTAAGAAACGATGATCAGCTTTGACTTAATGGGTAAAATAAACATGTACATTTTATGATTTTCTTAAAGACTTCAAAAGCTTATAATATATAGCCAGTATTTAGCAAAATGATTTGCTAAATACTTACTCAACATGTGAACTAGAAAGGAAAAGGAGGGGGAGGAGGGAGCAGGAACCAGCACAGATTCAATTAGAGGTGCACTATTGTATGTTATTGTGTGACTGTGAAGTCATAGATGATCATTTAAATGATCTGGTTTGACTGCTTCATTCATATTATTTATTGATGCATAACAAGAAACACAATGAAGGGCAAGCATGTTGCATACTACACCACAGACGTATTTGCATATGTCAGGGTTGGACTATTCATCATGAATTTAATGAATACAATAATATTTGATGCTCAGGACAGACGGTCCAAATGATGCATTTTTTACGCTCAGATGAACCTGAGTCAGACAGGGAAAGGTCTGAGGAAGTCTTCACAGGGACCTCTATGGAGACATGTATGTGTGTCAATCAGCCAATGCCACTGAACAACAGAGTTTAAAAGTAATTGAAGCATAGATGTTTTGCACTCTAATTTGGTCTTAATGATTGAATAGGGCAGAGTGGGGTAAAACACCCCCCCCTAAGCTCAATATCTATTTGCTGACACATTAAATAATAGTTAATTTTTTTTGTATCTTGGAGATGGCCATGCTTAGGGTAACATAATATAAAGTAAACTAAATACCTACAGTTGAGAAGTTAATTTCAAATTTAATCAAATGTAAATTTTAGGAGAAAGGCATTTTTCACAGCCCCCCCACCACCACCTATATGGTGTGAAATCACTTTAATATTTGAATTATAGCTGGTTAAAAGCAAGTGGATTATAGACCTGTGTTGTAGAAATAAACTTGCCTTGCTTTATGTTATTAGCTTTCCTATAATTTATTTCTTTTAAATAGTGAGTTTGCTGGAACTTCATTAGCAGAACATCTGAGATAAAATATGCGCATGCCAGCTAGCTAGCTAGTAATGTGAGCATATGTGAGCTTATAACTTCAGAATTTTACCTCAGACTTTCTGATAGTGAAGATGCTAGTTGGCTAAAGGGGCTATCCAGTGTCTAAATAACATCTATTTAACAAACGATCAACCATAAAGGGGCACTGCGACCGGGGGTGGATCTTACCCCAAACTAATCTAGCATTTTACTACTTTAACCAAAAATTGCATAACTTATCTTAAGGCTCCCCTTAATGTAAATCTACATATATATACAAATTGAACACAATAATAAAAATGTACAGCGTATTTAAAATGACAAAAAAATTTGATCAACTTAGGCCAGATCAAATAACTTAAAAAACTGTGATGAAACAGAGAACATTTTTAGTTCAGTGAGACTAGGGGCAGCCAGAAGAAATGTTGTGACATTTTGTGTTTTTTGTTTTGTTGAGGAAAACCGTGGGAAATGAGTTGAATTGTTTTATATATTACCCTAACACAGCAAAATGTTTTGTGTTTTCTTAAATGAATGATTCATTGATTGACAGACTTGTTAGTTTGGATTTGGTGCATAAAATCGGGGCCGTTTGACTTTTCTCTTTAACATTTGGTTTCTGCAATCTTTAATTGTGAATGCAGCATACAAGTAGGACACGTCAGGAACATGTTTACCATCATGGTTGTTTGCTTTCATGGCCAAAAATGTGAACAATTTCTCAAATCTCATCCAAACTGTGGAGCAGTCAGATGCAAATGGCCTTCTGTGTTTTGTCTCGACTACGCAGCAGAGAGTGGACAGATAGAGATTACCGTTACCCTGCGGCCACAAAGGAAGCATTGTCTCAGTGATCAGGTCCCCTCGTCGAGGACATTTAAGCAGTCACATTCCTTGAGAGAAGCCCAAAAAATGGCATTTAAAGTGTCTGGCCACCTCCTCACAGGCTTTGATATTCAAATGAAACATGGCCCTGTACAAACAGGCGCCTCAGCTGAGGAAGAGGGGGGAGAGTAAATCAGATAGGATTTCCCTCAGATGAAAAGAACTCGTCTGACATTTTCACAGCAAGCGCTGAGGGACACTGAAGCAATGTTGGTTCGATGTCATGGTGGGAAGTTATTGCTGTGTGGAAAAGGTTAGCGTTTTCACCACCGCTTCCCTGGATAAACTGCTACATCGCAGCATGGAACGAGCTGAGACTGGAGCGAAGATGAGTGGGCACGGTCACATCACACAAAAACAAATCCGACCCACCCCACCACATTCCCCTTTTATTGTCACACTGGTCCGTTTGTTTTGCCTTTAATGTTTGGTGAAGACTTAAGGGCCCCTGGTGATTGCATCTGCTGAAGAGCCTTAACACAAAAAGACCTGCAGGAGGGTCCTAACACCAACACCGTGGGATCTGAGAAGTTGAATTTGGGGAGGTACCTTTAATCAAAATTACTGAATTACGCAATCTGACTCTTGTGGTGCAGCTTTCAAATGCTTCTCTCTGCTGAGTGCTTCCTCAGATGAAGATTTCTCTCAGTGAGAACAGAACATTTTCGACAGAATGTCTCATTCCCATGCAGATGGAATGTGTGGATTTGCTGCCATCCAAATTGATGGGCACGGTCTGGTATGCAATTAAGACATAGCTGTCACTAAGAGGCTTTCCTGGGTGATTAACTTGTAAGGGCTTCCAAGGAAGTCAACTGAACACAATTAGCCTATTTCAAGGGAATGAGTTTGGTTAAAGGCCCCCACTGCTTGTAAAAATGAAGTGAGGAGGAAGAAGCTTGCCAAAGCAGACAAGTGGAACAGATATGCTAGTTTTATTGACCAGGGAATGGAGCTCAAGGTTAAGAGTGATTCAGTGTGCATTTCTTGCTCTGATGTTGGGTAAAGCTTTCTCATAGTGACATGAATCTTCATCCATCCACACACACACACACACTCACCCTTCTGTTTCTCAGCCCTCTCACTCCCTAGCCTTCCCGCACTTAGTTGGGCGTACGTGCTAAATGGCACTGCCTTCTTCAACAAATTCACTGCTCTTTGAAGAGGCTCTTATCCCCATTTCTCCTCCACTTGGCCCTCTGACAGTGCCAGCTTCTATCCTCTTCATCACACACATACTCAGCCTGCCCGGAAATACGCACACAAACACCTGCATCTGTCTTTCTCACATATGCACTTTCACGTATGACGAGCGGACCTTAGATTTAGTATAAGTTTCTGTGCTACAGTAATTTCTCGGCTCCTGATTTTGAAAACATTTTGTACTCTCCCTTTGCATTTTCCTTTTCGCTGGGACGCAGTTTGTTTAAGTTTGGAACTAGTGCTGCACCTCCTGAGGTCCAGTCTCCTTCGGTTGAGTTGTGTTTGCCTGACCTTTCGAAGGGTCACCCACAGTGGCTAGGAACAATGAAGTCAATTAAAAAGTGTGTGTGTGTGTGTGTGGGGCGGGGGGGGCGGTCATCCTCCTGGAGCACGTCATTGGTTATCTAATTTACAGACCAGTGCAGATATAAGTGCAGCACATTGTCTATGACACTGATTGAGAATCTTTTTTTGCATTGACCACTCCACCTGTTAGATGTGTCAGTGTTTATGGCAATCCGTTTTAACATTTATCCCTCTAAACTTTATACACACTATTTAAAAGCTTCTAGTACTTATTCCATTATTTACTAGTAACTATTCCTGTTTTACTAGTAACAACTGATTAGATACTAGCGCTTAATTTCTAGTAATTATTCCATTAGTCACTAGTAACTATTTTTTAGTTACAAGTGACTAATTGAATGGTTATTAGTAACCATTTCCATTTTGCTAGTCACTATTGCATATGTTTTTTTTTAAGAATTAAGATATAAAATGGGAATAAACGGCTTGCAATACTATGTGTTGTTTTTGTAAGTATTCTATTCAATTACTACTAGAGAACATACATACTCCCTGAGAACTTCCTTGATAATATGTCTATTTTCTATATTTTTCTTGGCAAAAACATCAAAATAAGTAGGTTTGATTTACTTAATCTAGAAATGACAAAAAGATGCAACACTTAACAAAAGGAATGCACTTCATTTCAGTCTATCTGTTAACCGGTGATTCATATAAGCTCTGAAGGATGTTTTAATTTGATACATGGCTCATGCTGTGCTGATTTGTGCAGCATTCTCACGTAGACCATATGGTTTCCAGCCAACTGCAGTCCCTTTTACTGAAAGGCTGTCTACAGGTGGTCATGTGACTTATGAGGTGACCATTTATATTAAAGGAGCTGCCACTTTTTTTCTTCGTCTGCTGGAATTAGTTACTTTTCATCCTGGCTTACAATAAATGCATCAATTTAAAAGGCCTGCATGACTTGACTTTTTTGGCCACTTGGAAGCAGCACAACAAGCTGTGAACACAACAGGGACACAAGATTGCCTAATAAAGTTGACATGGCTGTATAATGTTTATAACAAAGAGTGACATATTTACACATTGATCAGACATTGAGCGACATTAATTTGGTCCACTCTCCTTTTAGCTCTGTTTTGGTCTCCACCAACTCCTGAGGGAATTATCTGGTTCTTAGCTTAGGTAGCTGTGAAACATTTCACTATGTTCACCATCTGGATGCTAACTTTGTCTATATGTTGTTTAGTGCTGGTCAAGAAGGGTAAAGTTAGTTTATTAGAGCTTTTTTGCTGAATTAAGCTGCCGGTTGTGACTGACCGGCAGCTGATGATACTGACCGGTGACATTACAAGTGCAGGTCGTAAAACCATAACAATGAGCTGAAAGATGCTAAAAAGTCCCATAGGACTGAGGGGGATTGCAGATTCTGGTGATAATTTGTTCATGAGCGACCCTTTTCACATTACACAGTCCTTTGATCCATTGTCAATTTAAAAAATGTTGATTTGAGCAGCTTTAAGATGGCTATGTTTTCTATTATTTCTGTAGGAAAGGCCTGGCAAACCTTTAAACCATTTTCTATTTGTGAGATGTGTTGCCATGGTGCTTTATAGTAAACTGCAGTTCAACAAATCCAGGATTTTTGGCTGATGTTACTTTTGTCTCCACGGAGAATGAGTTTCATTGACATTTTCATCTCACGTCACACTGCGAAGTCCCATGCTTATTTCACCACCTTATTTATCCAAGCGTGGCCTCATTTCTTTCCTCCCTTCATTCTTTCCTCCTTTGTATGGGTGAGAAATTTACGTCAAACTCCATTGTGAAATCAGTCAGTTTACTTTTAATGTTCCTTGCTTATCTACATGGGATGATTTAACTAACTTTTTTCAGCAAAATGTGAACCAGTTTATCTGCACTGCTTACGGTCAACCACAATTCACAATAGAGTTTGTAGCTCAATTTAAAGTTTATTGACACAACGGTGCTTCAAGGACATTTTTATGCTCGATTTCCCAGTGGATAGTATCACTTGGGTTGTCAAAAGGTAGTAAGTTGTGTGAGGGGCCCTTCTTCAAGTTCAACATATGATAATGTGTTCTCTCACAGAAGCAAGAAAGTGGGAACCGCAGATATCTGGCTGCTCTACACCCCTCCTTTATGTGAACCACACCTGGCTTGTAAAGAAACCCAGTGTTACACAAGGGCACTTTTTCTCCTCATTAGTCTGTCTCCTTTTCTCTGACTCCTAGGGTGACTGAAACTGGGTGAATGTATTGAATCATATAGAACGCACAGAAAGCGGGCTAAATTGTAGACAGGTGGAGCCCAGCAGGGGGCAGTGGTGATTGTCAGGTGCAGCTTCGCTCGACTGACACTGTTTGACTGCCTTGCACCTTCTGCAGACAGTCGCCACAGTCGCCTGCAGCAGCCACTCAGTGAGACCTTGAGGATTCAATAATAAGACACATTCAAATGTATGTTTTCAAGGACGCTATTTGCAACTTATTGGCCTAATAGGGCAGATGATCCTCATCCACTAATATGTAATTAACATTATCAATGAAATAAACAACTTTAAAACAGAGACAGTCAATGATTTGCAACGTGTTTTCAGACATAAGAAACACCCTCTTTCACCAAAGAGACATGTTATGTGGGTTCCCTGATGGGTTACATGATCTTTGTCCCTTGTTCTCTTCCTTTCCCAGTTGGGGATCATTCATGGAAACAACTTGAGACCATCTTTTATTCTTATTTTTACTACCCTCTTTTTTGTTGGATTTTTAACACCATGTCCAATACATCTTACCCCCTGAATGAGAATGTAAAAACTTCACTTTGTGTGTGTGTGTGTGTGTGTGTGTGTGTGTGTGTGTGTGTGTGTGTGTCCAGTCTGCAGTGAGATGGAGTAGTACAGTGAACGACAGCAATCAGTCAAGAGTTTCTCCAGTCTTTATGCATCAGGCTTAATTAGGAAGCATTTTCTCAACACAAAGAGACATGATGCAACAAAAGAGTGGACGCTGAAAAGAAGCAAACCTGAAGTCCTTCCATCTCCCATTCACTTGTATGTATAAGGACTGGGCAGTCAAGCACAAGGCAAACTCTCCAGTAAAATTCCATCGCTGGCAAACACAGGAGTAAGAACAGTCAGAGAAGAAGACCTACTTTTTTCCAAAGAGCTGCATTGTCATTAAGTGGAAGCACATTCACATGTTTAAATCCATTCACACCAAATAATAACATGTAAAGAATCATTTTACCTAAGTAACTAAATGTTTTATGGTCTAATGTTACAAGTTAGCAGGTATTATGTTTCAGTTTTCAGGAGAGCTGCAACCATAAATCACATTAGCTGCGTTCACTGACTGACTGAGTCTTGCTTTAAAGTGAGACTATGTAACTTAAGCAGCCAAAGTGGCAACAAGTGGCAATCACAGGATAACTGCACATTGAATTTACCTTAATTTCCCCAAATTCTCTTGAGTCAGTTACTCTAAAGACATCATCATTAAGCAACTGACTCAGAGCAAGTGGAACAGGGGAGACTCTTGATGGACTGCTTCTGCCTGCAAAGCAGGGGTCATGTGACAGGGTTTAGTGATCTGCTAGCATGTCTGCTGCCAGATGATTATGCATCGTTGATCATGTGGGTTTGACTGTGTTGCTATATGAGTTTTTTGTTTCAAAATGTAGTTAGTAGGAACTGATTATTGAAAATGATGTTTGTCTATGTATGACAATGGCGCTGAGCTGTATGAATGTTCAACATCAAACGGTGAAGTGATGGCAGCACTTTACCAAAAGAGACACACAATTTTGAGTAGTTACCAGGAAACAAATGAAGAACAAATGAAAAACTTATTTCTGATTAGTTAAAGATGAACTCCTAATTGAATTTAAAGTAAAGTGAGTGAAATTTAAAGTAAGTAAAGTGATACATAATAATAATAATAATAATAATAATCCTTATTTGTAGAGCACTTTTCAAAAACAAGTTACAAAGTGCTTTAACAAGTGTAAAGAATAATACAAAAAAAGATAAGAGCATGAAAATTTAATATAAAATTAGTAAAATACAATAAAATAAAAGGGATAAAATAAAGTCAAATAAGATCGGGAAAAGCTCTCCTATAAAAGTATGTTTTAAGAAGGGACTTAAAAGAGTTCACTGACTCAGCCGACCTGATTTCCTCGGGCAGGCTGTTCCAGAGCCTCGGGGCCCTGACAACAAACGCTCTGTCCCCTTTAGTTTTCAGTCGAGACTCTGGAACAGACAACAGACCTCTGCCCGAGGATCTCAAGGTACGTGCTGGTGCGTATGGGACTAAAAGGTCAGAAATATAACAAGGCGAGAGGCCATGAAGAGCTTTAAAAGTGATCAATAGAATTTTAAAGTCAATTCTAAAACATACTGGGAGCCAGTGTAATGAAGCTAAAATAGGAGTAATGTGGTCATATTTCTTTGTTCTGGTTAAAAGCCTGGCAGCTGAGATCTGGACAGTCTGGAGTCGATCAATAGATTTTTGGGTTAAACAGGTGAAAAGGCTGTTGCAATAATCCAGGCGTGATGAGATGAAGGCGTGTAAAATGGTCTCGGTGTCCTTAAAAGTTAACATAGATCGAATTTTAGCTATATTTCTAAGTTGATAAAAACATGATTGAACAAGCTTTGTGGTGTGCTGCTCGAAATTTAAATTACTATCAAACCAAACACCAAGGTTCTTTGCCACAGGCTTAATGTGATTTACTAGGGAACCAGCAGATGGCATCTGCCATCTGCTGGGACCCGATGACCAGGATTTCTGTTTTGTCTGAGTTCAGCTGGAGGAAATTATTTGACATCCATTTTTTAACTTCACAAAGGCAGTTGTTAAGTGAACTCAGCATTCCAGGGTCTGTGGATCTGACGGGCAAGTATATTTGTGTGTCATCAGCATAAATATGAAAAGAAATGCCATGTTTATGGATAATATGTCCAAGGGGAAGCAGATACAAGGAAAACAAAATGGGTCCTAAGACCGACCCCTGAGGCACACCATATTTAACTGGACAGAATGAAGAGACATAGTTGTTTACAGACACGCAAAACTTCCTATTTGACAGGTAGGATGAAAACCATTCTAGGGCAGTACCAGAGATCCCCACCCAGTGCCTCAGTCTGTCTAACATGATGTTGTGATCAATGGTGTCAAAAGCAGCGCTAAGGTCCAGGAGTACAAGGACTGAGCACATACCTTCATCAGCAGACATTAAAAGGTCATTGGTGACTTTAAGCAGGGCAGTCTCAGTGCTGTGGTACTTCCTAAAACCAGACTGAAACTTTTCAAATATTTTGTTATTTTCCAGTACAGTGAGCAGCTGTTTGGACACAATTCTTTCTAGAATCTTTGCAATAAAAGGCAGTTTTGAAATTGGTCTAAAATTTTGTGGGAGGGAGGGATCTAAACCAGGTTTCTTTAAAAGTGGGTTCACGCAAGCCGTTTTAAAATAATCAGGGACACAACCAGTAGATAGGGAGCTGTTGAAAACAGAGATCAAATGGGGCCCAACAGAATCTATTACTTTTAGTAAAAATTTTGTAGGTATTATATCAAGTGGGCCGGAGGACACTCTCATTTGTGATATTGTTTTTAAAAGCTCAGACAAGTCGATGGGATAAAACTGGTTAAAACTCTGTTGTTGCTGGTGAGGAACCTCTGAGTAAGAGGCCACGGGGGTAATACTGAGTAGTTACTAAGTAGTCCATTATTACTATATCATTATCTCATGATTACTTACTTTTTTGTGTCCATTCAAGTAAAATGATGATGATGAAGTAATGAGGGACTACTTAGTAACTACTCAGTGTATCACTTTCCTTGGGGTACACACAAACAGAAACTAATGTTTAAGTTATTAGTAATGAATGAGTTGTTGGGAGTTTTGTGACGTCACCAGCTGGTTCAGAGCTAATTTCTTTGTTCAAAAGTGACACAATCCCACTTTATTGGCTGAAAATATTGCCAGCTTTGATGAAACACTCCTACGCTCAGATAAATGCATTAGCGCTGTAGACAGTGTGTGTGTGTGTGTGTGTGTGTGTGTCACCATTTTGCACATCTGTAAAGCTTTCAGTAAACCAAGATTACACTTATAAGGCTCTAAATTGAGACAGTATGACAGTATGTCTTGGACTGCCTTGAAGTGATGATCATCGGGGGATTCTTTGTTGGTCATTCTACTGTAGATCACTCATTTTGGATTTTTAGCCCTTACACCCACATCTTCTTAGGTGTTGTAGATGAGCTTTGATTGAAGGCGTTTGGATCAAAAGTTTCCATACTGTCCTCCACATGTTTCAAATTTCTGAAATAAACCTAGCAATTTTTCCATATGCTGTACATTGCAATGGTGTCAAAGATGGTTCTGCTATAGATTTGAGTACTTTCACATCTTTTCTATGTGGTATTTTATGACGGATTATCTGCTATATCCTCCTGTTGGCAATGAAGATGTGAAAGTGCAGGCAATTAAATAGACTTTTTTTCACCCTTTAATTTTTTTGTGGTAGTTGGTCTTTGAAAGAGGCTCAGTGCTAAACATCTGGCTGACTTATAATGCATTGATTCCCATTAGAAAAAGACAAGCAAGAAATAATTTCCGAGGGAAAAACTTGGAAAAGAAACAAGTCAACATTATGATGAAGAAATCCTATACAGCTCACAAGAATTGCATCAGTGATAAAAGAAATCTTAGGGATCTCACTTAGCTCTTATAAGACTAGCTTAGATGTGTCAACTGTGTAAAATATTGTGAAAATCGAATTAGATCTGATTGGATAACATGTTTTGCCCTCAAACCATGCGGTTGGCTGCTGAGATTCAGAAGAGCAAAACATCCTTTCCCCTGCTGACATGCTTGTTTAAGAAACCCGTCCAACTGGCAAGAGCCCATTTACAAATGTGGGATGTTTTCTCTTTGTTGTGACAAAGCAAAATGATCCCAATTACAAGAAGCTCACAAAGGATCTTCATAGGCTGTGATGGCGGGAAGAACAGAAAAGGATTAAAGATGACAGTGAACAGCGAGGAAACACAGAAACACAACACACAGTGAAGTACCGGCAAGAACAAACACAGTCTCATCTCAGCTGATTTAAGTCTCTTTATGTCTGATAAACACCCTGTTGTCAGAGTCTCCCCATGTGATTGTACCGGAAAGAAATAACCACAAAAGCATCAAAGACTCTGGTCCCTCATGTCCCCTATTTTTGATCAGTGTGTCATGTGCTCTTGCATGTTTTTGACCCCACAGCTGTTTTAGAGATGGGAGATTTCTACCTTGGGTTTTTCTAGCAAGGATAATCATGGTAATATTTTCACTATAAGTTATGTAGTTCATTTCTGGAAAGCCTGGACTGAATCACACAAACTAGAGTCTACAGCAAAGCTAGTGGCTCTATGAGGCCATACTTAAGCACAACAGTGCTTTGAGCTGAATGCTAACATCAATATGCTAACATGCACACGTGTACGCTAACATGCTGATGTTTAGCATTTGTAATGTTTACCATCTTACTTTGTCATATACCAAAGTATTAGACAAATGGAAGTTTTGACCTGATGGTGGAGCTATATAAAAGTCAAAGGATCACCTAAAATGCTACACGGCAAGCTGAGGGGCACATAAATGTGTGTGCCAAATTTCATGGCAATCCATCCAATCACTGTTGAGACATTTACCTCAAATCACAAATGTGCTAGAGGAAAATTCAGGAGATGGCCACTGTCAGCAGGATTCGTCATCTGGGAATCATGAAGTGGTAAAAGAAGTACTCAATTTTCCTACTTAAGTAAAAGTACAGATACCACACTAAAATGTTATTCAAGTAAAAGTAAAAGTCTTCCAGTATAAACCTACTCAAGTAAAAGTAAAAAAGTACCTGGCTTTAAAGTACTTAAGTGTCAAAAGTACTACACATTCAAATCTATTGATCTTATAAAAAGCAACCTATCTTGAAAACAGCAGCGTAAGTTACAGTAAATCACAATAAAGTAAGTCGCAAGAGGATGAGTGGATATTTTCTACCCTGTGTGAGGGATTAGCCTGCATTATTGCTCTGCTGATGTGGTAGTATCCCCTTCGGACCATCTGACAGACACAGAACCTCATTTGGGGCTGTGTGTTGTGATGAGACAAGGAGGTGGAAACCGAAACTAACTGAAAACACTTGTGATCAGGCAGAAATCTCACTACAAATCTACACAGATATTAACTTCAGCACCTCCCATAAAGTGCAGCTCACAGTCCCAAACAGAGCAAGGTTGCGCCTCAGTTTTAAGATGTTTACATTGCAAAACTATAGAAGTTATGTAACCGCTCGGTCACAGACTGGCTGCGAATCACAGCACGAGAGCAGAGCCGGTCTTGACCTCCCTGGGGCCCTAAGCAAAAATCTGCTATGGGGTCCTCATGAGCCCTGCTAACAATTTGCCATTTCTACACAGTCATACCTCACAGCGCATAGCTCTCACTACAAGTCTCCCTCCTTTAAAACAGTCTGTTTATGTAATAAACCTGAATGGAAACTTCCTCTAGAAAAATCTGGTGCTGGTTCGAATAGACCTCTGCGCCCTAACTCAGTCTACATGAAGACTGGGGGCCAATCTCCTGGGTCATTTGGTGGGGCAGCAACTGTTCCATTAGGGTCTGATCTGTTTGTATCCGGCTGTACATCTCGTACTGGCAGACTGGCTAGAGTCTGTGCTTGTAGAGACATTTAATCACTATCTTGTTTTAAAAGGATGTGCACCTTTGAGGAGTGCCATACCATCCGTGTCCCACTAATGTTGCTACTCGTGCTGATTGTTTCCTCTTCATCCTCTTATCAAAGTTGTAAACATTAACACTCGCTTTCACCTTTGACACGAGTGTGAGACGGGGGCCCCTGGCTCTGCGCGAGAGTGACTTGATCACTATCACGGCGCTAAGCTGATTTGTGCCGTTGACATTATCAGTTATACATTTGTTTTTCAGGTGTGCTGCATGCTTTTCTCGTGTGTTTGTGTAATGTTGTCTTGTGTAGTTAAAAGTCGGTATTTGATTTAGAAATGTAGCAAAGTGAAATTAAAAGTTGTAACGACTTGAAATACTCAAATAAAGTTCAAATCCATAAAAAATACTAAACTACAATAACAAAGGATTTGTACTTTATTACTTTACTCCTCTGGAAGCATGAATGTCAGTACAAAATTTATGGCGATTCAAAATATTAAACATTTTTGACCTGATGGTGGCGCTAGAAGTAAAGTCAGGAGATCACCAAAGTCAGTAGGATTCATCCTCTGGGGAACATGAATGTTTGTACAAAATGTAATGGAAAGCCACTAAATAGTTGTTTTCCATTCTGAACACTTCAGAGCAAATAAAAAATATGCCAATAGCATTACTGTAGATTTTGCTTCTGTGTTTGAACGTTAACCTGCTGGGATAATCTAATCTCAGGCTGACCTCATGTTCTGTGTTCATGAAGGCTTTTCATAAAAATTGCACTTTGGCTGCATCTGGATCATGTCAGGGCTTCACTCCCTACACGAACAATGAGACGTGTTTCCATTTTCAAATAGAGATAGTTCTTCGGAGCGTCTCATACTCATCTCCAGAGAGAATTTCATCTTGACAGATTTATAAATCTCAACCATAAGCGCATCATATGAAAAAATGTTTTATCATAGAAACTTTCCACCAGTAAATGATGGTTTGCCATTGCTGTACAACTTGTTTTCATCCTTCAGGGGCACATGTCATTGGTTTATCTGACTTACACAACAGTGCACTTATTATGTATAGTACATTTTCCATGATACTGATTGAGGAACTCTTTTTGCATTGACCACTACACCTGTTGGAAGTTAAAGAAATCTATGTGTTGCTTTTGTAAGTGTTCTGTATGATTCAATCACTACCAGAGCTCATCTACTGATCCTCAGGAAATCTGCAGATATTTGATCTGAAGAGGATCTCTTTGAAACTTCAAAAGAAATTGTGTCTGTGTTCCATGCAGAGCCAACAATTAAATGAAAGCTGGAAAAAAGCCATGTCACTAACAGCTATTAGACACTTGTGTGTACTTTTGTAGGGCAACAAGTTTGCACAAGTTTATATCCTTGTGGACTTCTTTGATAATGGGTCGATTTTTTATACTTTTCATGGCAAAAACATCAGGAAAAGTTGGTTAAATGATTCCAAACCTTTTTACCTAATGATTTACCTAATCTAAGCTTTGAAAGGTCAAGAAAATATGGAACTTAACTAAAAGAATAGCTCAGTATTTTGGGAAATACAGTCACTTTCTATACTTTCCCTTTCTTGCTTCATCCTGATGCTTATGTCTGTACAGTAAATATGAAGCTCCAGCCAGAAGCTAGTTAGCTTAGCTTAGCACTAAGTCTGGAAACAGGGAAACAGCTAGCCTGGCTCCTTGAAAAGGTAAGATAAAAAAATCCACCTACGTACAGGCACCTCTGAAACTTACTAATTTACATGATATATTAACTTCAAGAAGTTACAGGTCCATACCAAGAACATAACCAACTGTGAAATAGCAAACTGTTTCTTTAATTTTTGTATGGATTAAACAAACAAGATATCACATGTTAATCAGTGACCTTTGGAGGTGTTACCTTACTCCTGTTTCCAGTCTTTATGCTTAAGCTACATATTTACTGTACAAACATGAGAGTGGTATCAATCTTCTCATCTCTTGACAACACAGCATTTCCGAAAATGTCCAAACTATTCCTTTGAAGACTGAAAGAAAACAATAGAGCATTCATGATTAACCCTGCTTTGCACTTATTACATATGCTTGGTCCACGAGACTTTAACCAGCACAGAATAATCATCCACTGCAATTTGACAGTATGATCACTACCTGGACCTCATATATATCCCAGTCCAAAAAGCTCCCTCCCTGCAGCAGAAATGTGGCTCTGATTATTGGAGATATATGTTGAATGATTCACAGGGTAAACCTAGAGAGGCACAGTAATGTGAAACAGATATACTATATCTTTAACACAATAGGCCACACTTACAAGGAGGACATACCTTTGTCATCATCCAGAAAATCATGTTAAACTCTTGTGCTCTGGGCTGTGAACACCGCTGTTCAAATCTAGATAGCAGACAACCGTCTCTGAGGACACAGACGGTATTACCTGCCTGCTGAATGAGACTCCTTTCCCTGATGTAATATCTGCTTAGCCCAAGGCAACAGAGCATTCACTGACAGGAGGCATAGAGTTTGCATGCCACTAGTAATAGGATAGTCCAGTGTCATTAAACTCAAACACAGTCAAAATACTTGCTACTCTATTACAAGAAAGTGAAGGCTCTACAGTCTCTTTGGTGGGCTTTACTGTTTTTAACTGCAAAAATTAAGGTAGTTTCATTTCCCAATGGCACCAGATCCTGTATGAAAAGTTCCTTTACTATTGTAGCAGGTCTCATGTAGAATAGGAAAACAGCTTTCAGTGTAACTGTGGTAAATAACATTTTCTTCATTTTGTATCATGTTGAAATTGTTTTCTATAATTGGAAAACTGATCTGGGGAGACTGTGTCTTTTTGTCATTTTATTATATTTGTTTGTACTCAAGACAAACATAACCATGACCTGTTTTATCTTTTTATTTTATGAAGCCTTTTGAAGCAGGCATTGTCACATTGGTCTATAAATAAAAAATTCTTTAACTGACCTTACTTCACCAGAGATTTGTCCTCCTAGTATTAATGAATATAAGCCCAGATGTAAAACATCTGCTTTATCCACATTCAGTCCCATTATAATGTCTGACAGGTTGCATTCGATGTCTTAAAGGAAAATTCCACTATTGTGGCTCTACAGCTTGTGCTAATTTTGCACTCGCCACTTCCATTGTAGATGCTCGCGGGAAACAGCTTTCTACAGCTGGTGATGGTGAAAGCAGTTCCCCTTCAAGGGAACTCGAACTGCGTCAGTGACAACACTATGAGCTGAATTATGAATGAAACTACTCCAATTGGCGATGCTCGAACGATAGCGTGGGACGGCATAACTAGAGGCGTATAAAGCACGCCGGCACACAGGTCAAACCATCTTTTTTCTATTCAGCAGGCGCTCTGATATGTTTGACAGTCGAAAGCTCCACGAACAACCACAAAAGTTTGTCCTACCTGGAAGTTTTGCAGAGATCATGGCTGGTGAGCAGTTCCGGAAGTGTGTCTTTCCATGCCCGCGCTACATCACGCCTGGGGACACTCATGAACTGTGTGTGTCTTGTCTGGGGATGCCGCATGCCCAGGCAGCTCTCAAGGGGGCTGTTTGCGGCCATTGCGAGGCCCTGCACCTGAGGGTGCTGAGGTCTTGTGCGGCCCTTTTCTCTGAAGATGGTCGGATGCACTCTCCCCGTGGCTCGGGTCCTGCGGTCGCTGAGGCGGAGCGGGGTCTTCTGTCATGGCATCGGGACTGCCGAGGCTTTTTCCCGATCCTCATCTGCTGGCTCCGACTCCCCTCTTCCCTGTCCGGAAGCCCGCTTCTCGGTTTCTCCCGCTCGAGGTATGAGCTCGGAAAGGCTGCAGCTGTCCGATTCTGAGGAACTGGATGTGCTCAGCATCGTGGAGGAGGAGGACTTCCGGGAGCCGGGCCGACATCATCAGTCGGCGCCCAGCTACGACGAACTCTTGGAGGTGGTGACGCGGGCGGTGGCCAAACTCAATATCGATTGGCCGCAGGCTGTGCACAGCCAATCGATAGCATCACGCGCCGGTCTCTGCCGTTCTTCCCGGATTTGCACAATGAGTTGTGCAAATCCTGGAGCGGGCCCTTTTCAGCACGCCTGACTACTCCCCTGCTCTTGGATTACAGCAACGTTACGGGGGTTAAGGGATTCGGCTATGGGATGATGCCCCTGGTTGAGGATGCTTTGGCCAGCTATCTCTCACCCGGCCTTGCGTTGTCCCTTAAGGAGCCGGCGCTGCCCACCAAGCCATGTCAGATTACGTCTGCTCTGGTGGGCAAGGCTTATATGGCGGCCGTGCCGGGCTGGTGCGAGCCTGCACACAATGACTGTTCTGCAGGTGTACCAGGCCGATCTGTTGAAGGACATGGACCATGGGGGGGGGCCCTCTGAGGAGGATGTCACCGAGCTCCGCAGAGCTATGGATCTGTCGCTCCGGGTCACCAAGGAGACGGCCTGCGGCATGGGCTCCATGTCAGCGCTGGTGGCCACGGAGCGGCACCTGTAGCTCAACCTTTCGGGCATCCAGGAGAAGGAGAACTTCTCCCTATTTGATGCACCTGTCGTGACCTCTGGCCTGTTTGGTGAGGCAGTGAATACCGTCGTCAACAGGTTCCAGCATGTCAGAACGCAAGGTGAGGTGTTCCAGCAATATCTCCCTCGTCGGTCTGGGTCCAGGACGGCGATTGCTGCAGAGAGGCGGTCTCAGCCTTCGACCAGCTCCTACTGCCAGAGCCAGAGGCCCACTCTACAAGAGGCATGGCGGCCTCTAGGGCCCTCCTCTCAGAGGCTTCTCTACGGGATGTGTGTGAGGCAGCTGGCTGGGCCACTACGCACACATTCATCAGATTTTACAGTCTGGACCTTCCTTCTGCGCCAGGCACCCGAGCGCTCTCCTCTTAGTTGTGCCTACAGGTCACTGCACGCTGGGGCAGGCGGAGGCTTTTCGACGTGGCATAGTGGGTATCTCGTTCCCATATTGTCGTCACCGACGCAGTTCGAGTTCCCTCGAAGGGGAACATCTCGGGTTATTTATGTAACTTTCTCGGGGAACAAGGGTTACATACGTAACCCGAGACGTTCTTCTCAATGTATGTAATCATTAGAATTGGTTCATTAAAAAGATCTGCTCAAAAGATTCATTCTTTTGATCCAAACGTTCACGAACAACCCAACACTACCTACAGCTTTACAAATTAACATATTTTTTCCATGAATCTTCTCAAACACTTTTCTCTGTAAATGATCAAAAGTAAACACAGAATGTAGTCGTCTGAAAAAGCTGTTATGGCTAACTGCATAGGAATCTTCATTTTCAGTTGCACATCGGTTTGTTTACATGTGTGAGACTGTGGATAGTTTTCCACTTACGTGTGTTTGACCTAGAGAAGAAGTACCAAACGAGTGCCTTCAAGTTTCTGAATTTCAAGAATAAAATGACAACATACATTCCGTGCTACTGATGGATGATAGAGACTCCACTTGTGGGTAATTGCAAGTTGACCAGAACGCTACTCTGAGATTTTTTTTAAATATTTAATTTTTAGCTGAGGCTGATTATTCAACACACAGTTGTAATTTGACATCATTGTGGGTTCAAGAAAATGTATATGTATAGATGCTGTATGTGTATGTATAGAAAATGTATAGATGCTTGGGTTCTTAGCTGGTGGGTCTCACATTTTGTAGTCTCTCACGTGTTGAAATTACTTTTTCTTACCCTTTGGAGAGCTTAGCTTTTGATCTAGCCGGCCTCTGTCTTTTCTTCCAGTTGATTTTGGGGAGGTTAAACAAAGTCTGCAGGACGACAATGTTGATATGCTCTGCAAATTCATTTGTTGTAGTTACACAGCTGGGATCGCTCCCATCCGTGGACACATCTATTTTCAAAGCCTGACATCATCAGGCCCGACTCTCTGCAAAAGTCTTCCTCCTGTTGCCTTTCTGCCTCCATTTTAAGTGTCTCCTCTTCTTTTTGATTTAGCTCCTTGTCTGTGTACTCCAGTTTGAATAAATACAGTGAAGTCAAAGTGAAATGACTCATGATCATCCTCATAATAACCCACACAATGATCCGCCATTTGAATATATGAGTTTTCTTTGAAGACAGTATAGTTGTGAAAGTCAGCCTCACACATGTAAACACCAGTGTTGTTGTATACGTGATACACAGGTATCCGACATATACCCACTCAAGGTTTTCCTTATACCTACTTACAAAAGCGCGAGAACCAAACTTTCACATTTTTATTCATAAATTCCCCCTGTTTGTGTAGCGAAGCACTGACTTTTGGACCATTGGTGCTTCCTTGGCCTGTGACCTGGCATCCCCTACCAATAAAACAAAAACACAGTTGCTTGGCGAAAATTTTTAATTAACTAATGTGAATCACTAAGGGGGATATGAAACGAAAGCAAACTCAAACTACACTCTCTCAGTGTTTTCATAAGCATGCCCCTGACCTTCGTGTGACGCTGCAGCTGCAGATGACACAAACATTAACGTTACAGAAACTAAAGAAAATGAGCCAGAGAAGGATGATGCTATCCTACGCGGTACAGAAAATGAGCCCAATGCTATCATAACGTTACCTGGTAAGTGAAAGTAGCATAGGTTGTCAACTGTAACAGCAGGGGATTGTTGGTATATTGAATTGTATCTAACTAGCTATCATTAGTATGGTAGATCACTGAATGCGGAAGTAGGGAAGCGATAACTTATATAGTGTGTGTGTGTGTGTGTGTGTGTGTCTGTGTATAGTGTGTATAGTAGTAGAAGTAACAGTTCCTGGACGCTTTCTCATGTATTTAAGCTGATACAGTACATTCCATTATTGTTAACAAGAGTTACAACGTGCACTCTTAAATGTGCATTGAAAATTGCAAGCAGATAAAACCTGTGCTCTAGGAATAATATTCATATAGCATCTCTGGCTAAATGTACCTCTTAACTGGCTGAGTTAGATTGTGATTAACACTAAACAATAGAAAATCAGTCCAGTCTCCCCTGTTGTAAATGCCGTTGGCTGTTAAAGTTTTGTGTTGCATGTTCATAACCAGTTTTTCATTTACGTGTATCCTATATGCATTAGTGAGTGTGGTGGTGTTTATGGGGTGTCACTCTGGGACGCATCACTCTGGGAAAGGTGAGTATGAGGCTGGGAGGGAAACATCACTGTATACTCACTACAAACAACTAGACTTCACTACTGGTAAACACGTAGTGTGTATGGTGGTAAGATCACCCAGCAAGACCAGAAAAACTATATCTGGAAAGCTGTGCAACCCTGTAGGTTGTTTTCCTGAATCTCCACAATGAACGTGGCAAGTGCAAAGTTAGCACAACTACACGAGCTACACTATCCACACCTATAGGAAATACACCAGGTTGAAATACAGAATTCATCAGAGAAATCAATGAAAAGCTGTCTGTCCATGTGCTAATTCTGTTGAACAAGACGCAGACAACCTCTAACCGGACCATATACAGTCTAATACTGGTCTCTGAACTTTTCTCCGGGACTTCTGCCAGATTGCAATCACACTGACTGCCCATCAAATGCCAGACCCCAGGGTTCTGCCTTTTGAAAAGAGTGTTTGTTAGCAATGTTTGTATTATCTTCAAATAGATTTCCTTCAGACACACTGACACAGAACAGCTTACTTTATCAGTTTGAAGTTTTACAATAGCCAAAATCCTTGTAATATGTTACACAACGACTTTTGGACGCACTACAACCACAGTTATCTTTCATCCCACACAGGGGTATAATTTTCTTACCTCATTTTTGAGACATATCTGAATCCCAGCAGTGAACCGAAGGATAATGAAAATCACAATAACCTAAATCCCCTCTGACTTATTAAGACATGCACAAAAATGTTCATGTTGTATCCATATTAAATAGGTTTGGGACACGCTGAAAGTTTAGAGGGACCTCAGGGCGCATGTCCAGGGGCTCAGCTTTCAGAACCAGTCTTTTAGCATGAAAATTAAATTATATTTGTCATCCTCTACAGCTGCAATAAAGAAATAAATGGCTATATTTAAGACATGTACCCAGAGCGAGAGCTGTGTGGTGTTCCCAACAGACAGCATGTGTTGGTCTGTGATCTTTACATCCTGCCAGGAGATCCTGGTGGATCCGCTCCAAGCAAAGTACGCCTCTGTGGAATGGGGCCCTGCTGGAAATTAAATTACCTTCTTTTTCATAGGAGCATGGTGGTCACATTTTAAAAAAACATACCGAATAATATTACCTTTTAGATAGCTAAGGATAATGACGAATAGATACGCTCCTTTTGGCTGTTGCAAACACTAGTTTGCATTACATGCTCATTTAAACATACTGAAGGGATATTTTGTCTGTATGGTTTAGATCGGAAAATATCTTTTTCACGGATGTTGCTCTAACTTCATGCCTGTTTGACCCCCTTTAAGTGGAATTCCCAAAACACATGTACATGTATGTATGTGTATGTGTCATGCATCAAGACTGTGTTCTGTATATTAATTTGCATTTTCAAAACTGATTTGGGAATTTTTACGTTAAATTGATAGTTTTTGAGGAACCAAAGTATTGTAGCCATTCTAGCAGTGTCGCTCTGGGATGGCAATGACGGTCAGTCTGTCGGTCCACCACTTTGGTCTAAACTGAAATGTCTCAACAACTATTAGAAAGAATGACACTGATTTTGATGCAGATATTCCAAGTCATTACAGGATGAATCATAATGACTTTGGTGATTGACGTTTCAGAGAAGGTGAACTTGGTAAATATAACCTGCTAATCATCAGCATGTTAGCATTGTCACAGTGAGATTGTTGGCATTTTGTGCAAGTAAAGCCTCACATAACCGCTACCATTGCTGTGGACTCTTAGTGTTGCACTATAAATCAAGCCATTATTTGTGTTAGCTGTCACACATTCATACGCAACATTCTTTTCAACTGACAGTTGCATTTGCTAGCAGCAGTTAAGGTCTTTTTTATGTCCATAAACATGCAGATTTAAGAATTGTTATTTCTGTAATAACTAGCATAGCAGCGTCAATCTCATTCATGCTTGTGGCCATTTTGGTGTCAATTTCCCATTTTTCTGGCCCTGGCACAGAAAACATGACTTTCTCATTTTTATTTCTGCTTACAAAGCTCTGATTGGCGGTTGCCCCTCCAACAAGGGGAACAGCAGTTAATGAGCACAACAACTCATCTGTTTGAATCACTAAAGAAACTGGAGATCTGAGTAGCAATTTAGAGGTCTGGAACCAGGCCAGTCTTAGGATAAACAGTGAAAATTGTTCAATCAAAACAACAGTCCAGGGACTTCAACTTTCTTAAGAGATCCAACCACCTCCTAGGAAAGTGGCTTGCACAACAAAACACTGGAGGTAGAAGATTCTGGTTTAATAAATATTTAATCTAACACGTCTATGTCTTAAACTGACTGATACCATGTCACAACCTAAAAGAATTCCCTAACATCCATTTCTTTTGATTTACTTGTCACACGGCCTTTGTAAGGCCTCTGCTGTCTGTGTGCTTAGTGGTCAGGAAGAATTGCATATTGAATGAGCGATATCCTGATCTCCTGGCCAGGAAGCATTAGTACAGTCATTTGCTTCAATTATTGTGGAGTCATTCAGGGATGTTGAAACCACATCAAGGCAACACAAGTAGTTACCCCAAAGCTACAAAGAGATTTCAATTTTTACATCCAGACATTCAAGCTAGTTACATTGTGAGCACAACCGGATAATGTTTAAGTTGCCCTGTTAGAAGCTAATTTAGCATTTTTCTATGATTGTTGCTCACATTTTCCTGCCTTTCCATTATCCTTACTTAATTGATAGACTGGGAGATGCCGGGAACCACGCCAATGCTGTGTCTTAAAAAGAAGCCGCCAACTGAAAAGGATGCCACATAAGTCATGTCTTGAGGAGAATGAGAAAAATGTTCTTTCATGTTGCTTCTTGACTGTGTCAGAAGCAGTGCCGTGGAGTGTTTCAGCTGTTTGTTTGTGTTGCTTATGGGGTCCCGAGTCCACTTTGGCGGAAAACTCTTGACAATGACATATACGAAGAGGATTCTTCAAAGTCACCGCTCTTTTCTGACTTTGTGTTCTCCATGCCTTTCATTCTTTTCCTCTCAAATATCCGTGTACAAATGACAGAGGATGGATGACCCTTAACCATCGGAGCTACTGAGGTATCCAGTTGTCTTCCTGCTCCATCTGTTAATCAACACATCACAATCCAGACACAACATGATGGAATGTAAGCAACACAGTGGCATCCCAACAACCTCAATGAGCAACATTAATGAAGCTATTCGTTTCCGAACAAACAGGCATTCAGTTAATTTAGTTTTTTTTTTTTTATGCAACAAGAATTATCTCTAATTAACAGTTTTATTAAATTGGATAAAGTCAACAGCATAGTTAATAAATAAAATGAAGAAAGCAGCAGGAACATCTCAAATTAGAGTATTTGTCTGATGCCTTCTGGAAGAAATAAATCATTTATTTTCAGTCTGAGCAGCAAAGGTCATGAATTCTCCAGCGCAGCACATTATACAAAAAGTTTTCTTAACCCATATTGTACATTTATTATAGTTTTCAACAATGTCTGGCTGGCTGCCTCTTGGCGATTCTGCCCACTCTGTATTTATTTCCTGTCAGATGCTCATCGTAATAGTTCTGTCATTCCCTGTGGTCCCACCACATAGACAGCACAGACCCCCATCTGTCTTACCTTTGGCCCCCTGCTACATCCCTGGAGGCAGTGACAGCATAATTCCCCTCCTTAGTCTCATTCCCCTCGTTAGTCACTGCGCCATATTCTCCTTCTCCCACTGCTCCACTTTTTTTTTTCAGCACTATTTTCCCATCTCATTGCTGCACCTTCTTCATCCACACCCTCTTCTCCCCATTGACTTGCACATCTGGGAAAGGTTAAGAGAGCAGAAATGCTGGCTTTGTGGTCATTTGGGTTGAGATGCTTCATAAAGTGAATGCAAGAACTCTATACTCATCCTTGTTCATAAGCTATAGAAATATTTGCTAACCTGGAAAATGTTTCCTCTCAGAAAATGTCATGTCAAGCTCCAGAGTAGCCCCAACTTCACTGGGGATCATATTTCAGGAATCTGGTCAATTTGAAAAATAATACCCTCCATTAATCTTCTTAAATGAGAATGAAGTGTGACCATATTTTGGAGGAAACAGTAAGAGTAAACTACAGATAAGAAGGCACAGCCAGAGCATTCACATGTCAGGGTTTCCCCAAACATAACCCTGAGTAAAATAACAACCTGATGTTTTTACACTTTGTTTATTGTGCAGATTAATCAAACAAGATATAACATTTTCATTGTTGAGCTTTAGAGGTGCTGGTATGCAGATTTTGTTACCTTTGCACACAGCCAGGCTAGTTGTTTCCCCATTTTAAGTCTTCATGATAAGCAAAGCTGCTCATTTCCTAGCTCTCTTTTCATATTTAATGAACAAATATGAGAATGGTATCAGTCTTCTAATCTAATCCAACATTTTTCCCCAAACGTTGAGCTATACCTTTACGACAAGTTGACTAGGTGAAATATAAATACTTGACTACAAGAGAGTGTTTCGGCAAAGTTATTTATTTTAGTGAAGAAGGCTATTTTGTAAAAAGAATGTGGAATCTAAGGTATTTGAAAACAAGATTATCAGCACATCGGTGTGCTGTTGGGTTGAGTCTTAAGGTTGAGTTTTTAGGGTGGCTGAGCTGTGAAGAAAAGAGTTTGGCGAGGATCAGAGCAGGCGTGAGGCTATGCTACCATGCATGAGGGTAGGAAAATAACGTCTCGGGTTACGTATGTAACCCTTGGACACATTAGCCCTTTTCTATGAAGCAAGGCACTCCAGTCGGGTGAGGTGTGGCGGACCGACGCAGTGTCTCGTTCCCCTTCTCGGGGAACAAGGGTTACATACGTAACCCGAGACATTCCCCTTCGAGGGAACTTGAACTGCGTCGGTGACGACACTATGGGAACGAGAATACCCACTTAGGCCGTGCCGAAACCCCACCTGCCCCCAGCATGCAGTACCTGACGGCACGACTAGGAGGAGAGCGCACGGGTGCCGGGTGCAGAAGGAAGGTCCAGACTGTAGAACCGGATGAAGGTGTGAGGGGTGGCCCAGCCAGCCGCATCACACAAATCCTGGAGCAACGCCCCTGCAAGGAGGGCCCTGGAAGCCGCCATGCCTCAAGTAGAGTGCGCCCTTAAGGCCATAGGTGAAGGTAACCGCGCACCTGTTAGGCCAGGGAACTAGTCTGAATTGATGATGGGTGATTGTGTGTTTGGAAGCGGGGAGCCCAGCCTTGGGGGACTTGAAACACACCAGCAACTAGTCTGCTTTCCTCCACCGGGAAGACCTCAGAGTGTAAATACTCAGTGCTCTGACAGGGCAGAGCAGATGAAGTCTCCCGTCCTCCGCCGTCACATGAGGTGGGGGATGAAACGCCTGCAGCACCGTGAACCCTGCCAACCTGGATGGGACCTTAGGGACATAGCCCGGACAGGGGTGCAGGATGGCTCTGACCCTCCCCGGGGCAAACTCGGATGCTTGGCCTCAGCCGACTACAGGGGTTCGAAGGGGGCCTCAGCCAGCGCTTCGAGAACCACTGCCAGGTCCCAAGTGGGAAGCCTGGACCGAGTCACGGGTCTCATCCTCCGGGCTCCACTGTGGAAGCGCACGACCAGTGGAAGCCTCCCCAATGGCCCATCCCTCAGAGGGGTGTGGAACGCCACCACGGCAGCCACATATACCTTGAGTGTGGATGGGGAAAGGCCAGCAGAGAAACGGTCCTGGAGGAACTCCAGTACCATAGTCACCGGGCAGGTAACTGGGTCCACCGCTCGTTCTCTGCACCAGGTGGCAAACACATTCCACTTTAGTCCGTGGATGGGGCTCTGGAGCTGAGCAGCGTCTCGACTGTTCCTGCCGAGAGGCCCGCCTCCAGGAACTGGGCCCCCTCAGGGGCCAGACCCACAGTCTCCATAGGGCGGGGCAAGGGTGAAAGACCTGGCCCTGCGCCTGAGACAGCAGATCCTTCCTCAGAGGGACCTGCCATGGCGGGCCCTCTAGGAGCAAAATTAAGTCTGAGAACCACACTCCGGCCAAAACGGGGTTATCTAACAGTAGGCTGACACCCACTCCAGAACCTCCGGAAGCAGAGCGACTGGGGGAAAAGCATACAGCCGCAGCCTCGGCCCCATCTGATTTTAACCACCACTGCAGGGCTCTCATGTGCAGCAGGCCAGACGGGATTACGCTGGACGCTGCTGCCATGAGACCCAACACTCTCTGAAAGTTTTTCACAGTGATGGAGCGGCCTAGCTTTATCCTGGTTACTGAGGACACAGTGGACCCGATAGAACCCCGGTAGAACCCTAAGGACTTCTTCCCCTGTCCCCGGCGAGTTCCCGCGGGTTGTGGGTGAGAGCGCCACCTCAAAACCCGAGTATGCTGAGGGGGAGCACGAGAGGCGACACTCTGCCTCTGGGTCTGGCGGTAGGAGCTGGATGACGGCTGGGCCCTCTCACGTCTCTCCACAGCCGTCGCCATCATGGCCCCTGAACGACGAGGGAGATATTGCCGGAGCGCCTCTCCTTGCGTCCTGGCATGCTGAAACCTGTTGACGACGGCGTCAACCGCCTCGCCAAACAGGCCAGAAGTCGCGATCAGTGCGTCGAGGAGAAAGGTCTTCTCTTTCTCCTGGATGCCCGACAGGTTGAGCCATAGGTGCCGTTTCGTGGCTACCAGTGCTGACATGGAGCGACCAATAGCGCGGGCCGTCTCCTCTGTGACTTTGTGACAAGTCTGTAGCTCGGCGGAGCTCAGCAATATCCTCCTCAGAGGTGCCTGCTCCCGAGTTTATGTCCTTCAGCAGATCGGCCTGGTATGCCTGCAAAACCGCCATTGTGTGCAGGCTTGCACCAGCCATGTAAGCTTTACCAAAGAAGATGTCATACGACATGGCTTGGTAGGTAGCGCCGGCTCTTTGAGGGATGATGCATGACCGACTGATGACGCTCCGCTTTTCTCTCCCGGAAGTCTTCCTCCTCCATGATGCTAAGCACGTCCAGCTCCTCAGAGCCGGATAGCTGCAGCCTCTCCTGGCTCATACCTCGAGCGGGAGAATCCGCGAAGCGGGCTCCCGAACGAGACCGAGGGGAGTCGGAGTCAGCAGACGAGACATGGGAAGCCTCTGCAATCCCGATGCCGTCAGAGATGTCGCGCTGGGAGCCCCATGACCAAAGCCGTCGCACCGCCTCAGCGACCGCTGGGCCCAATCCACGGGTAGAGCGCATCCTGCCGTCTTGGGAGAAGAGAGCCGCACGGGACCTCAGCACCCTCAGGGGCAGGGCCTCGCAATGGCCGCAAGCAGCCCCCTCGAGAACTGTCTGGGCATGCGGCATCCCCAAACAGGAAACACACATCCGCACGGGCATGAGGCAGTGTCGCCCGCCGTGATGTAACGTGGGCACGGGAAAACACATCGCCTGAAATCACCAGCCATCTCTCTGTCTGCCATCCTTCCAGGTAAGAGTTGGATACTTGTAGTCTTTCTAAACATGCCAGAGTGCCTGCTGAATAGAAAAGAGCTAATGTGTCCTGTGTGCCGGCGTGCTTATATACGCCTCCAGTTACGCTGTCACACGCTACCGTTCTAGCAATGCCAATAGGATTGGAGTAGTTTCATTCATGTTTCAGCCCTGCCACGCCCAGAGGCGTTCCCATAGTGTCGTCACTGACGCAGTTCGAGTTCCCTCGAAGGGGAACTGTCAGGTGAGGCTGAGGTGTAATATAATATAATATATAGGTGTGGTGAGGACCTCCAGGTGAGCCTTACCTGGTAGAAAATGGAGGACCACCTTGGACGAAAGGAAGACAACGTGATACTTAGCAGTTTATCCCAAGGCTGCTGAGCACATCTGGTCAGAGCGCTGTTAAAAGGAACCTGTTAAATCCATTATCATCACAGAGTAGCTTAAATTACAGCCAGAGAACAAGAAAAAACAGCTGTGAGAGTGATAACCTGTGAGAAAATACCCACTAACGCACACTGACACAGGCCATCAGGTTTACAGGGTGAAAGATTGACTTCCAGTTGTAAAATAAAATCAGGGAGGGTGTGTTGAGATGTCAGTCAGAGTGTAATGCAATCCTAATGTCACAAGACATGGGGGGGAAAGTGGGCATTGTCCATCTAAAGGCACCTTTCACTGAAGGAAAACGTCCTGTGTGAGAATGTGGTAATGACAGCAAGATCAGCAGTCTGTTTGGGTATGTTTTGTTATTCTGGATGTAAGGCTGCTTACAGAAAAAATAGAGAAAAACCCTGAGCTTGTATTGAGTAAGAGTTCCCTCCTTGGGGACATGCTTTCCAGAAGAAATCATGGGGCCTGAGTAGAGGCCAACACTGAGACCATACTCTTAAGGGGGCCCTTTGGTATTTGAAGGATGGAGTGATGACAGTGGGATATTGTTTGTGTATAAAAAGGTAACAAGTGAAACAGCTCTGAACATGTCAGCCCCTCTGCTTGTCACTTTAGAAAGAATTGTGTGTTGACCCCGCAAACCAGCCTGGCAGCCCCCGAACAACACTGTTATAGTGTGCTGCGGTTTGTGCATACATATGGTTAATGAGGTGCCTGTAGTCTAGGTTTTGTTTGCTTAAGGCCCCATCCACACTACTCCGTTTTAGTTTACAAACGGAGTATTAAAAAAAATACGATCTGCGTCCACACCTGCGTTTTAGCTGCGTTTTGGAGTTGATCTCTGTCTACATTAAAATGACTGAAACGCTATTTATTGGCCGTTCAGGCACACTGGGCATGCGTGTGCCGGTGTAAACTTGAAGCAGATGGTCTCTTCCGTAATTACAGATAAGTGTTATTTGCACGGTACATAATTTTTTTATAAAAATACGATGTCAATAGCATCGTGTTTCTGCTTTGCATGACTTATAAGACACAATCAGAGAGCCGAGTGTGAGCATCTGCACGCTACTGCATTTTAATTCGAAAATGCAGTAGTGTGGATGGGGCCTAAGTTTGTTTATTTTCATTTTGCATAGTCAGATTCAACAGAGGCAGGATTTAAATTTAAACTATGAGCCTATATGAGCTTTTTATAAAAGGAATTTGAATCATCATGTTGTTATGCTGTTCTTGTTTTATTATATTGTATCACTTACTTTTCAGCCTTTTTTTATTTTCTGCATTTACACTTGGTTATATCGTAATTGTTGTGATTTTATATTAATTTTTCTGTTTAAAGAATAGTTTGACATTTTGGGAAATCTGCCTATTCCATTTCTTGCCAATAGTTACATGAGAAGATCAATTCCACTGTAATGTCTGTATGTTCAAAATTATTAAGTAGCCAGTTAGCTTATCTTAGCATAAAGTGTAAAAAAACACAACTTGCCATCTTACGCTAAGTATTAGTGGATTAAACTAATGTGATGTAACATGTTAATTAGTCAGCTTTAAAGGTGCTGGTAGGCAGATTTTGTTACACTTGGACACAGCCAGGCTGGCTGTTTTCCATATTTCAAGTCTTTATGCTAAGCTACGCTAACTGTCTCCTGGCTCCAGATTTGTATTTAATGGACAGACTATCACAAGACACAAAACAGTTTTTGTGTATAGAATTTTGTCCAATGTGGACTCCGGAGGTCTGTGGTACAGAGTGGACAAAAACAAATACAGTGATAAAGTATTCAACAGTAAACTATATACACTTGTACAGGAAAATTTAGACTGAGTTGAGTCCAGTGGTCCAGCAGAAGCAGAAGTTGTTGTCTCCTACAGATGTCCCTGGGTACTGCAATGGATGTTCTTACAACTCATGAGAGGCAATGTTGCTATTGCCAAATGCTGGTGTAGCTAATAAACTGCTCTCACATTTACAGATCTCTGTATACAGATCTCTGTGGTACAGAGTGGACAAAATTCCACAAATGTGTAAAAAGGAAGTCACAAATGTAACGTGAACTGCAAATTGACAGGAAATGATCCGCAAATGTGCAAAAACTGTTTCGTGTGTAAAAATAGATCCACAAATGCGTAAATAACACTTTGTATGTGAAATTAAAATACGTGTGTACAAAGTAAATTGTACATATTTGCAAATTGCACAGTATTTTTGTGTATATGATTTTACACAACACAAATGTAAAAATACATGTTTTGGGTAGTGAGATAATAGTGTATATTATTTTTTATAGATCTCCGCAGTCCACATTGGAAAAAATTCAACAAATGTGTAAAAAGGAAGTTACAAATGTAACAAGACCCACAAATTGACAGAAAGCAATCTGCAAATGTGCAAAAACTGTTCTGTGTGTAGAAGTCACTCTAGTATTTTTGTGGATAAGATTTTACACATCACAAATGTAAAAATATATATTTGTAGATAGTGAAATATTTGTACATCATAGTACACATTTGTGGATTGTTTTCTGTGGTTTACAAATATTAAAGTCCAGTAAAATCTTAGATAGGGCTGGGCTCTTTCTGAAGTCCACAACCATCTCCACTGTCTTCAGAGCGTTGAGCTCCAGACTGTTCTGGCCGCACCAAGTCACCAGATGATCAATCTCCCACCTGTAGGCAGACTCATCCCCATCAGAGATGAGGTCAATGAGAGTGGTGTCATCCGCAAATCATTTGAGCAATACAACATGAGAAAATGTGAGTGATTATGATACATATGTTTGAAGTCAGTGTGTAGATTTTTTTCTATGTTAAAATAACAACATGATACATCTGGATCTGTCCCAGTCCAGTAAACACCACCTACCTGGGGATCAGTGCTGATGAAATCAAATGTGCAGTGTCTCTGAATGCTACATTTCCTGCAGTGTGTTCTAGCACGTACTGTACTAAACATCTTCTGTCCCAGCACCTTCATCACATAAATAAATACAACATTTAGTCCTCTTGGCACCAGCGGGAGTCACCCAGTCACCCTGCAGTGTCTGCACCATGGCTCTTCTTTTGACCACACATCCACAGTGTTTATAATGATGATCATCAGCGTGATGGCATGCTTGTCATGGTCCGACAAGGTCAGGACTGTGTGACCAGGCGGGTTTTGGCAGATACACTGTGTCGAGTGGCACAGGGCATGGAAATGTCACAAAGCTCGAATAGCACTTTAATGAAAACTACTTGTGGCATTCATCAGCCATTTCTGGGCTGCATGCTTCAAGGGTACACACCATGCACAAACACACACACACACACACACACACACACTATATAAATACTGTACAGAATCCAACCCCAGTTACAGTGTGTGTTCTGGTGTTGATGGCAAGTCACCTGTGTGGTGAGGGTGCTGGCCAGGTGGAGCAGGCAGCTGCACAACTCTATTTTAGTTGGATATCAAATAGGACAACCTAATATAGGCATAAAGACAGGGTTTGCACCTGCTACTGAATTAGTTTCTGATGTTTATGGAATTAAACAAATGGAGATTACAGATCTGCAGATATTTCCCGCTTCAAATAAAGGGAGTTCAAGTGTTGAATAATTAAATCACACACAGCACAAGAACAAGGAAACACACACACACACACACAACAGAGGGTGGCCACAACGTACTTATTCAACTCTCCAGTGTTTCATCTCATACCTGCTGGGTTATCTGCCTGACAGAAGGGAGTTAAGCTTGAATGAGGGCTTCCCCCAACATACTCAGCAATCACCGCATCAAAAGCATGGTTTGTGTGTGGGGATATCATGATCTTATATGCATCACTTTCCAAAATACTTTACAGGATATTTTTCCAAATGAGATGTCATTTAGCCTCCTTTATGCTTGTAATGTACTCTCCTTTGCTGGCATGGGAACGCGTCCCTCCTCCTCCCTTCAGCGGGGGAGACAGCGAGTTTGGCCGAGTTTGTTTTGCACTAATCCTCTTTATGAGAGAGACAGCTCTTATAGAAGGATCCAGCTTTGATCCCCAACAGAAGAAGACAAAAAAACGCTTAAGCCACGTAGACAGCCTCCTTTTTCTTTCACTTCCTTCTTCGTCTCTTGGCTCATCCCTCGCCTCACTGCCCAGAAGATCTGTAATGTCACAGGATGAGGTCAACGAGGTTGTGCAGGGCAGCATGCTGCAGATGTGAAAGGCAGATTTAACACATTTGCATTCTAAATTAGGGTGCAGACAGTTTGATCTTATTTATTATACACTAAGGTACACATGTACACTCATTTACACATATGCAAAACACACAGACATACACAGACCATTTTGGATCTCCTGAAGTAGTCACCCGCTTGATGTGTTTGTGTCTTTCGTGGAATGAAATGAAAGTTAAAACTAAATAAAAAACAGCTGTGTTGAAACTAGTGTCGACACACACATTTGTGTGTCGGGTTCAGTGAGTGAGGCCAGGCAACTTGTTTCATTCAACCACATATGCTGTTATAAATATCAGAAAACACAGTTTGAATCTAAGTGCGTAACTACTGTGCTTATTGCGGTGTACGAATTTCTGTCTCCAGTGTGGGTTAGGCAGAGTCTACGTAACCATTTAAGAAGTTTGTATGTTGTATCTAATGATAACTAACACAATCTTGTGGCCGGTGCCAGATCCTGTTGACAAGAAAATGATCGCGTGTGTGTGTCTGTTGAGAAGATGTGTGTGTTTGTTTTCCAACTGCAGCAACGTGAAGGACCTTTGCAGCGACCCTTGAACTGAAAAGTATACGGATACAGACATCCTAAACACTCTATTCAAGCTCCAGGTGTCCAACACACACACACACACACACAAAGAGAGAGACAAATTTTGTGGTCAACCAGTCAACGATTTCCACCCACTAAGGTCTGGCAATGGTCAGGCTCATTCTCCATTTCTTATTGACACAACTTAATACACTCCAGGTCACATTTGCAGTCTCTCTTTCTTTCCAAATACCAACACACACATATACACACATACACGTACTGTTTGAAGGTTAGGGAGTACAGCTGGGACCGGACCCCCTTCTCTGTCACTCTCAGTAATCAATCTGTCAGTATGGTAATTAACCTACAGAGCAAAGTAAGCATGACTACTGAACTGCTCCACTCCATCCAACATTCCTCTCCTCCTCCCTCTGTCTCTCGCTCCTACTCCCCCTCAATTGGTGGTCGCTCATTTGCAGATTGGGAAGGCCTGTGATGTCTGTGTGTGAGTGTAAAACAAGGCCTCTTGTATTACACTATTGCACCCAGAAGGGAAGAGACTCTAACACAGTTACACAGAGCCAGTAATCGCCAGTGACTTCCCAGCTAGCTTTCCAGAGAATAATCCCAGCTTATCAAAGCTTTTATTTTATTTTGGCAGCGTCATTTCTATCAATTAATACACTTCAAAGTAACTGAGATCTGGAAACACAGCAACATTTCTAAAGTATAACAACGTCCAACAGGGCAAGAAATGAGAGGTCAGACGACAATACAGGTTTTAAAGGTGCTCTGTGGAGTTTTCTTGTAAGCGAACAAAGTTAGATTCGGTGTTACTCACTAAAACACATTGTATGAATCTTTAAGATCTTAACATGTCAAGCACATTTCCTTCCTTATAAAACATTTGCAAAGACATTTTTTTTCTAAATCCAGCATTGTTTACATGGTTCTAGCTTGCAGTCTTCTTCCCTGCCTTAGTTGGTGTACTGCAGCATATCTTGGCTTGTTACCACCTCCTTCCAATCAAAGGAATAGCGTGAGACCGTTGGCAGAACTATGTACCGCGTTACCCGCCTGCATACATGCACAACATAGACAAAACAGCTTCATAGCGCTACTAGAGGTCAAAAAATCCAAAGTGGATCCTTTGAACAAAGCCAAAGTGTTAGCCAAACTTATTTAAAAGAGGATAAAAAATTACAAATTTTAATCCTATTTTTATATTAACATGGGAACGTCTGTGTGTATAAAAAGGGTCGAACCCATAAATAATTATCACCCAACTCTGCAATTCCCCTAAGCGCAACAGAGCATTTTAGTGTCTTTCAGCTCTTTGTTTTGTTTTTTTGGGCGTCAACTTTACTCTCTCTGCTGTCATCAGTTTTTTTAGTAAAAAAGTTCCAAAAAACAACTGTACTCCAGCTGTCCAGCACAAAAGAGCAGACAGCCAAAGTTAGCAACTAGCTAGTGAACATATTGGAGCATTTAGCAGCTAATATCTGGCTAAGATCTTGATGGAGGCAATAAACTAAGTTAAAACGAAAAGATGCTATATGTATAAATACACAGCTGTTTGCTAACACAATAGCATATTTCAACTTTATAAGGTGATAATGTTGTGTTTACAGCTCGTTGTCTGCCCCCTAGTGACCAAAAGATCTAAGAATGTTTAAGTTTTGTGTTCATTAGCAGGAATACTTTATCTTATCTGTGTCTGACGTGAGAGTTAAACATTGATTGATATTGTGACAGAGAACATATGGTCCAAAGATGTTTTACTTCTTGGCCAGGGAATGATTTAAAGCTAGGGTGAGCAATTTAATTTGAGCAATCAATAAATCAAATGCTCTGACAAAAAAAGGAAAAAATCCTGTATCTGTGGCTGTCTCAGGTCTGTAATAAGCATGGCCAATGGCTTATCTACCTGCCTACCTACCTACCTGTGTGCACCCGTCCACAAACTGCAGGAAAATGTGTTTTGGTAGAGCAGCTATGGAGGAAAGTCTGAAGGGTTGGGGTGGGACTTTTACAGTTGGATATTTTTTTAAATCTAGCTGTCTCTTCTAGTTTCTCCAACAATGCCTACCCCAGCTTTAAATGATGTTTATTCTGAATGACAGGATACAAAAACGAGGGCTCAAACCTTGAAGGTTGCAGGCTTCTTACAGAATTTATTTCAAATCCCCAGACAAGGTTGGCAATGCTGGTCCGGGAGCATTTAATAATAAACACTTTCTCAGAAGCTACTGGGGAGTTGTCCTTGAACAAGGAGTTACACTAATTTCTACAGAACAGCTGTTCACTCAAAGTGAGTTACGCTCGCTTTAGACTGGGGGAAAAGAGCATGTATCAGTTAACTTCCCTGGATGAATGAAGGTAAGAAAAAGCACACACCGTTGGGCAGTTCGCCTGTGGAAAATACAGTCCAAAATGGAAAAATGGACTGTCTCTACAGACTAATATGATTGTTTTTGGACCTGAGGTGAGTAAAACGTAGACCACATACTCCAGACACCAACACCAGGAAATTTTAGCAACTGTCTGTGCTAAGTGAAAGTGATGTTTCAGCTGAATATTACAAATTATCTGTAAGTAGAACCCAATACATTGTAACAACCCATCTATCGTTCTTTATTTTTGGCATAGATGCTAATTCTGGTTAATCTACCACTTAGGAACAAATATCTACTCAATGGATTAGCACAACTTTTGGTACATGGATTCATGACCCTAAGAGAAATATCCCAATGTCTTTGGTGATCAATGACTTTTGATCTAGAGGTGGTTCAGAGTGAAATATCTGGATAACTATTGGATGGATTGAGTTGAATTTGGTACAGACATTTATGTACCAAAACTTAGTGCCATCAAAAATGTGTCCAGTACTTTCATTTATGACTAAATACCTGCGAAGCTAATGACATTTTTACACAAACGTAGCCTCAGTTTAACATTGTGTTTAGTCGAACCCATTTGCTAATTAGCAAATGTTAGCATGCAAACATGCTATGCTAAAATAATGGGAATGGTAAACATTGTACCTGCTAAATTTGCATGCTAGCATTGTCATTGTGAGCATGTTAGCATTCTGATGTTGCATGTAGCTTAAAGCACCGCTGTTGCTATAGCACGGAACTGCAAGCCCTTTCCCCCCTTATCAAAATATTTCTTTTTTTCGTAAAAGCAGAGAGCTGAAAGGAAAACAAGGAAAAAGACTCACATTGGGTGTGTTGCGATTATTGGATCAGATTTGATCCTTGCATGACTTCAAATATGGTTTAAATGTCAAAATTGGTTTTATTCCTTTAAGTATTCAGCGTGACACTGTAACACCTTTGTCCATATCTGTATCCTCAAATAACAAGAGAAGCAAAAAACTCCTTTCCGTCTTTCTGTGGTTGACTTCTATCCAAGAAGCAGCGGTGGCTTATAGCCGGTGCCACATGGGTACTCGAGAAGAGTGATGACAAGACTTAATGTAATTGGAAAATGGCTTTTACTGGTGTTTCCTGAGGACATGCCAGTAACTGCAGCCAGTAGAGTATTTTACTCAACAGGGACAGTGTTTGTGAGTTTACCATGGAAACTGATCAAATATCTCTAATCTGATACCTTCCCTTGTTTGATTTTTGGCTTTTGGTAAAGCTGCTTCTAGATTGTAGTGATGTGAAGAGGAGCAGGGAGTTCACATGCAGAGAGGAAGAGTGAAGAGGCAGATTCTTTGATAAACATTCATTCATTTCTGTGAGTGTATGTGTGCAAGTCTTGAACTTGTACTGTGTTTGGGTTCATTGGGTGCTCAGAATAATCCCCCACCACTACTGTTTATAAACCATAATCTGCATTGCCTCCTGCAGAGGGGGTGTCTTTGAACTGTCTTTAGTGATCCCTGCTGACCTGAGTTCCACAAGTTCCACTCTTCAGATCCTCAGCCAGGCTAAAACAGGGAAGCAGATTATCCAAAAACTCCCACTACACAGTTGTGGAAAAAAATTCCAAATGCCATAAAAGTAAATAATTCTTATCCGATTTTAAATGGAAATATTGTAAGTATCAAGGCCATACTTGGAGGAAAAATGTTGTTAGACGAAAGGTGGATTATTCAGCCATGTTTAGACCAACATTAGCATCCAGAAAGCAGACTCCTTGTTCATTTTAGACTTCTGACTTCGTGTTGAGAAGCAACAGCCCTCAAGAAGGGCTCTACAAAAACCAAAACACTTGAACCTGTCTCAACTTCCTGACAGATTTTTGTAACGTGAGCAGAGTAACTCTACTGCAATTATCGAGACAGGGAACAAAATGACTGTTGCCTTAATAACTTGTAAACTTCTGCCTAGTTTTATAAGCCACTGTCAGTTTTTAAATCTAGTATTTCCTCCCCATTACATGTAGCAACATGCTATTGTGCAAGATGAGAGATGTAGATAATTAAGTGGTTTCACACAAAGCTAAAGTTACTTTACTGTTTTACGAGAAACTTTCTTGAACAGACAAAATTATCTTTTAAATTGACAAACATCAAATGTGTAATTCAGGGTACTATTTAAATGGGACGAAAAAAAGTCTCTCGCCGTTGACTGCTGTACATGTTTTTTCTGAAATAAGGTCCCATGGTGCGGAGGCAGAAGGGATGGACTTAGGCTCTCTATTCCTAATCACAAATTACTTTCCATGAACATTAATACATTCCAGCTATGCGGGAAAATTCAGCTATATGCAGCCACCCAGTGTAGTATAAACAAAACCTTTTGAAAGCCAACATTTCTTTCTATTGAAGCACACAGAGTTTGCGTCACAATTCAAGGAGGATTCCCTTTTAACTCCAGTGAAAGTAAGCAATTTCTTTAGTTGTTGGATACTGTGGATTTACACATTTAGCCCCCACTTCCTCTGGGTGGGAGTACAGCTACTTGACTCACTTTCACCAGGGGACTAAGTCAGAAGAGCGTGCAAGTAAAACATACAAAGATAGCCCCCATCTTAGGTACAGTATCTACTTTACTCCTTCCTGCCTCTTAGTCAGGCATCCTTACTTTTGGAGGCATCGTGTTCTCATGCATGTTTGTTGATACTGTAGAATACACACAGATACATCTGCGCATTCCTCTCCCACACACACTAGACTGCACCTGTGATGCTACAGTATAGTAAGCCAGGGATGAGTTCACACACAAACTGACGTCTGATGTGACTTGGAGTCTAGAATTGTGACTTATTGTTTATCCGTTTAATAATAGATATGAAATGTTTTCATCTGACTGTCAGTTTTGATACACAGTAACACCTTGCCATCAGTTCCAGTGCCAATGTAGCAGCATTTAGTTACAAAGACTTTTATAAAGCTGAACAATTGTTGAGATGTGTTATTATTTCTGCACCAGGCATTTAGGCCTTATTGTTTTATTTGACTTGAGCACAGTGTAATCGTCTGGCTGTAAATGATTTACCACTCATGACGTGGTTTAACCATCTAAGCCTGCCCAAAACACCCTTAAGAACCAAGGTAGTTTATCCTGTACACTGTGTATCCAAATGTTATTGTGTTTAGAGTCTTTTTGTCCGTGACGGAGGACACTCTCTGGAGCGATTCAGACACAGATACAGGTTCTGTAGACATAAAAGAAAAATCACTTACTTTAGAGGGATTTAAATTTAAAGCTAAAACACATAAATATATCTAAAGTTCTT
Source organism: Micropterus salmoides (assembly GCF_014851395.1). Classification (NCBI taxonomy): domain Eukaryota; kingdom Metazoa; phylum Chordata; class Actinopteri; order Centrarchiformes; family Centrarchidae; genus Micropterus; species Micropterus salmoides. The sequence goes on from NW_024040928.1 coordinate 12,500,840, forward strand.
TGGAAGTCATTTTTATTCTGTCAAAAAACCTCTCAAGATGAAAATATACTGCTTTAAATGTGTTTAGACTAAAACAGAAAGCACAAAGGTAAACATTTACTGTATGTTAATGTCTTCCTGGATCATTTTGGTGACCTATACTCCTCAGGAATTACTCCACAGCTACAATGCGCATGTGATGAACAGCAAAATCTGCATCCTTTTTTAAGCTAAAGGGAAACGTCTCTGATGCTTCTTGCACTACATCCATGATACTGTTTTATTTGTTTTCATCTGTTTCTTTCGGTAACAATAACTAGTTGCTCCTTTTGAAAGTTCTATCTGGTCTCCTCTTTTTCAACAAGACTACAGTGCCCAGGCCTAGTCAGCCCTCCAATATCCATTTATCTTTCTTGCGAAAAGCTTTAAACACATCCTCCAAGGGAGAGGGGAAAAAATATTGTATTGGTTTTTCAGATTTTGTGCACAAAAAAAAATGAAGCTACCCCTTAGAGGAGACTCAAAAAGTTGGTGTTTCAGGACAGGAAGCACAGAATTGCAGATGTGAGTGAAACACTGTTTAAGGAGGGGAAAAAACTCTTACTACACTGTGGTGGCTGACGGCAACATTTCCATATGACATCACTACTGCTCCACCCTCACTGTACACTGACTTTAATTTGTGTCTAACATAAAAGGTGACAGGGGGACAAGTTGCCAAATCTCAAAGATGAATATTTATAGGTTGTGACACTCGCCTCGTGTCTCTGAGTGTTTAACAGCTGCAACAGGTGCCAATCGTCCGTACTTGCTGTATTGTTTGACAGAGGTGTCAGAGATACGTGGGCAATGCGCATGGACTGTAAGTCACATATGCATAACTACAACATTTACTACTGGATAAGATTTCAGAAAACAGGAGCCAAATAATTCAGCTGTCTCCTAGAATAAAACGCACAGATTTTATTCGCTGTTCAATGATGTTAATTTGTTTTTTTTAAAGGGTAATGGAAGGAAAAGATGATGGCATCTATCCAAGGCTGACTTCCCGCACTGGCCTTGTTGTAACTACGAAGAACTAGAGTTACACGTCTCTTCAAATTGATTCTGACTCTATATACTCTTACAGTAATGGAGTTATTTTTGGAAGAGTTTCATGCTTGCCAGTTGGTCTCCTTTCTCTCTCCAACTTCCACTTTCCACTCACCTAGAGTGAACAGAAGACAAGGGCGTCCAAGACAACCTCACCGTTTCACTACTGTTTCTAAAAACACAGCAAATTGAGCGAGGAGACATATGGGAGTTTGTTTGCTGTCACTTGCCTCCAAAAGACAAGTTTTACGAACAATATTAAGAAGCGCGAGAGAGAGAAAATGCAAAGTGAGAGAGAAAAAGCATGTCAGGTGTAAACACATGGGAACAAGAGAAACAGAGACAGAAAAAGGAGAGCAAGAGAGCTTCATCCACTTTACCCAGCTTTGATCTCCTTAATGGGGTGCTGGCCTAGCTCCAGGTGGGATGTGTTGCCAGGGGCAACGGGACAAGAGAGGAGGCTGATAAGGCAGGCCCAGCTCTGAGCTTTGGGGGCTGCTCAGACAAAACCCACTCCACATTGGCCTCCTTACTGTATAATGCTCAGTGTACTTTAGAAATGACTAAATGAAACAGCGAGTAAAGTTTAGGGAAGAGAACAAAATAACTCCAGGTGTTTACAAGTGCTGCTGGATCCTCCTTTTTTTGGCAGTATGCCTCATCTGGACGATGGTGGAGTCTGACAATACAATGACCTTTATGACTTTGAAAAGGCCTGCGTAAATCTGAAAAGGCTTACAGAGCTTTAGCTGATTTGAGAGCTCCAGCGAGCAATGGCTAGCCAGTGGTTGGCCACTGGGCAAGTAGCAGCTTAAAAAGGGGTTTATTCTCTTAATTTTACAGTTGAACTCTCTTAACTCCCTCCCAGACACTCCTTCTCTCTTTTTCTTTTCCTCCATCTCCTCTTTGAACTCCCCTGCCTATTTCCTGACCTCTCTCCCTCATCTGTCTGTCTCTCTTCAGTGGCCACTCCCTTCATCTCTGCCAGAAGCCTGGACTTTCTTTGATATTGTGCGGGATTAGCTCAGAGCTGTCCGTCTGCGTGTTTGGGTGTGTCTGATATAGGGGCTTTTGCATTGAATCTAATCGCTGCTTATTCACACTTTGACACACACACACACACACACACACACACACACACACACACACACAGTGATGGATAGAATAATGAAGAGAAGATATTATTACATCCTGCTAAAGGGCAGAGTCAGATCTTCCCATCAGTTATGAGACTGTTTACCCATTTCAAGAATTTTAATTATTAAGTTGTGTCTCAGTGGAATGTAGTTCTGAGATATTAAGTAGAACTGTTATTTACTCTATCTTATTAAACAGTTAATCCCAAATGGCCCTCCATTCAAATGTGACACCACAAAAGAAAATCAAAGTATAAATATGTGGATGAATATGGTGAGAAAAGGAGAACCTTTATGTGTAGACATGCCATAAGAAACAATGTATTGCATTGTAGGACTCTTAAGTCCGTAGAAGATTATAGTGAATATATTTCATTAAATATATAGTGCACAAATTTCAATCATTCTCACTACTCGGACATGTAAACAAAATGGCAAAGGGTGAAGATATTGCACTATATTGTAAATAAAAAGGAATTTCAGACACAGGTCTTGAATTTGATGATCACACATTCCCAATATCTGACAACCGTTTAAAATGTAACAAAACAAAGAGTCTGTAGCCACGTTAGCTACTCAGTGAGGCTGTTGTGCACGTAGTAAAGAAACCCAAATTGTAAAATGGATAAATGTTGAGGTCCCATGTTTTTTACCAGTCAAGGTAGAGTAAATGTAAGTGCTGGTGGTTGTCATGTTAACATGCTCAAATTGGCCATTTTAAAATGTTGTTTGGCAAGCAGTGTTTAGCGTCTTAGCACTGAACACAAAGTAAAGCTGAGGTTGATGGGAATGTGATTAGTTTTTTAGTTATTTGGTCATAAACCACAGTATTGGACACACTTTCACGCTCGACACTAGAAGAAAAGGGATAGCCCAGCTTATTGCAGTTCATTCTGTGGGGAACATACCTGTAAAAAAGATTCATGGCCGTTCATCCAGTCAACTGTACTTTACCATAGTTTTTTTTTTTTTGTACAGCAATCTTTTCTTTATAGCTGTCATAGAGAGTTCATATTTCAAACATGTTGGCATTGGATGGGGAAAAAAACAGAGTTGTCCAATATTGACATATTATATAATATATAATAATATTGACATTGTTGATCCACTGGTTGTAGAGACATTGTGTCATCATCCTGAATCTGGCCATCATCACCCTCCCAACAGCCACCAGTGCCGGTCCTATCGTTTTATCTTCATGACTCCTTCCCTAAAATATTATTCTGTGTCCTGCAAAATATTATTTTGTTTTCCATAAGATTCCACAGAACACGGAATAATAACAGCACAGGACTTTACAGAGAAGGGTTAATGGGCCACATGTTAAAGCTCATGGGAAATGCATTGCCGGCACACCAGGAGGCTTTCCTCACACTGATGGAGAGGAGGGTGAGAAGAGGAGGCATGGGGGGTGGGGGTAGAGCAAGGTTCACTGGTTCCCAAACTCCTGCAGAGCTTCAGTAGCCTTCACTGCCACCCTGAAGCTCCTCTCACCCCTCCTGTCTCCCCTCTTTTTTCCCCTTCACTGCCCTCCAGCACCGCTCTCAAGCTTTCGCCATTCTTTTGTCTGTGCCCCCCCACCGGCTAAATGCTCTCACCTACTAGCCTTTAACACCTCCTCCAGGGCTCCCTATGTTCTGGTATCTCTCCTAAACCTCTCGTTCTTCTCATCACCCATGAAAAGTTCCCTTCCTCATCCCACCCCTCACAGCTTTTGTCACAACATACCCAAAAATCTAAATAATCTTCCACACATGCTCATGTAGAAGTCTGTTTGTGCTTGGGGGCTCTCTCCCTTATATCTCTGGGTTTTACTGTATGCAGTAAATTACATCTGAGACTCTGCTTTATGACTGAAGGTCAATATTGACTTTCTAAAAAACCAGCAAGGTGGGGGAGAGAGACAGAAAGAGACAGAGAGGGAGAAAGAGAGAGAGAGTGTCGTCAGTGTGTTCTCTGAGGCTATCTGCTTGACTTTTTGTTTGGGTGCCCCTCGGCTTAACATTATTGAAAATGGCATGTACTCAAAGTCAACACAGTTAGAGATTTTCCTTCAGAAGAAGAAGCTTTTGCCGACATTTGTTTATGTACAGAACATAAAGAAAACTTCAAAAGATTTGAAAAATCCTGCAGCAGATCATGCATTACAGAAAACACAAATTCAAGGACCTCCAGAGAATAACTGAGGGCAGTTAAATAATGCTTCTCATCAGTCATCATTATCTTATATTTTTATATATGTTTTTATTTAAGAAATTAGGAAAAATTAGTGTTAAAATACCTGAGTGTAAGCTGACAAATGGGAAACACTATAAGTAAACTATAAGTAACAAATGGACTATACTAATAAATGTATTCTCCTTTAAGCTGCTTGAGGAGGGGAGCTAAGGCTTGAGAAAGAAAACTAATCAAACGGAGAAATCTGTCTCTTGGGGCCCACTGTGCCTTGTGCATGGAGGAATCACACACACGAAAACACACATACAGACACGTGTGCAGATACACACTTAGGCCATATGCTTTCGATGTTGTCAGGCCTGTCGTCTGTCATCATGTACGGGTTTTGGCATGCAGCCTTCCTCCGGGTTACAAAAAGCGCAGTCTTTTGTGTTTCGACAACTATTCCTCACATCCCTACCTGGCCCAGCAGGCCTGTTTAGAGGTGCAGGCAAGCAAAACCACACACACACCCCTCTAAGTTTTAGCCTAACTTCTTGCAGTTCCTCTTCTCAATTTAATTCAAGTCAATTCAATGGGGCTTCATTGGCATGCAAAACAGACGCTCACAAGTGTGAAATAGAAATATACATAAACTGAAGAATTGTGATTTTCTCCTTGCTCACACTTAATTTTATTCTTCCCTTTGTTCACAGAGAAACTAGCTGCTGAAATCTCCTTTTAGTGTGAACGTCCTATGAGAGACTAAAGCAACCTAATAGTAATTTGTAAAAGTAAAAGAGGTATAGCCAACACATGCTTTGTTAAACTTATTTCCCAATTAGTACAAGTTTATTTTTGCAGTTTCTTGTAATCTCTAAATACAACCATCACATGTCAATTACCCTCTTTACTGCTTAGATCATTTTAAAATTTCTTTTAAGTGTGATTTTGAAAACAAATATTTCTGGTGACCATAGAGGGTTTTTTTTCTCCCTGAGTTATACCTCTCAGACTGCAGCCCTACTACACTACAACACGTTCTTATACCCTGACAACAAAATAGGTCTACTGTCAATTGTCCCAACATATAAGACCATTTTCTAAAACGAACTATATGTCCGTTTGAAAGTGCAACGACATATATGACAGTTCCCCAAAATGACATGTCAGAGCATTGGCAAGTATCAGACTAGAGTAGAATAGTGAGTAGAATCCAACAGTTTCACACACCAAAACGTGCACTTAAAAAGCAACAATCATAGGCAATAGCAACTATAACTCTACTGTTCCTGACCTTTCCTTTTCCATAACATAATGAGGTTTAATCAATGTAAGCCTACAAAAACTAAAAATACCATCTTTGTTTGCATGGGCAATGACTGCCAGAGCAGCAATTATCTTGTTTTAAAACTGACTGGATTCTAGGAACAGTAGTTGCTATATTGGTAGTGGCTAATGGGGATCCAAATAAAGAAATCAATCTGTGTTAAGTCTACAGTGTATAGTGAGTTTATTTGGCCGCTATGTAAGCAGAGAAAACATTTAGGTAGATTTAGGGGAAGCTATATAAGTGCACTGCCTTTGTTTTCCTGTGGTTAACTTGCTTAACAGTGGCGATCTCGCTGTGGTCGGCTGTTTATCGTTTTGGAGTAGGGGGTCCCTGTGGTGGTTAAGGTTTACTTAGAATTTTACAGGAAACTGTGGCCAAAAACCCAGCCTGGCATTTCACACACACACTTGCGTGGTTACACTTAAAGAGGTCAAGAGGAGAGGAACGTTTGTGGCTTACCTCAGACGTTTACCATGATGGTACAAAATCATGTGTTTTCTGAGTGTGCGTGTGTCTGCTGTAGGTGGTAAAGTTAACATACTCATGTGCTTAACTACCTCGGGTGAGTAAAAACAGGCATCCATCAAACTGACCGGGCTGCCTGTTGGTTTGGTTGTGTTTGAGCACTTCCTAAACCACTGGTGGTTTGCTGGAATATTGAGGTCTGAGGCTACGGTGGCCACTGTTTCCGCCTGCATTGTTTACCTGCCCAAAAGATGTTTTGTTTTCCAAACAGGAAGATCCAATCAGGGTAATAAGTGGATAATTTTTTAACTAAAGTTGGTGGAAATAGCTGAGCCAGAGGATATTTTGGCAAACCAGATGCTTATTGGATAAACAAGAGGCAGGGATATCAGTTAGAATCACCGAATCAAGGTCAGACAATGTTGTTTGACCCTAGCTCTTAATTAGAAAACATGTCAAAACTAATATGTGTTCTACCTTTGTTTGACACTGCCTTTTGCAAGGGCCACCTTTTTAATTGGTGAAAGCTGACATGTTAATGGTCAGTGTTTTGGTTGACCGTGTTCACTGAAGGGATCCCTTCCTTACTTCAGCATAGGTCACCCGCAGGTCAGCGTAGTGCAAGGTCAGAAAGTAGTCCATTCTCCCGCTGTGTCCTTAGCAATGTGTAGTATGTGGGTCATCTTCAAAAAGGCTGAAGTATTAGCCTTTGACATGAAGCATCAGCAGCTTCCACGGTAGGGTGAACTCCAACTTCAATTGGAAAAGTAGCGTGGATAAGGATATGGTCATTGATTTTAGATGGAAATCATCTCATCCACCATCTAAGACCTTCATCAAAGGAACTGGCATTGAATTTGCAGAACATTATAAATATCTTGGAACAGTCATTGATAGTGACCCGACATTTGCTGCAAATGCGACTGATGCTATCTGTAAGAAGAAGATTTTGACAAGCAGGTTCTCCGCAAGGCCAGCTCTATATTACACTGAACAAACCAAAAACTTCACTTTGAGTTTTAAACTCTCCCCTCTGGCTGGAGATTTAGGATACCCCTTTCATTCCCTGTCCAATAACCATGCTTAATCTGCACATGTAATTGAAGATTTCTTTATGGTTTTATTATGTTCTATATGTTGTGTGCACAGGTAATATTCTTGTACTGTTGTTTTTGTTTTTGTATTGTTTTTTTATCTTGTGCCCCTGACTACAACTCTAGTTTCCCATTTAGGATAATAAAATGACCTAAATGAACTGGGAAGCTGAGACTAAAACAGGTCAGTTGTTTATAACTAGAACTTCTACACTACTCACTTAAAAGAGGTCAGAAAGAAGCAGGGCTGTGTTTGTGTGAAGTGGACATTAGTGGAAATGTGTTTTTGTATACCTAACACTCATCTTGTGTTTTGATGAATTTTGTGCATGACTTCATTTCAGTTTATAATTTTGTGTCTATTTGCAGCCTGGGATTCAACCAAAACAAACTCTCCTGTAGGTAATTTACATTTTCCCTTCACCAATGAATGAATTTAATAAGGGAGTAATACGATTTTCATTGACACATAGCACACAAAGGCCATATGTGTGTGAAATTGCAAGTGTTTAGATTAATTTGCCAGTCTAAACATAAATATACAAGGGCAATAGAACATAAATAAATATTCCTACCTTAACAGTGGAGGATGGCGTTGCAAACATGGCAATATGTTTTGGTTACAAAAACTTTATTGCTCATGGCAATTTCATCCAAAGGTTTTATTGAACTTCTGCTATAATAAGCTGTTGTGAATAATGTATCTCTTTGTGACTTGGACTTTGTGACTTTGTGTCAATGGCACACTACCATTGCAACCACCAACACCAATGGAGGGGTCCGGGCATTGTTGCAGTTTCCTCCTGTTTGCCAGCACATGTCATGGATTCACTGATTCTTAATTTGAATGATCCCTAATTTGAATGTGTAATCATTTCAATGTCAGGCAAGTTACTTGAAAATGCAATCAATTAGGCTACTCATTATTTATTGTTAATGAAAAAGTACTTTACTCATACTAATTACTCATTTCATGCTTTCCGCGACTCAGCCTAGCTCTATCAAAGGTGTTTTTAAATGACCCCAAACTTCCAAATCCACATGCCCACATCATCTTCTGTGTTTTAACATGAGTAGAAGTACAAAATCTTACATTTTTAACAAGCGGCTAGTCTCAGTTTAGGTGTACTGACCAACACCCTCCAACTTTGAACAAAACCAAGGGAATCCTAAATGTACGAGTAGCTAACGTTAACAAGCCAGCTAAAAACACACGAGATGTAAATAAGACAATGTTGGTGTTAGCGAGAGCAGTATTCACTTCTCTTTATGCGGAAAGCTAGTCACCATCCCCCCAACTCCAGTCCATGTACCAAGCTTGCATGTCCCATACAGACTCCCGACTGTAGTATACGGAAACACGTCCACTGCCCGTATGCAAGACCGTGGCTGTAAGCGTCACCAATACTAAATCAACCATCCCAACTAACTCCTTGTAAAATAGCAAACTGACCCCCAAAATGTCAAAGTAATGGAGTGTTACTTGGATTATTAGTCTAAATTGTAATCACTAGTACTGATAAATGTAATCACATCACTCCAACACGTTACTAAGTAGTTACTGGCCAACACTGCACATATCGCCAGTCCTGGATGTGAACAAATTCCAGCCACTTCCTCTCAACATACAGTTTTATTTTTTCTTAAAGCTAATGACATCATTCATAATTATTTACATGATTTAAAAAAAAACACTGTTTGTGTCAATGATTTTTCACTCTCTGCATGAATGCATTTGCTGCCCACGCTTCTTTCTCCTTGTCTCCAAGAAGTGTCTCCAGTCTGGATTTTAATAAGCTGTAGTGAGTAAAGTACTTAAGCTAGCAGACCTAAATTAATCAAATCACCTTTCCTCACAGTACATTGCACATTGCAGCTTGTAACACTGGCTCAGGATACATCATACATGTAAAGAAAGTGAGTGGATCAAGGGCAATCGCTTTTCCCTCCAGTTTTGTAAGGAGATGTTAGCACAAGCCAGTTAGCATCTGCTTAAAGCCTCAAAAGTGCAGTCTTATAACATTAAGTCTGCGAGCAGACCACACAGAGCAAGCAAGGGTGTCTGTGTCCTCATTAAAACTCTGCCTGGGTAAACCAGAGACAGCCAATATACACAGCAGATAAGACAGTTAGCAGCTCACCCAGATTTACAGCCGCTAGCCTCGGGGATTGAGAGGACGAGGGGTGACAGAGAACGAGTTCATATAATGTTTAATGTCTGGCAGCCAGATGAACTGAGAACAATCTGTGATTTAAAAGAGATAAAGAACTGGCGTGTGGACAGGGTGTTTGACTGATAGACAGCAGTGATATTGGCTGTACAGACGGTGAAGTGAGTGTTCCAGGAGGATGGTAAATGAGATGGATGGAGTGGAAGAGATGTAAGATGAATAAAATGGGACAGGTAAAAATGTGAAAAAGGGACTTTTAGTTAGGCGGAAGGTTTTATTAAAGGGGATGTTATGTCAAAATCATGTCACATTACGATGTTGCTACTGTTGTAACAATGAAAAACCCATATTGTGAATCATTAATCAGAAAACATCAGTAGAACTGCCAAAAAGTGCATTTGGGAAACCACAGCTTTCTGAAATATTACAACTCTCAGTCATTAGCAAACTCCAGTTTTACGCCAAATGTCAAAGTTTCTTGTCAACACCAGAAATCAGCCTATTACGTCAGCCTTCTCATAACCTCAACTTGATCTCTCACCTTGTTCACATAAATAACCCTCCCTCAAGAACAGGGGTCAACCACTCTCACTTTCTCTCCATGTCTCTTTTCTCTGCCTTTGATTTACGTCTACCGCATTAAAACCTGGGGCATCCTGCTCTGGAAAAACATTGCGTCTTAATATCTTTGAGTAAATTTTAAGTGCCGTGGGCTCATTTGGAGTGTTCAGTGTCAGGTTTTGCAGACTCCCCAGCGTGCGGGCCCACCTAGTGTGACACTGCACCTCGTAAAGAAATCAAGCCCGACTTTTGGGAAAGGCTTTTCTCCCAGAGTGAGTGTTGGGTTTCACTACCAGTCTGTGGGTTCAGTCAAAGCGAAACAAGCAGTGCTAACAAAGACAAGGCAATTTAGCCACCTGAAAGAGGATACACACACACACACACATACTGCAAAGTTCCTCTGCTTTCAATCACACATTCTCGGAGCAAACTGTCTTTAGATTAACATCTGCCTCATCTTACATGTTTAAGGATATAGTTGTTGTTTTTTTTACTGAACTTTTCCTGAACTGGATTTCAAACATAATTTTTGTGGAACTTCACCAATCAAACAAAGCAAACGTAATAATGCACACATTGTACACATTTATATCAGCACAAACTGTAGCACATAGTTTACATAGACCCACACTTCCCACAGGACTTTTCTGTACCATGTTACTGGCCCTTGTGAGAAAACCACCAAAACAAATGTCACAAACACGAACACAGACCACATCGGATGTTTGGAATGTTATTTGGTTGGAAATTTGTTAACCAGTGAGTAGAAACACCAAAGACATGGGTTTTCTATACTGTCGGGTTGAATGAAAGCACTAGAAATGCAAAAGGATCTTGTCCGTCTTGTAGTGTGCTGATGCCAAAGGGAAAAACATCAGGAGGAAAATAAAATCTTCACTTTGACCTCTTCCAATGAACAAGACAATATTTCACCCTATGTGTCATTTCCTAGGGCATCAGAAGAGGTGTGAGTTTCTTTAGTTTCTTCTCTCAGCAGGCATTTGCTCCATTTAAGTGGCCTTGAGCAATCCCTTCCAGCTCCTGCAGCAATTTTCTGTAGGTGTTTCTGACCTCTGAAACAAAGAAGGCCCAAACATGTCATTTTTGAAGACAGGATCCTTTTTGCCCAGCACCTCACAAGAAGGTGAATATATATCCAAAACAATGTATATTATAACATGATGCTATTAATTTAACAGTTTCAAACAAAATTTCCATGAGCCAAGTCTTAACCTGCAATATGAGGCTGAGTAGACCAACATAGGACAGATAAAAATATGTACCAGGGGAACAGAATGAGGGTATTGCAATGTTCATGCACTGATTAGAATTAATTCAATAAAATTTTATTAATATTGGGTTCTTTTATGTTGCTTGAATCAATGTGTACTAATGATAGAACAATACTGGACTCTCTAGGTTGGAGAGCGGGGTAAGTTGTCTCGTGTGTAAGTTGTCACACTGCTGATAACTCCAACACAAGAGGCTCTATGTCAAAATCAAATAGCCACTTTGTGTGACTTCTATGTTCAACTTCCTGTTCACATGTGGTCAAGGTCACTCTAATCTGAGGTGAGCATAATTTTATTATTTTGTTGCTTCAAAAGTAAAACATTGCACTTTACATTTTATGTATTCCATGAAAATGATAACTTTGCACAAAGTAGAGGAGACAATAACGTGTCTTTTGATATTTCAGCTGAAGTGCTATGTTAAGCTAACGTTGAGATTTAGCCAACATTAGCACATATGTCAGTTTGGGGCAAGTTATCTCAGTGACTTTGGGGCAAGTCGTCACATGTGATTACTTGCCCCAGTACAAGTAAACACATAGAACATGCTCAAAAAGCTATGTGAAACTGTGTAATTACCTCTGACACTAGTATTAAATGATAGTGTAAATAGAATATTAAACACTGTAGTTTACAGCAGCAGCCATATGCCTGGACAAGACTGAATTCATGACAGGGTATATACAGTCTTATGCCATGCCATAGGCATGTAGTGTGTTAGTAGATACAAACACACACACACACACACACACACACACACACTACATCATACAGTTATTAATTAAGTTCGGCAACAAGGGTAGTAGACAAATAAGCTTGTAATTGATTTGTAATTGCAAGGAGCAATGTGTTTTTGATGGAAGGAAGAAAATTATCAACAGAAGACAGAGAATGGCAATACCCCACCTGACATAATGTGTAAGGCAGTCAGGCAGGTGAAGTTGAAGAACAAATCAATTAGAAGTACAGCTAAGGATTTTGACATAAGCTGCTGACATCTCTTTTGGCCTCATCTATGTGGAGCCATTTTCATACAGTATTCCAAAGGAGACGTGGTTTAAGTGTGTGAAATGCAACAAATGGGCCTGCGATACTTGCACCTCAAGCCACACATGTCTGATGAGTCAGATACATATGTATGTCATACAAAAATTCACATTGTTGCATCAGTGTGTTTAAACACCACATACATTTAGTTAAGAAGTTATACATTTAAGCAAGTCATCTGCAGCATTACATTCAATTACCACAGATCTATTTGCACTCCAGAGAATGTTTGATTTTAAAGTTCAAAGAAAGAGGTTGTGCCATTTAATGTCTGCTCTGCCAACATTTTTGTTTTGAATTAAATTATTTATTTTCCAAATTCTCTAGGCTTGATTGTTGATTGATTTTATTTTTAGTTCTGGTTACAATTTGAAATTGAAATCAATATTCACAATTAAGTTTTCTAACTGTTTGATATTCCAGTGTTACAACTTACCCTATTCAGTGTGACAACTTACCTGCCGATGGGGCAAATTGTCTCAAATGCACACTCTCTATTCAACAGTCTACAACTCCATAATGAGGTAAGATATGAAGATGTAATGAATACAAAACTTCTGCCCAAGACTTTATTCTTTCATTTGGTATGACATTTGTACCATTGTGATGTACGCTGCTTAGTAAATATTAGACAGTGTGAAAAGTGTGACAACATACCCGGCTCTCCCCTACCCATGAGCCTTAGCTCTCATTCCAGATGAGAACACTGTGAAAAAACGCAAATTCAAAGTGCTCCATTGTTAAATTTGAGAACAAAATACGAGGCCACAGTGGCTAAATTATTCAAAACTGACCCAGAATCCAAAAGTGAATTGATTTAAGCTGCAGCTTTTATTATCTGTTTTCTCAGGATCATTAGCTGTGCATGTATCAGATTCTTAAGTTTGGTGACTGGATGTTTCTTACAAAGTCTATTTACACTATACACAATGTTGTAAGTTCAACTTTCTAATCAGACACCCAGATATTTTCTACCACAGTTCAACCGAGTGAGTTTCATGTCCAATGAGTCATAGAAGAACTCGAACTGTGAGTCCCATAACATTGTGACAACATGACTTTTACTTTTACTTCTATTTACAAGTGCAATTATTAAATGCAGTAACTGCACTTTCTCTATTATACAAAAAAAATAGCACTGACTAGGATGACTACACTGTCTTTTACATCCAGGATGTGGGTCTTGTGGCTTACGCACTTTCCAGAAATTAGCCAGTAAATTATTTTTATTACTCACTCTTGCTTTGGGGAAATCAGTAGATTTTAGTGAATTAAATCAGTATTTAATTTGATTACAGGACACAGTATTGCTTATGTGTCTTTTGGGAAATTACTTTTTTGTATTGTTGAGTATAATGATAACATGGTGGAAGGGAAGGATTTCTAGGAATCAACCCAGTGATGATTTTAAACAATAGAGGAGCTTGTAAATAACCAAAGATGTTCAAACGCTTCCAGTTTCCCAGCTTCATTATTTTCTCATCACTGACCCGCCCTTTGGGCGGGTCCATTATTCCCGCCAGGGTCAGACATGTCTTCCATGGAGAGAGCGTGGGCTTCTGGAGCAGAAGTGTAAAGTGTGATAGGAAAGGGAGATAAGTGTAGAAAAAGATTACCTCCACAACCCAGCTAGTGTAACTGTGAACGTTGACTCTTGAAGTAATCTAATATGTGTAAGGAGAAAAACATATCAAAGATGGCACATTTCCAGTTTAGCAGGAAGAAGCTTTATTGTTGTGAAGAAAAAATGCAATTTCTTTTTATCCCCCGCCCTGGCTGATTGATTAGAGCATGTAGCAACAAGGAATTCTTTGGCAGCCTTTTGGTTTTTGGAAGGTTTCCACTAATTCCACCACATATTTAGACAGTCACTAACGCAATTGATTCAGATGTAAACAGTAAATTATTTTCTTTTGCAACTAACTTTGATGTCTTTATCGTTTTACTATAAATGCCTGTAGGCATGTGGGAAGGATGAACTCCTTTTAAAATAAACATCTTGGTGTTCACATTTAAGTGAAAGGACTGGAAATCCTGCTTCGTATAATTCCTTTATTGTGTGTGTGTGTAGATGTGTGAGTGTGAGTGTGTGTTTGTGCGCATGCAAGTTTGGACGTGTGAATCCTTCCATGACCAGAAAACCCCCATCAATTAGGTTAAAAGTTACTTCCCACATAATGACTCATTACTTGCAGCCTTACAAACACACAAAAGAGGTCATATATTCTCCTGATCTCACTTTCTAGACAAACACAGAATGGACACATGGCAGCGAGCATGTGACTTGCAGACAAATTGTGTGATGACATGTTCACTGGTAATTGCAGGGTTTTGCTTGGCAAAAAACATGCGCTGTCCTATCATCAGCAGGACGTCTTCTGGTTAAGGGCTGAACTTCTTGCTGGGAGAGTTGTCATTATAGTCTTGTTCAACATTGTGTGTAGAGATAATATGTATAAAGGTGGATTTGAAGATGTACAAGTGTGTTACCTTGTAGATCATATTGTCCTCAGCCTTTCCCTTTGGACTGTGGTTTTGGATTGGTGCCCATGTGTGTACATGCAAATGTGTGTGTCCCTACATAATGTTCTCAGGAATGCAGCGAATAGCTTTCTCCGGGGATGGGAGCTTGGTGGGGTGGTACTCTACCTGCCTCTTTTACCTTGCCAGTTAACTTCCATGCTTTTGACCACCTGGAATTCCAACACATGGTGAAGCAAAAACTGTACGCACACCTATTGAAATCACAGCAGAATGCAGTGTAAACATGTTTCAACAACATACACAGCCATACACCTCACATTAACGCAACATTAATCCCACAATTGATTAACAATCAACAAAGCGTTTCCAAGTTATTAAGGTGGGGCACCATAACACTGTGAAGTTTACAGAACCAGTATACGTATCAAGAGGTTTATGATGCAATTGTGGACCATGTTGCATTTTATGGGTACGGCCTTTTTTGATGTCAGGGGAGTAAATACTTGTGGAGTGAGTTCATTGAGGGCATGCCTTACAGTATTCTCCATGTGGTTTTTGCAGGCACATGTCATAGTTACACATTCAAGCCGAGGGTATCATTACAAGCTGAGACGAATCTGCAATTTTAATAAAAATGAATAAAGACAGTGCACGTTCTCAGACAGAGATCATAGCAAACCGTGCGGCTGAACAGCATGCTTGGAAAAAGCCAAACTTATTCACGAGTCAAATCAACTTGTACATTTATTGTTACATGTGAGGCAAATTTAAAAGGCAAAAATGGTGCAAAGTTTGCTACAGACAAAGCTCTATACAAACATAGTTAAAGAGCCAGTTCAACCGAAATACCAATAAGTAAATCCACTAATACTTCTAGTGCTATTGGTATGTGTTTTGGGACATACCTCTCTAAGATTTGTGCCTCCAACCCAATAAGAAAAACACATTTAAACAAGACTAAGAGTCTACAGTGGTGCTTTGAGCTAAAATGCTTCCATGGCCAAAATTACTGTACTAACACACTGATGTTTATCAGGTATTATGTTTACAATGTTCACCATCTAAGTTTAGTGTGTTAGCATGCTAACATTTGCTAAGTAGCGCTAAAAACAAAGTAGCCTACAGCTACATGAGAATGTCGGGGGTGGGGGTTGCAGGTAGTTGGTCTTAAACAAGGGTAATGGAGAAATTAATCATTTTACCACTACGTCTCTGGGATTCACTAATATCTATACCAAATTTCACGCCAATCCATCCACTAGTTGTTGAGACAATTTACTCAAAACCGAAAGTTAACTTGCTGTTGGCGGTATATGGCAAAAAAAAATCCAAAGCAACATCTCTTTCCAGAAACAGTATCCCCTTTACTCTGGATTATCCATAGCTCAAACTGTCAACAGTTTTCAAAGGGGCTATTTCAGTATCCAGTGACAGTGCAGTGTGTGTGATCTGCTAATCTTAGAGGTGAAAAGTGGTCCAGGTATATGTATGTTGTTAAATCAGCTGGCATTCATCTCAGCTTCACAATGCATTAACCTGAGGTCAACACCTGAGGTCACAGGTCAGCGTTTGTGAGCAGTACTGCATTCGGATAAGTAAGGGGTTGTATGTTTGTGTTTGTATTTGTGAGGATTCCTGTGTGGCCGTCAACAGGCCAGGACGGGAGAGTTGTGACAGGGCTACAATGAATGGCACACACAGATAACACAGTGTGTGCATAAGGAAAGGGACTTGAACTGAGCGTTGCCACTCGGGAGATGTTCTCACTAGGAATAAAAGCTGAAATTTCTACAGCAAATACCATTCATTACATAGCTTGACAATTAGAATCGGATAAGATTTTACTTTGTATTCTCAGTGAGGACTTTTATTCATCTGGGTATTATTTAGACAGAGTGAGATTAAACAATGAGATTAGCTTTGCTTAGCTCAACAAATGGAGACCAGGGTTTGTGGTCTGTCTCTTAACGGTCAACGTTGATTCTCTTTATTCATGAGCAATCTCTCCTGAACCTTAAAGCTACAGTAATCAATGTATTTCTGTTTACAATGGAATAACTGACTACATGTAGTCATTTATTCACTTGTAGTTTTCTAAGGAGTTTTAGCGCTGTAGTGATTATATTCTGACTTACAATTAATGCTCTGTGTCTGCTGCATGTGTAAATAGGCAACCTTTTGCCAACATAATTCCCACAGCAACTTTTAGAAGGTTATAAAATGTCCGACTTCTGTGTTTACAGCTTGTTGCATTGCCGCAAAATGGCCAATGGATCATTGCAGGTTTATTCAAATATTTGAGTCTATTTACAGTTGCCGAGAAGTACTACTGCAGATGTGAAAAGGGTGGATAATGCTTTTGTGACACGAGAGGGAGCTGCATGAAGTATGACAAATTGCCTTTTTCATTTGTAGCCCGCTCCTCATCTCTTCTTGAGGCGAGCAGCTCAAGGCTACATTACCGGCTACTAACTAGCCAAATCTCTAAGCCATCCATCTTGGAAGAAATTGTGTATTTGAATTGCGTAAAGTATATCCGTACCTCTCAAAAGAGCTGCCACTGCAAATTCACCCAGTGACATCTGAAGTAAGCTGCTGACAGATGCATCTGACCTGCACCCATACAGTGCTGGTTTTCTTTACTTTAGTTCCACTGACATAATGAAATTGATAACTTGCCATTAAGGAGGCTCCCAGACTTGCCTATTTCTGCTATGTGACTTCCTGGCCGTGTGTCCTTCAGCGCTGGTCTCGAAATATTGGAATATGATCACTGTTGACAGGTCTAACCTTTGGTCGGGTTAAAGTACAGTATATTCTCCTCTGTCTCGCTTTTTCCTTTAATTTTTCTTCTTCGCTGACCAAATAGGCTTATGAACTCTTTGAACTGCTTGACTGAGGGTACACAAAAACCAACTCACTTACTGGAACTGAGCAAAGGAGATAAACTGAAGAGAAGAGAAGAGAGAGGGAGGGAAAAAGTAATGAGGGGGTGAAATATACAGCTCTCCTCAAGGAAAAGAATATGCTTAAGTGCTTGAACTTTCGCTCTTACTTCATCTCAAAGCTTCTACTTATCTGCTCATCCTAATAAGAAAGCAGGATGGAGGAGGGTAACGAAGGTCGGCTGGACGTGTGCTGCCTCTGTGCGGCACGCTTCTCACAGCTGGGCAGGGTCAACAGTCGCAATGTTGATTGGCTGATGATTTATACAACTGCTATCAAGAGTGAGTGAAGTCACCTGTCCCGCATCAAGTCCAAATGGCCGTCAGACGTTTTCTGTGAGAAATGGAATGACATATGGTAACAGAAAGAGGTGCTTTGTCCCTACGTTACACAATGATTCGTTTGGGAGTTGCATCCTTATTCCTGAAAGTTTTTTTTGTTTTAAACCCTAATCTGAGTGAGACACACATAATGGGCCCTCTGCTACAGGTCAAAACAACCAGCCTGACACAGCTCCCACACATACACCTCATTAAGACATGCTCGCATGTGTAAATGTGCACACGTGTATGCAGCTCGGTCACATGGTGTTCAACAGTGAATGTTATCAGGACACATTATCGGGGCACGCAGTGAAGGTCAATTCCTGGATAATTTATACAAGATCGTTACTGGGATAACTCCATGTGCAACTCACTCCTTTCCACAGACATCCCAGCAGCTTTAACTCTCACGTACACACACCAAGAGGCAAAGATTCTTACAAAAGGGAGTGTACGAGGCGGAAAGGAGGAGAGGGAACCAAGAGGAAGAATGTGTGATTTGGCGCCAGGTGATGTGGCAGTCAGCCACTGGGCTTTTGGTAATGGAATGCCTCTGTTACATTATACATTTGAACAATGTGACTTTCACATGCTCACACACGCACGTACACACACACACACACACACACACACACACACACACACACACACACACACACACACACACACAGACTATTGTTTCTGCAGTGGAAAATCTTTCATTGATAGATTAAGCACAATAAAGCATCCAAATCCAACTTCGGGACATGCGTTTGAGTGAAAAGAAATTAAAAATGTGATCCCAAAGACTTTCAGGATTGTTTTGTATCATAGAAAAATGTAGGGGGAAATTCATTTGGGCTATTTGCACATAGTCAACAATTTGCTTTTGCTAACCAAACATTTCTTACTGCCGCTAGTTGACACTAAAAGAATTTTAAAAATGGTGGTGGGTGGCTTTGAATTGTGTCTCAGAGGTTTGCGCTGAAAGGGCCTCATCAAAACATCTTCTGATGCATTTCTAACCAAGTTGCTGCTCACTGAGCCCTCTGCAAAGGCAGGAATCACCCTGATATCCTTGCACTATGGTGACGTTGACGAATGTGCGTCAATGTGCAGATGATGCAGGGGAGGCTGTTTGTTGTACCTTTAGGAAAGAGCCACTTCATCAAAGTGTGAGTGTGTGTGTTTACTCATGTGTATGTACATAGTCAGCACAAACTGGGATACTTTCACGTACACATACATGCACTGAACCCACAGCACCTTGCCCACTTGAGCGCACACATACGCACAGGCACACGCTCTGAGTCAGCAGAAACAGGAGCTTGGTGACACCGTTAATGAACCCAAATGTTATTCTTCAATTAAACTACAGACGGGTACCAAGTCAAGGAACTCCTCTCAGCACTGCTCCAGTTACGTGGCAGCTCAATCCTTCTCTTCCTAAAAGCTCTCTTTCTCCTTATCTATCACTAGCTCTGCTTCTCTTCTTTCTTGCTTCATCATGCCTCAATACTCTTCGCTGTGAAGTCTCATTGTCTCTCTCAGTGTTTTTTTCTCTCTCTCTCTTCTCCCTCATTTCATTTATAAGTATGAGTTGTAGCAAGTAAGCCTAATTTGTCTGGCACATAGCTGCCAAGTTATGTCATTACATACTTATCAGCTCTTTCCACTTCCTTGGTATCTATCAATCTGTCAGTGAGCTAGACACAACATGGGCCACCTGCAGCGGCCCATTGGTCCAGTAGAGGGCGCCACAACTGTGAAGCTGTCACAAGCATTTATTATTTTATGTAGAAATAATAACAGACATAGATATTAAACAGCTTTTAAATCAGTTGTTAAAGAATAACATTTAACATTGGCTTGTTTAGAGATATTAAACATGGCACATTTGCCCTTTAGTTTTTGGTTTAAATTTAAGCTGCCCATAACATAAATCAGATGAAGAAAGTAAAACTTCAAACTCATTCCACTGAATGTAATTTTTCCACTTTTGTAAGCTTATGCCTGTGGGAGAGAGCTGAATTAAGGCTTCTAACCAACAACAAGCAGAGGAAAAACAATAAAACACTAATGTGACCTCATTAACCCAAATAAATTAAACTTGTTCCGGTGGTGGAAAGTAACTCAGGAATGTATCCAAGTAGGGCCTTCTCCACTTTCCAGGTATTTGTGCTTTTACATTTCTAATTTATGCTATTCAATATTTTACTCTATTCTACTCTACTATAGATGTTGGTAATAGTTACCTGTCAGATTATACATAGAAAAATATTAAGATTATAAAATACAATGCAATGCTCAGTATATATAAAGTATATGAGTTCCATGTTCCATGGCTACACTGCATCAATAATAATAATAATAATACAAAAATATAACAGGAAGCATTCTGCATAGTGACTAATTTTACCTTTGACATTGTATATTGTTTGCCAATACTTCACTACTTTGACTTTAGTCAACTTTTTAATTGAGGACTTTTACTTGTTCTTGAGTATGTTCATTGTCTACTGCTGCTTTTACTTGTTAATGATGTGAACACCTGTCCATCACTGTACACATACTCAGCCACAATACAATCTATTGTCCTCAATAATATTATCTTCATCAGCAACGACGTCATGATAAAGGAGCTCTGTGATGCTCTGCGACGTCCTTGATCAATGAGCATGTGCATATGTCTCCCTTCTCTTTCCGGCTCCCTTTTCCTATGCATTCCCTCCTCTCCCTCGCCGTGGTGATTAACAGCTGTTGCTCGAAGACTAAAAAAGAAGAGCCTGACCATGGCCAGCCTCGACCGGTCAGGTAGCCAACCGCGACATTACACAGAAAAAACCATTCTCCGTCAGTGAGGTGACATGGGGGAGTCACGACGCGTATTACTTCTACTTTCCGTCTGGGATGACGCGCACTGACGCGCACTGGCGACAACTCATGCGGGATCATGAACGGCAACGTTGCCCGGCGCACGCACACACACTGGCGGATAGGCTACGTGTCCGGGTACACACGCTCTCCTGCAACCCCGAGTAGCCAGAAGACTGAAAATAATTTACCCTAATATTTCAAGGGCAGGCTTACCTTAGCCAGAGTTTGACCTGTTTTAAATATAACATTTTATAGCGGCCATCGCGAAGAGATACAAATCACACAAGGGGTGCGTCCAAGGTCTTATTGTCTATAGTAAGCTATTTGTGCGCAAACATTTGTTCACCAGCGATTTCCTCACAAATACTGAGTTGTATAGCCTATAATCAATTTTCTAGAGCAACATGGTCTGTATATAACTGTATACCTAATAATACAGCGCAACGATTACAACCCATAGTGCAGTTGTATATTATTAGATTGTGCATCTTTGTTAGAGCTGCGCAAAAGATGCAGCCTGAACATGACGTGAGGAGGCAACGACAAATTAAAGGCTTGTAAACAGTGGGTGATATTTCAGAAGGTGTCACAATTATAAAATATTCTACTATCAGGCTGTCATTCAGGCCTCATTCCTTTTTTTCTGAATAAATTAAAAATAAAAATAGACACTTCTGAACTCGGCTCTGCGTTTTTAATAGCTTGCAGCTGATGTGGTCACATGAGTGGATGTTCAATAGCTGAAACTTTTGAGAAAGACTTCAGAGTGCGCAGTGCCGTGAATCAGCCCATAGAGGACACACCTACCCTCTTTTCAATGATCCACCAATCACCCGCGTCCCCGGAGCAGCTGCTACAAGTCGCCACCACACAGACACAGTATGGAAAGACCGAGACAGAAGCAGGCGCGTTCTGTCTTAACGGAGTGAGCCGTCCTGCTTAGTGCGCAGTGACAGGAGATTTAAAAAAAGAAAAACAGAGTACAGATACAACGTTTTGTGAGACGAGTATCTCCAAGCGCGGTTTTCTTTTTCACCGAACGTCATCCTTGCCCATGGGTTCAAGTTGCACATAGGAGTAGGCTACAAGTTTCCAATGGACAGGCACTTGGAGGCGGCTGGCGCAACAAGCATGGGATTACTTCTGTAATGTGGATCGCTATTCAGAACAATGTGAGACGTTATGCGTCTTGGATTCTCGTGTTTCTGGATATCTTGAAAATCATTGGCAACAGTTGAAAAGGAAGAAGTTATGCGCAAAGGATTGTATGCTCCGACGCCGGGACCAACATGGATCTGCCATTACAACCCCCTGCCCCTTATTTAGAGAAGTTTTAGCCAGTCCACTTGTGTTGTTGTACTTGTTGTTGTTTGAGAACACATCGCCACATTGGCCTCTTGGATTTTAAAACGTCGCCTGCATTTGGATTGGATTTCAAACATCATGAACTTTATTGACAGTTTGACACTATTATTTTTGACGCTGTCAGCTGTCAAGGTGAGTCCTGTGTTCCCAGAGAGCAAACTGGACAAAAAAAAAGAAAGAACACCAATCGACCTTTATCTGCGAAATGTAGCCACTGGTAATTAATGTGTAGCTCGTCCTTGCCTATCCTCTGGCTAGGTCATCACTCGTGTTTAAACAAGCTGAAATGTTTAGTGGCTTGGGAAGATTTAAACAGCCATTACGCAAAGGCGACTCTATATAAACCTAACCCACACAGTCGTGGGTGGTGCGCTTTTTTGTTGTAAATGCGGTATATGTGATGATTTGTTAATAATGTTATGAAGTTTGACGCTGGTTGATTTCAGGCCTGCTCTAAAACCACCTTGGAGATATTATTACGCTTTAAAGGCGCAGTGGCTCTATTCTCAATATAGGACATGTGAGCAGGTTCACTCCCGGCACTGAGACGACTCCTAGCCATCTTCAATAAGAAGAAATAGGCTTCTACTGTTAACGCTGAAACTTAGCTCCAAGTTTCAGAATAAAACAAGCATTACTTCATAGATGAATCAGGCGGTCTTGGGAATTTAATGGCCGTTTCTGAGCGCACTGTAAATCGTTTTCTATATAATCATTAATCAAGTGTAGTGTGCCCAGGGAGGCTTTGAGCAAAGGTTTCAAGGTGAAAAAAAAGAACGCGACACACTACTAGGAGGATGCATTTTTTTCCAGCCACATGATTGGATTTTGAAGGGTAGTTTCTAACATGAGTTTGCCACCTCAAAGGAAGCAAGGATGTTTGAGGTTGCAACCTAGTTCCCCCTCGACCATCTCACCCCAAGTTAATTAAATATTCCCCCTCTGGAGTCCCATAACGTGTTTATTTAACTAAGTGGTTCATTTCATGACAGCTTGACCTCCCAATCAACGCTGAACATGATCAGAACGCTGTCTCAGCTGCTCATTATCAGTCGGCCTATCATCACTCGGTTTAGGTGCCGGTGTTCGCAGCTTGACACCCATCCATTAAAAAAACAGTATATAGTGTTTTGGAGGGCTGGGGTCTCTCAGCCCACAAGGTTGGACCCTCTCACGCCACCAGAAAGGGGGCGGAGACTGCTGCACCCACACAACCAGACCCCCGTTTTTTTTTACTTTTCTTTAAGGAATGGAAATACACTGAACACAAGCTATAAGCTACATTACTGGATCTCACGCAATATAGGCGAAATATTGCGCGAGTTGCGCGCGCCCGTATGCGAGTAAAGAGCGAGAAGAGGGTGCGCGGTTGTGCGCGTGTGCGAAGGCGAGAGAAAGTTGTGCGTAATGCGCGCACCGATGGAAAGTTTCCAATAATCCTTTGTGGTCTGACTGGTGTGGCAGCAACCCCCATTGAGAGGAAACTGCGAGCTTCTAGTTCTCGCCGGTTTTAATGGCAACAATTATTAATCCGGCGATGGCAGCGTAGGCACACATTAAAGAGCTGTTGACTGAATCAAAACCAACACGGTGAAGTTTTGTCACGTAGCTGACGTGGTAGATTTAAAGTTAGCTTGTTTGGCACATTGTAGCTCTAAAATATTTGGCAATAAAAAGGCTTTACACACCACGTGGAACAGGCTATACGATCATAAATACAACTTCATTAAGGAAGTGACTTCATTAAATGTTGATACATATTTTAATAACTGAACTGGAATTACTTTAAAATGTGACATTTCATGAACATATTCTCAGATGTGATATAGGATAAGAATCATGCTTTTAAAACCAGTATTAATGTTACTTTTTTCAATGCATATATAAGACATAGGATGAACATTTGACTCAGTTGTTTTGTATATTGTTTACAGGCTAGACCGAGATAAGCTACATATTGTGGTTTTCATATTGTGTCAGTAGAAATGTCAAAATGTAAATATATTTTTTGTGCAACTGCGGATAAGTAAAGGGCATAGGCAATGTTTTTTCCCGTGCTCTTGCACAATTTACTGTAACTAACAGCTCACTTTTTCTTTCTCCTTGCAGAGTGCCCACATACCGAAGGCAACAGAAAGAGGTCCACATAACGGTAGGTGTCCCACAGGGTACCGTGGGAATACAGTATGCACTGGGCTCCCTGGCTGGAACACAGCCAAATAAAAGGGCTCGTTTTGACATTAAAGGGAAATGGTCGCCTCCTGGTGGACAGCTGCATAGTTTGAGCCTGTCCAGATGTATCCCCCTCCAAAACTCCCTTAAAGTAAATGAGAGCAGTTTCACCCCTAAATCGCAACACTTGGACCTTCTCATCCTGTACAGCATTCCTTTTTGTTTGAGGTTAAGCTGGGGAAATGTTATGGTGACCAGAGTCTTTTATAGAATGGAATTTCACCCTCTTGGCCCACAATTTCATTTTGCACAATCCCAGCGTTGCCCAATGTAATTTGGACAATCAGAAGCTGAACTTTCATGATACTGTTCAGGCCCAGTGTATTTGGTTTTGCTTCCCAGAGGGCTTTCAGGCTGGGGTTGTTTTAGGTTCTGAGTGATATTTTGGAAGTGTTGCCTGCCTCTGTGCTCACATCTTTCTCAAGAGCAGAACTCCTGCAAAGACTGACAGAGAGAGGGGGAAATAGACTGAAGGTGAAAAAGCAGACTATTGGCTATTATTGTACAGCTGTTGGTGAACTGAATCACAATGGGGCAGGGAAATGGGCTGACTCAAGTCCTGCAGTTATTTGATGCAGCTGATGGGGTTAAATTAGATTTGATTAGATTAAATGACTTGTTAACTGCAATGAAAAAATGCATAAGTGTGTAAAAGCCGTTAAATCATTACTTGTATAAAACAAGTGCTTCTCAATTGAATAACAGAAGGTAAAATGTGTGCGTGCATGTATATGTGTTTTTATCTCTTTCACTGTGACTCCCTTGTAAGCCTGCCAGCGTTTACTAATTCCCGTCTCCTTTTAGGTGTGTGTTATTGTTACAGCCCTGTAGTATCCAAGAGTCAATGGTTTAGATTAGAGCCCACTGCCATTTTATAACCCCTGTTACTTTGTCTCCCAGTGATCCCTTTAATGGAGGTGTACAACAAGAGTTTGTGTCAGCCTCGGGAGCTGCTGGTGGAGATACTACAAGAGTATCCGGAGGAGGTGGAGCACATCTTCATCCCGTCCTGCGTGGTGTTGATGCGCTGCGCCGGTTGCTGCAACGATGAGATGCTGCAGTGCATGCCCACATCCAGCTATAACATTACAATGGAGGTTAGTTGCAATGAGTAATACTTTGGGTGTTTTGTGCAATGGGATTGACAAGGGTGGGAGTGACGGCTGCTTTTTTTGCTTTTTCGTCTAAAATGACATATGAACTATTTTTAAACCTCATCATTCAGGATATGTCTGTGCCAAAAGTGGACAGTTTAGTGTGTATTTTTGCCCAAATGTCACACCAGTAAGTAAGTTGGCCCCGAGCCCTCCAAGTGCCCTTCCTGTCAATCCAGTGCCCTTGCTGTTTGCTCAGAGGCTGCTCAGGTGTGACCTTTGGGCAAAAATCAACCTTACCACTTTTTAAATTTTCACCCCTGCTCCTTTGAGAGTCTGACAACACTACTGGTTCTCTGTGTGTGTGAGGAGTCAGTCTGTCTTCTTGATGAGAGTTTGAAGGGGCAGAAATCTTTTTTTTTATTTTGTTTTACTTTGCATGGTTCATGGTTTCTCTCCCTTTTTATAGTCAGTAGTCAGGTTTCCTTACAGATGTAATGACTTCAAGTTTCCATCCACTACTGTTATGCAAATTGTAGGAAATGGGCATATTGAGATAATCAGTTTTAGGTGCTAATTCTCCAGTCAGGTGCCATTAAACCATTGCAGAAGAAGAGCATGCAACAAGATGATATCATTAAAAGAGTTGTTTCATGAATTAATTTGAGAAACCTTATTTTTTTATGCGAAACCTAATCACTTCCACTTCATACGTGTAGATCCTCTTTCTATTGGGTTGAATTTTTTACTTCTGAATTTACATTCCTCTGTCCGCAGTGACCTTTCTGTGTGAGCTTGTGTTGATCCTTGTCCATTTGCCTTTGACTGTCTATTTTTGAATGCTGTGACACTGAGAAACAAGATTATTAGGAATCAGTGGACATTTCCTTCAAATCTGTGACAATTTCTCTTTCCTCTATTTTTTTCTCTCTCCACAGATTAAAAGAATAAAACTCCTAAAGCAACAAAGTGATATTTTCATGAGTTTTACAGAACACAGCGCATGTGAGTGTAGGTAAGAAACCCTGAACACACACTGCAACACACACAATGTAAATGAACTACTAACCACTGTGCATTCGTGTAGCAGACCAAACACCTCATGCAAAGTTATCGTTTTCTGACACATTTAACAGATGCATATCAGGTAGATTCAAACCTTATCTTTGTGTCTTTGACTTCACTGATCTTAAGATCTTAAGACCTGGGCAGGTTTAAGTACATCCCAGCAGACATCTTCCCTATTGCTTTAGTTTATCTTCTTTCCATCACAAGTTAAGTTGAGTACAGCGCTATAATCCTTTGTTTTGCTTCTGTAGTATGTAGCCTATAGGTCCTGGAACCACATTGCTTTAGTTATTGATCTCTTAGATAAGTACTGTGTGTCCTTTTGTGGCCTCTAGTCACAGTAGGGTGACTTCCTCTGGTTAGACATGAGGTACAGTGAGTTATTATCACTGATTTATACATTTCATGGGTCAGTTTGTTACTCTGTCTTCTGTTTTGATAGGCGACTAATGTAATCCTGATGTCAGAGATAAGTGTTAACTAGTGCAACTACACATGGATTGAATTAATCTTTTCTTCTTGTGCTAGAGTAAAAAACGAGTAAAAATTTAATCTTCATCTTCTACAAATGATCGCGCCACTATCCCAGCCAATCATTAACAAATAAGCCACCTTCCTTTGCTCTTGGGCCTTTGTTGAAAGGTGCAGTGACATGATGCATCACTTCCTGATGTTTTGTCAATATCAGATAATCATGGTGGGTGAAATTTGAGCCGTGTGACGTGAATTAATACACGGCAACACAGAGGGGACATGCATCATTCTCCCATTTTTGAGGGAAATCTAAATCAAACATTGTATGGAGTACTACTGGCAGAGACCAAGCTCTGTTGTCATTTCATACTGAGCTATCAAATCTGAACGCTCTCTGTAATTACACAATACTTCACTTTAAAAACCACCAGATGTTGTTGTGTTAATCTATTTAACACTTTGTTACATTTTTTGACCTCGCTATGCTGTTCAGGTAGTGGTTTACAGGCTGTTCAACAAGTCACTGCCAAAACTATTTCCAAATAGTCAATAAAACAAATAGTAGACTTATAACCAGTAGTGTAACGTATATTAACACAAGTGTTACAAGATTTTGAGGTTATTTCCATTTCATGCTAGTACTGCAATTAGCAGTAACTTAATACAGCTCTGATACAGCTGCAGGAGAGTGAACAGCAAACAGCGAGTCTGATATCAATGAGATAAAATTACAAACAGTAACGCTGGACTACATGCTGCATCGTTTCCTGGGAATGGCGGACTCCGCCACTAACAATGAAAATGACTATATGCTAATAAAAACGGGGTTTGATGTCATGGAAATTGTATCCATCTACATTTAAGTGCTGCTTGCAGTAACAATAATCAAATCCAACGTTCTTTTAAGGGTCATTCTGCTTTTACCTTAAGTATAATTTAATTCAGTACTTTTGCTTGCAATTGAGTAGCCTGACATTGTGATCTTGCTACTTTTACTTAAGTAAAGGGTGATCTTCAGTAATACATTCAACCAATAGGTCTCAGTCATTTTCAGATAAAACATACATAATAATAAATAAATATACACAAATACCTTCATGCTTTCTTCAGTAATTTATGTGGAGTTATTGTACCAGTCTCAAATAGGATCTTTGCCATGTATCTGTGACCTTTTTAAATGAAACCTTTCCTTACCCATTTGGCTAACTCTTTTCCAGCAAATGTATTGCTCCACACTGTGTTATAGGTCCAGCCCCTGTGTGTGCTTGTCTATTGAGTTTGTACACTACACTATTTCACAACAAATCTTGTTCATTTGCTAAGAAAACATTTGAAAGTGAAAGGCAGTTTTATCACAGTTTCTGGTAAAGGAGGCTGACGTAATATGATTTGAAAAGATTGATGGGAGCCCACACATGCTGATAATGAGCCTCTGGCCCTGATATGTATCTGTTTACCAGGAAACAAAAGCGTGCTGTGATCTAATGTCATTTTGTTTTGTTCCTGCCTTCCAGGTTAAAGAAAGAAGTGAAAGAAGTGAATGAAAAGTGAGTACAGAATGCTCTCTGCATGAAGATTGGGGTTTTTCGAGGGAAACAATGGGGACTTGAGATTCGATCTTTTTCCTGTTTTCCTGTGCAAACAAACTCTCTTTCTCAGTCATCGGCAACGCTCTGCCTTCCTGACACTATCCCAAATTCTCTTTCTTACTTAAATGATCTGTCCGTTATTTCCTCACTCTCTGTCTCTCCATTTCCTTTAACTAGACACACTCAAAACACTCCACACTGCAAATACTTCATTAAAACCCCACTATATGAGATTAGCAGGCAGCTCTCAGGTAATAAATACCAGATAAATTCATTCAGGTGAATGAGTGACACTTAGTGAGGTCATTGCCCTTTCTATACTTGTCCTTTACAGCTTTCCTCCCTTTTCTATCTCATCTTTGCATTCCTCTCTTCTCTTCTTTATTGTGTACATCCCACTTCTGTTAATCCTGTTACTGGCTGCTCTGATATAGATAGCAGTGTTTTTGAAGACCTCTTAAATGTTTGTGGCTATGGTCTTTGCTTAAGTGTTCTTCCCTTCCCATGCAACAGAAGTCACTGTGCTAAGGGTCATGAAAGTCCTCTTTAATATATTTCTATTGTAGGGTGGTTGTAATTTTGATTTTATCTCAAGTTGTCTGTCATATAGATAAAGGCTAGTTTTGAGACCTCCTCCTTAACCTTGTCTTAACTGTTTACGAGTCTGGTTTTGGTGGCGTGCGTCTACATAGTGATGGTCTTAGGGTCGTTCAACTCTTGTTTCTGATGCTTTCCATACTGTCATGTTGGTTTTAATGTTAGTTGCTGACCTCTCGTCTTCCAGAGGTCTGTTAGGGTGAGTCATCCTGCTGAGGTTGTGAAACTCAAATCAAATCAATCAAATCAAATGAAGTTCACATACACAATCATACACAGTACAACGTCAAGTGAAGTTCGGTCAGTGGGCAACCACTGTGCAGTGCCAACTCCAGTTCTGTCAGTGCACTGGTCAACGGCACTGACAGGAGAATTCACCTAATATACGTGGTGGGGGAAACCGGATTACCTGGAGGAAACTCACGCAAACGCAGGGAGAACATGCTAATTCCCCACAGAACGTCCACAGTGGACCTGGACCTGATGTGGCCATCAGGTCCATGTCCGAGTCACACGTCATCTTCAACTTCACCTCCATCCTATTCCATGGATATCCTTATTAAATGGCATCATATTTGTCATCCACTCCCAGCTAGGTCTGATCTAGCACCATTTGTGACCTCAGCTATTGGATGGATTGTCATGAAGTTTGGTTGACCTTTCAGCTCCATCTTCAGGACAAAATGTCTTTGGCTTATGACTAAATTTGAAATTAACGACATTCCCATCAGCTTCTGCTTCTGCTAATTTTTGCTTAACGCTAATTAGCAGATGATAGCATGCTAACACGCTAAACTGAGATGGTGAACATCGTAAACATTATACCTGGCACCTCTGTGCCAAGTACAGCCTCACAGAGTCGTTGTTGTATTTTTCCGAGCAGAAAACAGACATCTGTGAGATCAAAATATACCTATAAAGACATAACCTGCTTCTGGATAACAGGTTAAAAAAATTATGTATTGGGTTGCAAAGGGAACATTATGTGACAGAATCATAGGTTAACTTATGGAGTGCTTAGGTCACAAACAAGGCTAGGTCGGACCCTCTGATGTGCTGTGCACATATAATAATTACAAAACATGATATTGAAAAGTTGAATAAGCCTACAGAGTTGACCCAGAAGTTGCAGTTTTGTTGAAGTCCAAGTTCATTGTCCTCAATCCATCTGGGAAATTTCTGAATTCCAGCGACTATTAATCGCTCACACATTCTGCAAAGTCATTGTACTGTTGTACAAAGTTTATCCAAGTTGGACTATAATGTCTTTAAACCTGTACAAATCAGGACACGTTGCGTTGGTTGCTACTGTATTTAAAAAGTAAAATTTTTAGTTCATTTCAACAGTTCATCAAAATGTAAAGGTGCTTAATTTTATCATGCTGCAATCTTTTGAAGGCCATGTCATCCCTCACTGTAAAAAAACAAGGGAAATTTTACATTTTAGTCATATCGCATACATTCACGTGAACACTGCCTGATGCCATTCTCACAATATGATGATTAAAGTTATCATCCCAAACAAGTCAATCACTAACAATAATCAGAGTAAACATTAATCTGTTCTGAATGACTGCTTGGCTCTTTGATTTATGGAAATGAAAAAAGATTGCTATTAATCAGTGTTGGTTTTAGCAATCATCAGTTTAGGGCTTTCTAAACACTTCAGTCTCTCAGACATCTCTCTGCGTTGTTGTCCTGTTTCTCTTGCAGAAAATCCCGGAAAGGCAAGGCTAAAGGCCAAAAGAGAAAACGAAAGAAAAACCGTGACAAAACAATTCACGATGCGTATGTCAGCGCCGCCTTCTCCACCTACCTGAACCTGAGTGTTGCGCTTCTCATAATTAAGCTCATCTGGGAAGAGCTCCTTTGTCCCTTTTAATTTTCACAACTTAATTTGCCCGCTAGCCACATTAATTAGCATGTTGCTTCCGTGTATTGTCCTAACTTTGTGTCGTCAGTCATGCTCTACATACGCTAATATGTAGCACGTGTATTGCTAATGTAGCTTTAGCACAACTTTACATAACAGCGATAACCAGGGAGGTACAGTTCAAGCCATATCCCACCTCACAACAAATGAACCACCACGTCAAAATACCCATCTCATCTCCCCCCCCCCAAACTTACTGTACCTGTTAGCAAGAATATCACTCTATGGTTCCGACTGGGAGGATGTTTGGGATAAGATACAGCAGCGCATCATGAAAAAAAAAAAGAAACTCGAGGTACAAGTTGCTCCTAACATCTTTTTAGATAACTAGTTTATGATTGATAATGGACATGTTTAAAGAAGCTGGACTAAACAGATCTGCCGTTAGCTGTAACTTGAACCTTCTACTGAAACAGATCACAGCTCTACCAGCATGGCTTTGCAGACCGGCTCATACTGTTCTGGTATCTGTGCTGGGATCACCAGGATTGTAATCACGGTCCTGTGTTCAGTGTTGAGTCTGTGCTGCTTTGCTGTGTCTCGTACCCGTCTCCTTTCTACTCTTTGTTCTTTTCATCTTTACAAGCAGGTTTTGCTGTCCCATGCATAATGCTGGTACTTTGTATGCAATGTCAAGATGCGAGTGATGGCTATCTATTGCCTTTGCTTTTTGCTTTGTTTTTTTGGCTATGGGGTATTTGTAAACCAGTAAATTGTTAAGCAAGTGCTGTTTTGTGTCTTTGTGTGCCTGCTTTTGTCTCTGAAACTATACAAAAGCACCCGTATTTTAGTCAAAAATAACACAAAGATGATCTCATGTTTCTTCAGTGCTCATACTGTGAACGAATACATGCCTGTGTGTTCATTTGTAATTTGTATATTGAGATGTCAATGGAATATTTGAGCCTTCATCTGTCCATTTACCCCTCCTTGCTAAGAAATGTCATTCAAACTGTGTCTCTCTGCGGGAAACAGTCTTCAGTTTTCACTCAATAAAATGAAACCTTTCTTAACGGAGCACCAAACAGACCCTCGAGTCTTCTTTATCAAGAGTTGACCATTTGTAAGAGTGAGAGCGAGAGGTGTGCTATCATGTGTCATTTTGTGTTGCATGAAGCAGTCCAGTGCTTTGCTCACAGCATGTCTATCAGATATAAGGCGTTTGTGAGTGGTCCAATCAACGAGGGAGGGTCTGGGGGTGTGGGGGAAGGCAATTTGCTGCTTGAATATTTGCTTCTCTGTGAGAACCTGTGTGCAATACTACCTAACTGTCACAAGCAGTAAAAGTTGTCGTGCAGTGTGGCTTGGAAGGGCAAACTGGAGCATACGAAAGGGTTGACCTAAGGGCGGCCTTTCTTATGGCCGGTAATTGTACACTGTGATAATCTGCTTCTCTCCCTCTTCCTCCCCACCTCTGTCTGTCTGTCTGTCTGTCTGTCTGTCTCTGTCCAGTGTTTGTGAGCCATGTTGTGATCACTGTTCAGAGAGGAGAAAGCGTTTGTTCGTGCAGGATCCTGCAACCTGCCGGTGCTCCTGCAAACACACAGACGAAAACTGTAAAGAACGCCAGCTAGAGCTCAATGAGAGGACCTGCAAGTAAGTGCTGTCAGTTTTACTGTGCATTCAGACCAAATGCGAATTTAATCATTGCGGGGGTTTTATCGCTGGACAACTGCCAAGTGTTCACACACAACGCGATAACGCAAATAAACACAACCCGTGATTACTACAGCGTACAAGTAAACATTTTGCTGTGATTTAATTGCAATTAACGGATCAAACTGATGCCAAAATAAAAACAATATGATGCAGATTTGTTAAACATATGAATTCATATTTTGTCAGGTCTGTCAGCAGGTCAGCAGGACAACAACTTCTAAAATGTTTGTTTTCTGAATGGAGTTTGGATCAATAAGGGCTGTGCTAACTTGTTCACAGTAAAGTTCAACAATGGAATAAAGTAACAGACATATTTTCTGAACTCACCAGGTAGTTCAACTTCCTCGCTTTCTTTTCTCCAAGCAATGTCCAATTTTGTCTGTTTTTATATAAATATGTAGTAGTAGTTCAACAGAGGTCTGGGTGCCCACCGACGCTGTTAGCATGGAACTGGAAATGCATGGAAGCTCGCTGCTGAGAAGCTCCAGTGAAGATAAATCAATGTTGTAATCCCAAAAACTCATGTAAAAGGTTAATTTAATAAAAGCAGTTTACTCCGAGCTCCTCCCACGATTTAACGGCGTGGTTGTCATAGCATAATCTAGTCCGACTACAGGTGTTTATTTGTCCAAAAGCTGCCGCGCTGCTCCCAGCTCTGTCCTCGACAGCTTCCCATAGATTAGCAGCTCTCCATCGGCCAGCGGCGTTTTACTCCTTCGCTCTGCCTGATACTCTCCAAACAATGCTCTGAAGTCGTCGGTGACGTCCGGACAATCTTAACATTGATAGGCTTTCGCGACTCAGTATCATGCGACTTTCTCGCTGAAGTTGACTTTGTCTGTAAATCTCTACAGTCTATTATCTACAGTAATAAAAGCAAAAATGTGGCCACGCAGCATAACTTTGCTCAACAGGACATGTTGTCAGGGATAGTGAATTTATCTGGGTTAACAATGGATCACATGACTTTTTGTATGTGATAGGGTTTGCTCATTGTGACAACCACAGAGAATAATCACCAGACTCTACAGTTCCCCTTAGCTCTATGAACATTTATAGCATCATTTAACACATTTTATTTGTCCCAAAACGTTAGAGACTAGCCGATGAACATAGTGGAACATTTAGCAGCTAAAGAATTAGATAAGAGTTGGTGGAGACCAAAAACAGAGCTAAAGTGAGAGTGAATAATGGACAAAGACAGCTCCAAATAAATACTAATGAACTGAAAACACTCCTGCCTACAGCTTGTTTTTCCTTTTTGCTGCAAAGTTTCTTCTTCTTTTAACTGTTTATTACTTCTTGTTTAGATGTGACAAGCCAAGAAGATGAGAGAGGTGGGAGCACCAGATGTACAAGA
Source organism: Micropterus salmoides (assembly GCF_014851395.1). Lineage (NCBI taxonomy): Eukaryota > Metazoa > Chordata > Actinopteri > Centrarchiformes > Centrarchidae > Micropterus > Micropterus salmoides. The sequence continues at coordinate 12,535,147 of NW_024040928.1, forward strand.
TGAAGGAATATTCTAGAGATATTTCACAGCACAGCACTTTGACCTTTGAACCGTAAGCTCTTCTTTTTGATGGAAAGCATTCCCCTTGGACTGACTGAGAGAGAACAAAAAGGAAGACTGAACCGAAGTTTCCTCCCACTGTATATCTGTGTGTATATAGACCATGATAAAAGAAAAAAAGAGTACCCAATTGTTATGCTGCTACAGAAACAAATAACTAAACTCAGCATTTGACAAAAAGCAAATAGCCGCCATGTGGTTTCGCGTTTCTAACAGGCTTGTGATGCAGGTGTAGTCTTGTTGTGAATTCATTGTATGCAATTACTTCACTGGATATGAGTCTACTGTGGCTGTGTGTCAATCATAAATTGCAAAACCTCTCAATCTAAGATATATTAAACTGCTAAAAGAGCTGGTGAGGCTGAAGTGGACAGGAGCGCTCTCCTTACAAAAATGATGGATGGACTTTAATCTGTCAATGGAGGTACCAGCAGGACAACCAGGACACCTGACTGAAATCTTGAATCTGTCTCGCTTCCTTTCCCACGAGGAAATTGCAGGACTGATGTGGACAGGATAAAATGTTCACTACTGTGATCAGCTTGCAGGAGAAAAGACTCTGGAGTGCCATATATTTTTAAAGGGATACTGGTTATCAATATAGCATCTAATAATGTCCTATATGAAAACCACTGAAAACATCCTAAACTGTAGTTTGATTCCATTTGAAAAACTGTGCCTCGCAAAATGTACTGAGAAATCTTTGGAGTGCTTTTTAAATTATTTTTTCTTTCCTTTTTCAGGAGAGGGGATTGTTAAAGTAGTTTTGTTAGTTTTTAACTCAGAATCTACAGAATCCATGATCACATATCTTCTTCTCTGAACTTGTACATACTTAATATCCCTTTATCCCATAGTCCATTCTAGATAATTTATAATGTTATAGAGTATTTTTCAGTATTCAGTCTTCTACCCATATTTAATTTGGTCTATTTATATATGCAGTGTTATGTATCTGTAGCTGTCCTATACCCCCTATGTGTAAGGTCACTGATGGCTACTCTCCACAAGGAGACTCTCTGTGCTTTTCAACAATACAAAAAAAGAAAAAACAACAACAAAAAAAATCTAAAATGATTTGTTAACATTCCCTAAATGGATTATTTGTAGTGGTGTACTGATCTCCTCTGGATTATTCAACCCCTCTTGTCTAAGGGTTTGGGTGTTGTGTAAAACGTGGGTATCCGTGTGTTTGTGTACATGTGCGTGTATGAGTGTGTGGTCACGTGCATTTGTGCACACCTGTGTGTAGGTGTTAGTAAGTTGTATTTAAGTATTTAAATAAGTATCAGGCCTGTGTTTTGTCCGTCTTGCAAGATGCAAATACAAATAAACTACTGCTAGCAGCTCAGCATACACTACCATGACACCATCACCGTTTTAAATATGGATAACAATCTGCATCCTTTCTGCCAGCAGTCTTAGAGCCCTCATTAATAGTTCTCTTTGTCTCTTCTTCACCATTAACATGTTTTCTGTGTCTATGTAAAACAGTAAAGCATATTTATTTTCAAATTATATTGTTTTTATATAAAATAAGGAAAAGGTTGCTGTGTTGTGAATGCTGTGTTTTCAAGAGATTTCATTAGGAAACATGAGCTTTCCATGTTCTTGTGCGGCAAGTTGATGCTCACACGTCTGCTAAGAATCTGGACGGAATGTAATCTGAGAGAAAGTAGAACAGAGAAATAAGAAATTCCTGCACGCATTTCATGACAGACGGACAGATATTCAGCCTTATGAATAAAATGGCACTTTGAAGCAGTGTGCAGTAATTTCATCTGTTAAATCTAACTGTAGGTAACCATTTAGAAGCAATGGAGGATACAACAACAGTTTCTAAGAAGTGTTGGCTGAAGGTAAAATGTTTCGATGTCAAAGGATTATGCAACAATAGCAAAATAATCTGTTAAGGTAAAGGGCTAACTAGCAGCTGTAGGTATTTATGGTAAGGTTTTGGTAATGGTTAACTAAGATGCATGAAAGAAACTTTAATAAGTTTTATATTTCTTCATTTCATTCAGTTATGGGCAGAAGCACCTTTGATCGGCCTCCCATTGGATTTTTAAAAAAAGTTATTTTTAGATATAAGCCTTAAGACCAAGTTGAAAACAGTTAACCTAAGAGATAGTTGGACTTGAGGAACAGCTTGGCGTGGTTAAAGTTAGGGTAAGAATTTGGGTAGGACCATCTCTGCCCATAATTGCATAAAAACACATAATTCTATCCGCATTGAATGCTCATTAACGTTATTTTAGCATCACAGTACATTACATTACTGAGATTTGCACTGTCCTAAAAAATGCAACCCCCACATTAAGTTCAATGAAACCACTGAGTCAGCACCTCCACTGCCCAGACGGCTCCAGCCCAAAAATACTTTTGCTACAGTAAAAAGGTTGAACTGGGTCAAGTTTTGCCACAACACAAAGCAACATCATCTATGAAAATATTGCATTCTAGTAGATTATAATGGTCAAGACGAAGGATAAAATGTATACTACAATAATAATACTGCACCGTGCTTTGGCATTTGATAAGCCATCAAACCATAGGTGTTACTAGACCCTTTTTACTGGGGTACGTGCCCCTGTATCCATGTGCTGTGCCCCAGTAAAATTGTCAAGGACGTGTAGAGCTTCGCGGTCAAGTTAGCAATAATATATATGCAACATCCGGTTACAATTTCAAAATATAATTACTGGTTGATGTGAAAAGGCACATTGTTAATGATATGAAACGTCACAAAAAATGAGAGCGACTTTCAGGAGCAGCAAACGTGTTCTCATCTCAGTGCGTCATTACGGACACTTTCAGACAGCGTGACAAAGCATAATTATTTGACACTAAAGGTACACTTCAGCGTCCATATGAAACGCCACAGTTTGTTACGTCGCACCAACACAAAGGAGGCTAACCTTGTGACATCTGTGGCATTGTGTTGTGTGATAGAACTGCACCTTTTCAAGTGGCCAATTATTGTGGCCAGCCTAAGGCACACAGGAGTGAGGGGGTCTGTGCCCCAGTAGAGCTTTATGTCTAGCAACGCACCACTTCCAGAATGAGAAGTCAGTCTCACCGCGTCGTAAATGGTGAGTCGTTTTGAAAGTGAACACTCAGCTAGACTAACTCGGCGCGAGGCAATATTTACTTTCATCAAGAAACAATGCATCTAGCCTCATTAGAATGGAATGAACATGGTGGTCCCAAGAAACATTACCTGGAACAAAGATGATGTTTCCAGTTTTGGCACGGGCTGCACCAACTGCCCTCACTAGACCTGTTTTTTTTTTCCACAGTCCCACATTGTGGCCATGTTTGTATTGAAACTGGCTATCCCCATTGCTTGCTACTTCCCACTAGATTAGCTCCTCACGGCGTTAATGCTCTGCTCTGCCCTTTCTGATTCATGCTGTTTATGTGCATACCTAAATGTAAAGCATACCAAATAATCCCAGTAAACTGTGGGGCCCCCTTCACCGGGTAAAACACCCCAAAGAATGTTATAAACCATCTAATCTGTGATTTACCAGGATCTGAGAACCAAGCGAGCAAGCTAGCAGCCTGTCCAGTTTGTCAGCATGCAAGTCTGACGCCACCAAGAGGCTTTAAAACACAAAATCATTTTAATTAATTAATAGCTTTCACATCTTTAAAGGGGTTAGAGTGTTATAATGGAAAACTAAGAAGTATATTAAACCTTATTTTATGTAACATTTAAAACCTATTCTGACCCTTGAGAGTAAAGAGAAAATATTCACACATATCACACATCAAAAATTGCAGTGGCAAGCGTACCTTTTGTGTGTGACTGTCTTTCCTTTCAATTACAATTTAAAAGAGTCTTATCATTCCGAGAGTCCCATCTGGACGTTGGACAGTTTTTTTCACTTTTGGTTGGTTATAAAGAGAACAGGGTTGAAAAACGTGATTGAAGGTTTAACAGAGTCTGTGTTCTTATCTGGCAAATGTTTAATTGAATATATTTTAATGTAATCTGCAGTCATATGCCACTATCATACTGTTGATGCAACTAACCCTTCTCTTAAGTCATTGCACAATCAGAGTGACTAACAAAACATAGTAATGCTGTTGATTTTGTCATCGAGTCATTGCATCATCATTTTTTCAGATTTACTCTGGAATTGAAAATTGAAACCTTTTTTTAAAGAGGTGGTATTATGCTTTTTGGCTTTTTCCCTCTCCTTTATTGAGTTATATATCTTTTTTGTGTATGTAACAGGTTTGCAAAGTGAAAAAGCCCAAAGTCCAGCCCAAAGGGAGTTCCCATCTCCCACAGAAAGTAGTGATGGCAAGTTCGACTCTTGTGACAGACTCAATCCTTCTAAATCCAATCAGACTAAATCCTTCCATTGTCACTCCTGAGTATACAACCAGACCAGCCATATAAAGACTTATGTATATAATTACTATCATTATCTCTATACAAATAATGCATGGTGGTGCTGTGGTTAGCACTGTTGCCTCACTGCAAGAAGGTCGTGGGTTCAGAACCTGAAAACCTGTGGAGTTTGCGTGTTCTCTACAGGTGCTCCGGCTTCCTCCCACCATCCAAAGACATGTCTAGGTTGACCCTAAATTGTCCTTAGGTGTGAGTGGTTGTCTGTCTATATGTGGCCCTGCGATCTGTCCGATGTCAGCTGGAATTGGCTGGGGGGGATTGGCTCCAGCCCCCCGCTACCCTGTAAGCGGTAGACGATGGATCTCATTCATACAGTAGCCTAACATCCTGATCTGTGAGTAAAATATTAATAACTCTTATTAAATTTCAACCAATTTAATAATAATCTGGATCAAGCCACCAAATTCTTAAAAGAACTCCAGCACAGAGAGAGGAACAAAGATTACATTATATAAATGCAGCAGTCTGGCAGTTCTGGACACAGAATGGGCAACATCAGGTCCTGATTCTGCAGACAGAGAAACACACATGATCTCATCGCACTCAAACACTGCAGGTTGTGTCCCAATCAGCAGCTGTGAAACAACAGCACGGCTCTGTCGATAAATAAAAAGTAAAAGTTACGTTGCCCGGATCCAGACCCGGATCAGCTGTTAGCTGTAACACATCACAGGGCTAACGCTAACGTTGCTACGTGGCTGTGTTTTAGTGTTTTAATGTTTTAATGACCAGGTCTGTTTGTTTTGGAGAGGAGACGACCTCTGAGGTAATTTGGCTCCCTGCAGAACTCTGTCAGGGCTCTGAAGTGGACCCAGAACAACTCTCATCAGCCGTTAGCTGTAAACACTAGCAGGACTAAAGTTACGGTGCGGCTGTGTTAAAACTATAACTTAACGTCACTGCGCTGTAATAATGTTGTGCTTTATTAAATGTCTGTTGCCTATTAAATGACTGTTACCAGACAGCCGACCTGCCTCTCATTGTCCAGCGCTGGCAGTCACTCAGCCTGCCGAGTGAACGAAAGACTGAGGAGGGCGCATGTGAGCGGTGAACGAGTCGTTCATTCCTGCTCCACAGTAGCTGTCATGTGACAAATGAATGACTCAGACCTAGAGACCCACAGTTGAGAGTTGTGAACTAATCAGTAGTGTTTCCTGTGCTGCCTGCTTACCGCCCTGTAGTTGAGCTGTCCCGTGACAAATGAATGACTCAAACCTAGAGACCCACAGTTGAGAGACGTGAACTAATCAATTCTGTTTCCTGTGCTGATGGAGCCCATGCAGCTGCCGTGTGACGAGTTAACGTAAGATTCCAAGATCCTTCACGCATGCATGAAAATGAACGAATTACTCACTGAGACAACCCATTCCTCCCAAGTCATACACACGATTAGGTCTTATGCACGAAACATTTGCTTGAAAACAGCTCGTTTGTAGTCCAGCCCTTCACTTCCTTTACTTGTGACACCACAATGAAAATGCGTCATAAAGCTTGCCAAGTGGCTAGCGGGGTCAGCCACTCCCTCAAACCAAGCTAGTCTGAGCGGAAGCCCTTTGGCTTGACTCAGCTTTGTTTGATTTTCCATTGTAGAAATGTTGTACTTCCGTGAGGTTCCAAGTGAGCTGAGGGATACTAAATCTTAATGTGAAAACACGACAGACTGCTGATTGGTCAGAGAGAATATCCACTATTCACTGCATCGTCATTGCTGCACCAGACCGAGGCCAGCAACAGAAGTTTTATATTTTACAGTTTTCGTATGAAATTTCATCACTAAATCCACTTCTGAGAAGTTTTGAGGTGAGAAATCAGCTGTGTAGATTTCGAATATTGACAGTTTTACGAGAAGTCATGGTGGAACAAAAATGCTTAAATATTTTCGGAGTTGAGGAGCTCCGCAAGTGGCTGCAGGGGAAGTCTGTACCAACCCGCGGGAGGAGCGTGTGAGGCCGGCCAGCTGCCCACTCACACAGCCCTCTGCTCCCGCCCAGTTTGAGAACCACTGTAGGCAGGTTACAATACTCGAATGAATGAGGCAGCCTATACGGCCAAAACGTCTGTCTCTTTAGCTGCTAAATGCTGCACTACTGTATGTTCACCAGCTAGACACTAACATTGTCATGTCTGTTGTATGTCGTACACTGGATTTTTAAAGCTGAAACTAGCTGCCTGCTGCGGCTGGAAACGACAGCAATGAGAGAGGTTAGAGTGAACCAAAACAGTGAGCTTTAAGATGCTAAAACACTCCATAAAACTGAAGGAACTGTTATCTATGGGCTTTGTCACTACAAGCAACATCTTACACTAGACATAGTTATTGATCATAGATATTAATTAAAGCTTTAAAATAGAAAAAGTGACCATACAAGTGCTTTCCACAAGTCCTTTTTAATTTGCACTAATTAATTTGCCCATATGTCAGTTAGCATTTTGCTGCCCATGCCACAGCCCAGCCTTGTCTCCCCATACGGGTCATAAAAGGTTTAACAAACAAAAGGGATGCAAGTCAAAATGAACGTGTAATGCTCAACATTCTGTCTCTTTGACAGAGAAATGTAATAGAGATTTGAGGTTAAAGCTGACATGGGATAAGATTTAATATACTCTGAGAGCAGAAGGATTCAGTTGAAATGTAGAACAGTGGAAGCAGGTGTGATTAAAGATCCTGCCAGCTTTAAGACCTGAGGCAGGCGAACGTGCTCTCAGGCAGGTAATACACCTCACACTGCTGATGAAAACCGAAAGAAATCACGACTCGGCAAAAACCCCTCCCTGATGTGGTGTCTGCAGTGTAGTGAGGCGCGATATGTGCTCACTCACACGTACTACGTCTTTAAGGCTTCTGATCTATATTTACCCAAGTTTCCGACTGATTGTGACACTGAAAAATATGCTATGAGTCATGGGGCAGGGAACCGGAGAGGGAAGGAGGGAGGGAATGTGAATGAGACTGAAATCAGTTTAAAGAGGGATCAGTGGAGCAGGGTGGAAAAGAGACTAATTGAGCTGAAGGGGGGAGAAGAAAAGCGGATAAAACCGCGATGGAGGAGAGCATGATTGAGAAGGAATAAGGTGGAGGAAGGGAGAACTGAGAGGGAATTGCACTAATGGAGGGTCTCCTCATTCATCGGTGTGCGTGTGTGCGTGTATGTGTGTGTGTGTGTGTGTGTGTGTGTGAAAAGAAAGAAAAAGAAAATGAGTGATACAGAATATGGAGTGAGGGCAGAGAGAAACTGATATGATAACGTGTGACTTTCTCCTGCGTCATTCAAAACTGCCGTAAACTCAACGCAGAAGGAAATTATTATTATTATTAGGTTATTTAACAGCGTAAATGTAAAACATCTTCAAACATGCTGAATCTGCACAACATTTTTGTAGCACAGAAGATGGCCGGTCAATTTTTGGTGTTGCCAGCTACAACCTGCAACCCACTCACCCATCACATGGGTGCAGTCCAGCTTACACTCATTACCACAGCATTACCATTCACCGGGCATATCCGTTAGTGTGCTCGTGTTTGCGCGTGTATTTATGTGTGTATTTTCTCATGTACTGGCCAATGGTAGAGTTCATTAATCAGTTGGACACCGTAAAAAAATCTTTAATACTAAAAGTCCCCCTCTAATTTTGTCTGTGTATCTTTCTTTGCGTCCTATATTCAAGTCGTACTCTCAACTTCAGTGCCCACTACAAATTTGTGCACTTCTAAGCTCACTAATTAACACATTATATATTGTTTGATTAATCCTTACAAACACTGGTGTTGTTTCACTAACAACAGCAATGGATTCAGGGGATTGCTGAAAAACACTGCAGGACACAGGCCAAGTAAGTATTGTAAGACCTTTGCAATGCCAATTTTCAGCTGTTTTGTAAAGTAATTTGAAGGCATTGTAGTTCAAACTGCTTCTGCTGTATATCTGCGTGATCTGCAAGTGCGGAAGTGATGTGAGCTGGGGGAATTACTGCAGATCAGGCAGAAAGGAGCTGGATTTGTGGTGTGTTTTTGTATTAGACAGGCCCGGCCTTGTTAGAGAATCCACAAGGGCTCAGTGTTAAAATCTGGCAGAACGATCCAACTCCTGATCAGCCACAAATCACTCAGAAAACAGGAGAGGAAGCTGACTTGAAAGAGCATAAAATTTTAGGATTAAGATAAATAACACTGATTTGCTCTTTCATTCACCCAAACGTCAACCAATAATTAAAGGGTTCATGGATGCTGGCAAATGAGGCATTTTGTTGAAGGTCAGAAAAGAATACAAGTGTGATAGTGAAACTTGACTCTTATAATCCCAAAGTCCAAAAGATATTTCTGATTGCATCTCTGTGCATGTGCGTGCATGCAATTTATTGTTTGACTTCTTATCTATCTTACTCAGTGTGCATTTTTTTGTTGAATAAAACCATTAAAGAACATACATCAAATATGAAAATGTATATGTATTAAATATATCTATATACTATATGAAAATTGACATCCATCCTCTGCTATGTGTCTAATATTCACTCTCCAGTCAAATTGAAGTATCATAGAACTGTAATCATAATGACATGCAATAACAACTCTGCAGTTTATTTTAACAAACAGGGTATATTTGTTATTCTTTCGCTCGTCTACAAATTTGGAAACGTTGAAAATAAGCAGCCTTTATATTCATCCTTTCCATAGAGTTTTAGTGCAACTTGCTTATTTCTGAACTATAAATAACAGTTTGCTTGACTTTGTTTTAAATAAGAAAATGTACATAACAGCCCTGTATAAATACTCATCAGTTCTATACGGCAGACCCCTCCATAATGTAAACACTTTGCTCTTTCTCCCCCATACCCTGTAAATCTAACATCTCTACCCTCAATAACTTTTGACCTATACGTTGACCCATTTACAAGGTGCTTTATAGAACCATATAAATGACAAATGATGTGATGTGTGTCTCTTATCTTACATTTAGATTGCCTTCTCCCTAATAACGGTGTCATCTATTTTCAAGGTGACTCCTAATAGAGGTTACATCTTCCAGATTTTCTTCTGTGTTTGACAGTGTTGTCAACAGTGTGTGTGTGTGTGTGTGTGTGTGTGTGTGTGTGTGTGTGTGTGCTGTAATAGAAATAGGATAGGGGTTATAAAAACTTTATTTTATACGTGTGTGCGTTGTATGGGTAGCTAAAAGGTTATTGTATTTATGTGGAGAATTATTAGTAGTCTTACTATTAGTTAGCAGTATCTATCTCATTTGTTTAATGTTTCCATGTTTCACTGTAAAGCATATTGAGTTTACCTGTGTATCTTATGTGCTATACAAATAAAAATTTATTGACTTGTCTTTTGATACCAGTCATACTGCCACGTCACAGCAGTTGAGCTTTTGCTGCAGTCATTCGGTCAAAGTTGATGCCGTCTCTTTGTCAACCTTTCTCTCCGTATATACTTTATTCACTCCGCTTCTTGATCTTTTGCTCCCTCCTCTATGACTCAGTTCTCTGATCTCACTCCCTCAGGCAGCTTTTTTTTTATCCTCTGAATGACCACAACAAACTTTGACCAGAACATTTCACTGGCATCAGCTGCCCAAGACAATAAACATGCTGTGCAGTGTCTCCTTGACTTTTCCCATGAAGAGCCAGACTCCAGTCCCTCTTGCATACTGCTCTCACAGGATAACATTTCACCGATAGTTTACTCACTATTCTGGTATGGAGTTCACTGTTGGGGTAAAAAGTGATTCCCAACCCTAGGCTTGTGTCTATGTAGTGGAAACTATTGCACACACAGGCATTTGCATCATGATATGACAATAAAGTCAGTTTCCGGCTTCAGACAAGTTATCTGCTGGTACAGTAGTTATCCATGATTAATGGCTGCATTTAAAAATGTGAGACACCAATGTGTATAACAGCATGAAGCAATGTCACTCCGTCTCATTGTTTTATTGTACACATTGACTGGTGGTGCTGCTTAGTCTAATTGTTGGTAACCAGTGGAGGAAATGACCACGTGGTACTGGGGGAACCATACTTGGCTGGAGTTCCTGTCCAACAACAACAATAAACACATGAATTGTCAAATAATCAAGAATAATGTTACATTAAAGGGGCTATATGTCGTTTTTGAAATGAAATCACTTATCAGTAATTCACTTTTTTACTGCCTGTTTGTGAATGGGTTGTAACCCCATGTAAAAAATGAATTACACCCCTGCTTTTGTTGCTTCGAAGAGGCACTAATCTGCGTTACATGCAAAGGAGCCTCTTACCTACTGATTTTAAACAACAGCTAACAACCACTAACGCCAAAAATGACTGGCTCCCAGCACAACATAGACTCCAACACAAACTCCACATAAGGATAAAAAACAAAAATAAAGGTGCTGAAGCCATCAGGCCAAACAAGAATCAAATCAGCTTCGGGAGAAAGCATGTTTAACATCAGAGAGGAACCAACAAAACCGACCCAGGGTTGGCTTTCTTCCGGACAGGTCAACTAAAGCATGTGGAATATTTTGTGATTTTGTGCTTTAGTTGGCCCAAGTTAGATTATGTCAGCTTGCCAGCTAATAGTGAACAGTTGCTAACATTATCAGGTGCAAAATACTGTAACAAAATGTAAAGTTATGGCTTTCCACACTTCACCAGCTAACACAACCCATATTACTATCCTGTGTACCACCAGTATTATGTCAGAGTGTTGATTTTAGCCCCCAAGAAATTATGTAACCATACAAAGCAAATGTGGGGATTTGTTTATACTAGCCTAAAGTGACGCAATGCAGGGGCAGCCAGCCTCTTTAGCACCGATCAGAAACAATCAGTTTTTTAAATCCTGTTAATATTTTCCCCGCCATGTGTGTTCATGTACTTTCCCCTTAAAGGCATCCTACCTGTGTTGTCACATGACTCTGCCCTGTCCAGTCCTGCTCAGCTTGCAGACCGAAGTCTGAAGCACAGGGAGATGTTAGCCAGCGCTGACGGCCTTCACTTTCCACCAGTTCGGGAAATAACAGACAGACTTTCAATAACAAACCTACTGTGAGCTACGCTTATATTTACTCACCACTAAAGTTTTCCTCTGCTATGCAAGCTTTCACCGTCACTGTCTACCACTTGCACTCTCACATCTGTTCACCCACACACTTGCTACGCACACACATTGCACTGCCCTTAAATGACCTAACCCCGCTGCTCTTACAACAGCACCTGTCAAGTAGATGTCCTTTGATGAATGAGGAGAGGAAGCGAGCCGAGCGTAGAGTGTTTCCATGCTCGCACAGTGTGCGAGTAAAAATAATTAGTTTCTCATTAATATTAAAGATCGTGTGAAATTTTAGTAGCAGTGCTCATTCATTCAGCTGCAGTGATGCACTGAATATAGGGGGAACAGCATTAAAGTAGAATTTTTTATATCAGAGACAGTTTGTCTCTGAATATCGCTGACCAATCAGCGTCAAGTCGTGTTCCGTGGAGTCCCGCCTCTTTTGGGGCGAATTCAGTGTGTTTGTAATTCGCCCAGATCACTCTCATAGACTTTCATGTAAAGGCAGTTTTTTTCGAGCTGCAGGTGCTGCAATGTAATCTCTATGGATTTCGGGAGGGCTCGCACTTACGTGTTTACGTCATGCGCCCAGCAGCAGAGCTACGCTTATGCCACCTGAAAACGACTCGGCGGTCCTCCAGCTTGTTGCTCTCACTACGAGCAGCTGCTGTACAAAACGTACGTTCAGGGTGAAAATTCAACTGTGATGTTGTGTCGCGAGATGCAGTGACTTTACCAGCGGTGAGTAAGACACAGTATAAATAATGCCTAATACATTTAATTTGTTAAGCTATGAGGAGAGGAAAAGTCCGCTAGCCACAAGGCTAATTCATGTTCCGTAAAATACCAGAGGCTAAGCTAATAACTGTGACTGTAAAAGAATATTAATAGTGCCCCCCCCTGAGAGATTTGGCAGGAGCCGCCACGGTTACCTCACCTACAATCTTACTTATGTATATACTGTATGTTTCAGGTCAGTAGTTTCAGTTGCTTGCCCACTATTTACCACCTAGCTAGGTGCACAAGCTACCTAATTTAGTTAACATATTGAGGATAGTAGCTAATGCAGTGTGAGAGATTAAGGGGGCAGGGCATGTGGTGGAAACTTGTTCCTAGGTTACATTTTTGCTTGTGAAAAGACGAAACAGGCCACATAAAGCTATGTAGCTAATGTGTAAGTTAAGTTACATCGCCATTAGCTAACATCAGCAGCATACAACTCCCAACATTAAATGCACTGCGTTACCACTCCCTCATTTGGGTGAGAGAGAGCTAACTTAAGACGTGACAGCAGACAGTGGAGCCCAAGTAATGCACCTCCACTTCTATGACAAAAATTACATATTAAATAAGTAGCACTGTATGGCCACATGTATGGCCACATATTGCTGATTTTGAGTTTGAATACACAGTTGCTCATGAATGATCAACCATATCAATTTCAATGTCTTAAATTAACAACTCCCAGTTATCCTCACCCATTTCCTGATTAAGCCCCATTCTCAGTACAGATATGAATACAGATAATTTATTTGGTTGAACAGATACAGATAATAGTGTACTCGCTCATCCCTAGTTAGGTGGATGGTAAAACATGGAAAAGGAGTGTTGAATAAAGATGGTTAAGTTTTCAGCTCTTAGTGTTTGTATGTGGGCATTCTTATAGGAATCTGGATCTTTCAGATCATTTTGAGAAGTGCCTATGATTATGTTTAAAAGTTATTGTGTGTGATGTCTTGACTAGGTCTCGCCCTCCCTTGGTCTCAACCCCTCAAAGTCTTGGTCTTGTCACGATCTCGAACACTGGTCTGGGTCATGACTTGGTCTCGGTTTGGGTGGTCTTGACTACAACACTACTGTTGGTAATGTGTAGCACAGAGACACGGAGTCCAGGGGCTGTAGATATTTCTGAGAGATTAGCAGTTTGAGAGGCTAGTAAAAGATGAGATTAAAACATTCCCTGCATGTTCTCTGTGAAATCCGCCAGTTTGACCACTTAAATCATTGACATGTGATTACTTTCACTTTGCTGAGGCTTGCCTGTCGAGCGAATTGCATGTTAGGGGAAAGGGAAATGGTGGGTTCATTTTAATGTGGTCAAGTGTTGTGTAGAAGTCATGACATCTAAAAATGAAACATAGCAAACTCATTCATGTTCAAATGTAAGATCTGGTCCAGGTCTCTATTTTTAGTGTGCCCCCAATAGTAATCTGAATCCTGTCTGTGTGTATATGTTTTTGATCAATCTATTATTTTGTTGTTCTGTACACACAACATGTATTGCATGTCTGTCAGTCCTAGGAGAGTCCTCCTCTGTTGCTCTTCCGGTTTTTCTTTTTTCCTGTGAAAGGGGTTTTTAGGGGAGTTTTTCCATTTCTACAGATTGTAAAGCCCTTGAGGCAGATTTGTGATTTGTGATATTGGGCTATACAAATGAAACTGATTTGACTTGATTTGACTTGACTTGACTTGACTTGCGTGAGTGTAGTGAACTTTGTTGGCAGCTGTTAATAGTCAACTTGTCAACATGTATGTATATGTTGTTGTAAGGGATATGCTCAGCTATAAAGATTGGTTTGTATATATGTGTGTGTAGCTGTTTTTGTTCCTATGTACCTACAAAACCCACCAAACCACAACTAATACTTGAAATAGTAGAACCACCACAAGTCTCATGTTGATATTCACAATTTAACACAAGCTCTGTTGTTTCTCAGTTCAACTAACATAATGTGTGACCTTGTCGCATTATGTCTTATGGTGTGATCACACAGTATATTGCATATGCATTAGGATAATAATCTAAAACCCTAAGTGGATTAGGTGTAATCCGCTTACTGTGCCATATTTAAGGATTTTTACGTACAGGGATTGATAGCTATCCGTTCCGAAATGTAGCACCCTATCACTCAAAGCGGTGCTAAATTGTAAAGCTCACTGTTGCATCACAAAACACACACCTGCATCACAGGAACAACTACGGCACGAGAGGACCCAAAGAGGAAACTGGTGTACAACTAAGCACTGCAAGATAGCACAAACAACTGTATCACAGGTCGCAAAGCAACCTCGCCAAGTGAACTGTTGCAGCATGCAACCAACTGTTAAATCACAGTAACAGTTGCAGAGTAAACTGTTGCATCACAGGACTTGGACTCAGTTTTACCCGCGATTAGATATGTTTTACCAGTGGGAGTTAACTGGAAATCTAGCAGATGTTCTGTTGATATGGTTACCTGCAGTTTATCAGCGCTGGTTAAAACTTAAAACTGGAGTTATGTTTGATGCAGAACACAAACACATTTTCTGTGGTGTTGATACAGTATAACAGATCTCTATGAACACTGTTGTGTTTAGGAACACTATCATTAGCATTGGAAACAGGAAAGTCAGATGTTCTCCCTGAAGAAGATACACCTAATTTGATATGTGATTTAGGTGAGACTGAAGAAAGAAGCCAAGTTTCCATCCATATTTAACACATTTTTTAAAAACAGGTGTGTGAAAACACACTTAAAATCCATTTTTTAGTTTTATTGCTCATTGCATGACGATTTAAAGACTATACTTTCTAATAAAATGTCTTATCTTTAGAGATTTCTTCTGGTTGTCATTATTTATTTGTAGAGCTTGAGAGAAAGACAGAGCAATGTAATGACATATGTAATAAGCAATGTTTCTGACAAATGTTGTTTCATCACTGCAGCAGTCTTTTTGGTGCCTTACAAGTCTGTGTCTATCTGGCCATGACATAAATAAACAGCTATTACCGAAAACTACTCCCAAAGAAGCATCAGTTGTTTCAGCATATGCCCAAGAACATATGTTTACGAGACAAAGCCCTCAAGCAGCCAGAGTAATTATGACTTTTGTCAGTCTGGAGTAAAGGAGGAAGTAATGTGACATTGTTATAGAGCCACAAAGTCCGCATGCAGAGGGAGGCAGTCTGGGTGGTAGGATGGGTCAAGCAAAAACTGGAGACCACCACGACGAAGGTCTCCTACCCCTATTGAAGTCATGTTAACCCAAATGATGCTCTTTCCCTGACAAAGCTGTTTTTAAAGCATAAACCCAACCAAACTTTAACCCATGTAAGATCAGAAAAGACAAAGTTTTATTTTTGAAACAGTGATTTGAAACAGTTTGAAACCCTTCTATTACAGTTGTAGTAACCTGTGATTTTGAAAGCCTGCTAGATACGGGTGCCAAGCACAGTGAAACGTCTTATTTCAGCTTTCGGATTTCACCTGGACATGTGTGGGAGAAATATCTAAGAAATACTGCAGAATTTCTTACTTTGGAAAAGCATGACTGCTTGTATACTCACTGTTTGCAGGCGTTTGTCTGGCAGCCTCAAGATCAAGGACAGACAAATAAGAGGACACACAAACATACTCACTGAGCACACATACACACACAAGACTAAATCAAATATTTTTCAAATTCAGGGAAAAGTTAGAAAAGAAAGAAACATTGCCCCAATATATAAATTCCTGCTGAAGAGAGAAACAGTGTGTATAATACACACAGTATTCATTAAAGCCAATGTTCTCCATCCATATATATATACTGTATATAACATATATATGATACCCTTGAACAGTGTCTGGTGTACCTATATGATCTTTTCAAGGCATTTTCAGTAAAAACAAGTTCCCATTAAGAATGCATGTCAGGTGCTGTGACCTATCAACAAGTCAGCGAATCCTAATGGGATTTCACTTCCTGCGGTGTGTACACAGACTGTATAAACAATGTTAAATCAAGTGGAGATGAAAGGCCGCAGCCTAACATTAAGTCTTTCTATGACAGGGAGACAGTATAAAAAAGTTAAGAGTGTACAGTGGATTTAGTAAATCAAGAGGTGAAGTGATAAACATGAACTCATTAACACGTGGTCATTGCAGCCCCTCATTACACTTCTATCCCACTGTGTCCTTTTCCCTCCATCTCATACCTCCCACACTCCATACTCCATACTCCCCCACCCCCCACCCCACCCCCGCAAGTGTATCTCATTTTAGCATCGACTATCTGTAAGCCAAGAGCTGCTGTCACCAGATCCCCAACTCCCGCAGAGTTCTTAGGAATGGCATGTGTTCCCACTTGGCGGCTTAACGGATGCCGACCACACGACTACAACCCATGGGGGTTTCTGGAGGCCAAGGTGGGTGAGCTACAGATCGTGGCTTGTCAAACTCTCAAATTTAAGGTCAGGATTCCCACAGAGGCAGTTCCCCGAGATTTCTGACTGTATGAGACAAGGAATTGGTACATCTGTCATTACGAGGCAACTGTATCAAACAGGTGCACACAGGTTCATCCACAGTCTTGTGTTGGACTGGTGTTACTGCTTTGGATTTTCTGCAACCTCCCTATAACTCCTTTCCGACACTTCTGCACGCAGATAATGTCAATGTTGCTTCTCTAGTTTCAGCAGAAAGCGGCACAGGGGGAACCAGACGTTTCTTGGCAGTCATGATAGCCTCTGCCCTACCAACTACCATCACCAGCTTCTGTGTATGGCGCATATGTGGGTGTGATTGTGTGCATGTCTATGATGTATGTTTCAGTGTATGACGAGCATGTGTACAGCACACCCGCAGTGCCTTTATGCGTGACAAATTAAAAGCATCTTTGTCGTGCAAACTTTTTCATTTACATTTTTTCCCCAGCACACAGAGCAAGATTTGAAAAAAGAAATAAACACGCACAATTTATAGCCTTGGCACCATGAGTCTGTGTCACAGAAGGTCACTGGGAGTGGCAACACAAAGAGGGAATATACAGTGAAAGGTCAAGGTGAGATAAGAGCAGGAACATGAAAATGCATCATCATTACTTTTCTCTTCCTTTTCCTCTCAATGTACTGAAAACACATCTCTTTTTTGGCTGAGTCATCTTAGATTTGTTCATTCTTCAACCCACTTCCTGCAAGAAGATTTTCAGTTTACTTTATTGCTCTAGAGTCCTGTCATTGTCCGCTTTTGTTCTGTTCTTTATCGATTCATTAATCACATAATGTCTCCACCCCGCTCATTGAGCAATAATTCAGTTTCTCCATCCTCCTCTTGTCCTCTGTGTTCACTCTGTTCCACGCTCACTACAACCTTCTAATTTGTGGTCACCTCGTTTTTGAGAATGAAATTATGTGTTGAAGTGTTCAGCCAAACAAATCAATGTTGGTTGATCCACCACTTTATCATATCTAAACAACCATTTGATGGATTGCCATTAATTTTTTCAAAAGAAATTCATGGTCTGAAAGCCTACTGACTTTGCTGATAACCTGACTTTCCCTTTAGCACTACCATGAAACATTTGTGGTTTTGAAATATCTCAACAAATACCAAATGGATTGTCATTAAATGTGGTACACATGCCCCCCTCAGGATATATTGTTATAGCTTTGGTGATCCCCTAACTTTTCATCTAGCGCCATCATCTGGTCAATATTTCAATTTAGTTTATGACCTGCGAAACTAATTATTCCCATCAACCCCAGCTGCACTTTGTGCTTGCGCTTATTATGAAATGTTAGCATGCTAAACTAAGGTGATAAACATTATACCTGCTACACATCTGCATGTTTTAATCGCCACTTCTAGCATGTTTGCATGATGACATTGGCATTTAGCTCAAATAACTACTGAGGTAAGTGCAGCCTCACATAGCCACAAGCCTGGCTGTAAGACTCTTGTTTCTCTCTCCATCCCTTGGCAAGGCAGGAGGAAAAGGCCTGTTACAAAGAAAGGCAGAGGAGAGCAGCACAGGCCAAATATATCTCTGAGCTGTGGCAGTGAAAATGGAGTGAGAGGAGCATAAAGCTGTTTCTTAGAAAGACGACTACAGTAGGACAGGCTACCTAACATTTTTAAACCTTGCTCATCTTGAATCGATTGTTCAGCTCTTAACTCTACGAATGTGTCCCCATCTCCTTTTATTCGCATGCTGAGGGATTCCACCTACCCGCACCCACATCCTCAACCCTCTTTCACTTGCAGACACTGGCATAGCTAGGCAGAAACACAGATATGCACACTCACACGTATACATACACAGAGGTAACCCAGTAATTAGAGGAGCTGTAATTGTGACTTATTGTAAACTGGCGGGGCAGTGTTGCCAGGGAAGGTTTGTTGACTGTAGGATTATGACAGGGAGCTTAAATGGTATGTGTTTATCTACATTCTGCAGTGGTGAGAGTTCCCATCTAAAATATCCAGCAGGTTCTCTGTAATGGTGTTGGCCGAGGCTATAAAGTTCAGTGGTCATAGTCATCATCATCACTGTAACTGGCATCTTCTCTTGTGTGTTACTGCCTCAGTAGGAGGATGTTGGACATAAATATGAAGCTATGTCATGCACATGTGTCCCTTTTGATTGTGTAATGTTTGTTTAAGTATCATCTATTTAGCTTCAGCTTCTGTCTACAATAATGGCAGGTTACATGTGGTAAATCCCCACAGGAAAAACCATTAAATGTTGGGGCTGTAGACTTGGTTTTTGGTTTAGGTGTATGGTACGGGTTTCTCTAAGTTTAAGATTACTACTGAGCAAAGTTAAGGCCAGAACTAGATATCTGGCTTGGAAGACAAATGGATTGGACAGAGACAGTCTGAAACTATTAGCAGAGGTTATTTTCCCTCTGCCATAAGTTAATGGTACTGGACCCTTAAAAAAGCTTTGAAACTGAAATTTAAAGTAGCACAAAACAAACTGTTGAGTATTGTGCTGGTTCTTACAGCTACGCTGGATTCCAGTGCCAGGCAGAGGTCCTCATATTGTTTTTAGGATTATACAGGGAAGTGCCCCCAGCTACTTTCACAATTATTTAAAGAGGTGGTATTATGCTCATTTTCAGGTTCAAAATCCTATTTAGAGGTTGTACCAGAACAGATTTACATGGTTTAATTTTCAAAAAAACACCATATTTTTTGTCATACTGCACATTGCTGCAGCTCCTCTTTTCACCCTTTGTTGAAGGCTTCGTTTTAGCTATGGAGTGATACATCTTGTCTCTAATGATCTTTGTTAGGAGTTGCACATGTGCAGTTCCTAGTTAAGGACTATTAGCCAATCAGAAGCAGAGAAGGGCAGGTCAGTGTACGGCTGGTAATAGCCAATCAGAAGCAGAGAAAGGCGGGTCAGCCAAAAGACGGTAAACAGCTTTGATTCAGCTGTAGGCTACATGTTGCCGACCAGCTTGGCAATATGGACTGGAGAAAGAGTTTCAGAGTGGTGAGTTATTAATCTGTAACAAAAGTGTCTTTCATCCTTAAAGTTGTAACTGAGCTCTGTCTCTACATCACAGTAACAACTTTATGTCCATTGACTGCCTGGAGGGTAGCTAGTGTTTGGAAGGGAGAAGAGAGGTGTGTGCTGCAGCTCAGTGTTTTCCCACCGGTGTTTTTGAGGGCGTGTCAGACTAGTCGCTCGGTGAGCATTATGACACGTATTTTCTTGTGACATCACAAGAAAGCGGAAGTAAAGGCTGGACTACAAACGAGCTGTTTTCAGTCAGTTCAGAGTAGAGTTTTCTATGGGAGATGGTAACTCCCTTTGGGGTGGACTTTTTCACTTTGCAAACCTGTTACATGGACAAATAAGGTATATAACTCAATAAAGGAGAGGGAAAAAGCCAGAAAGCACAACCTTTAAAGGAGGTGGGGTAATATCCAGTGTTGTAAACTTAAATCTTTATAGACACTGGGTAAGAATTCCCATCTGTATCCTGTGCATGGAATGACTTTAAGTTACCTCCTTTAAACTAGGAAGATGTGTCTTTGATACCTTGTCTGCTCCCTGAAAAGAATCTTCATTATGATAAAGGTCTGTATGAATTTGAGGGCAATGATGGAAATAAATCTAATGTCTGATAGGTTAAAACATGAATATTAAACCAAAGTACAATTTAAATTCAATTCCATTTAATTAAATGCATTTATACAGCGCCAATTCATAACAGAAGTTATCTCATTGAACTTTTCATATAGAGCAGGTCTAGACAATACTTTTTGTAGTATTATTTACAGACCCAACAATTCCCACCATGAGCGAGTACTTGGTGATAGTGGCAAGGAAAACTAGACTCTGAATGGGCAGCTATCTGCTTTAAGTGGTTCAGTTCGGAGAGGGAGGAGAGAGTGAGAGAGAGAGAGAGAGAGAGAGCGCAGGAGGAAAGAGAACGGACAGTAGCCCAACACAAAGATAGAGTCAAATAATTCTAATGGTAGTGGTGATAATAAAATGGAAATAAAAAATAAATCATTATAATAGCAATAATAATAATAATAATAATAATAAATAAACAAAAAATAAATAATAGTAATAGTAGTAGGACTATAAATAATTGTAGCGGCGGGTGTCAAGCAGGTACATGGTGGCAGTAGGAAGCCCGCCACACAGACCCAGACTTCATAGCTCTGGAGCCTGGAATACCTGCAAAAAGCAAACTTTAACCTGATTCCACAGTAGAGAAGCTTGATAGCCCCTGGGTCACCTGGGAATTAATGTGATTCAATGCAGTGTCCTCCTACGTGACAGAAACCAGTTTGTGTGTGTGTGCGTGTGTGTGTGTGTGTGAGAGAGAGAGAGAGAGAGAGAGGGACTGAGAGAGACAGGTGGTTGTAACGACAAAGTCAAATATTTGTCACTGGCTAATTGCAAAGGTAGTCTTGTGACTTCATGCTGTCATATTTTCCATAGGTGTTGAAACAAAGCTTTTATTCTGTACTTATGTTCAAATTAATGTAATCATACTGGCAGCACATGTGGTGTGTATGTTCATGTATAATCAGTAAGCAGACCATAACATCAGGAAACTCAGATAACTCATCAGATAAAAATGAAATCTATCATATTTTTTCTCATTCTCTCTCTCAGCCCCCGGTTTTTAAATTCCCAACAATAAATCCTCCAACAACAATATTTCCATTCATGCCACCACAAATCACAGTCATGAAAGTCACGCTTTTCCAAGCTATTATTTCTTTCTGTGGCATTCTCAAAGTCAAATTCCCATGTCCCAAATTTCCATATCATTCACATGAGTGGCAGCAGTTCAGCAGCTTTTTCCCCTCTCTGAAATAAACAATGCCTGCTTTTCAGGACTTCAAAGTGCTAAAGGGGGTGAGAATGGGTGGCATAAAATATCAAGGTGAGAGATTAGGGTTTATCAGAGATTTCCTTTTGAGGAAGAATGTTTCTCCCTGTGGCTACTGCTTGACTGAACAGCAACCAGTGGAAGTGGAAAAGGTGTCCATGTGTTAGACAGGGTCAGAGGTTCAACTGCCGGTGATTTATTGAGTCCTAGGATGAAGACTGTAAACAACAGCACTAAGGCTAAGATCTCCACATGTTGTCCTCTTTAGCTCTCTAAATCTCTACCTTTCATTTCTGCCGCTCTTTTCCTCTTTGTGTGTTTGACCGAATGTACCCTCAGGCCAGAAAAGCCAAATTACAGGCGAGCGTTGACTTTCCAGGAATCAATCATTTCACACATCACCATACCTGTTTTATCACCACAGCTTCTGGAACAATATGGCAGAGGGACAAAGAAGACAAAGTCATCTCAAAACATTGTTGTTGTTGTAATCTTTGAAGGAGTTTCCGGTGTGATTCATAAGCACGGGACATTGGAGACAAGGTCAGCTAAAACTGACGTGACTTCAAATGCCATTCATTCATAAAGGTTTAGATCAGCCTGCGAGCAGACTGTAGCTCTGTGGGAAAGCACCTGAGTTATTGGGGATCAAATGCCCCATCATGGGTCAGGCAATACCCTACCACCCCCAGTGGTCATGGGGCAAATGCAAATGACCTTGGAGCAGAGATGGGGACTCGAGTTTCAGAATCGGGGTCCAGTCCAAGTTAAGTCACACAGACAGTGACTTCAGATTCAACTTGAGACTCGAGGTGCGGGACTGAAAAATGTTTATTTTTAGGAAACATCTGATGAGGCTGTTATTCCCCTCCCTCCATTACCTATAACCTGCCTACGTAACACGTAGTGTCAGCTGTGCGCGGCCACACGTGAGAGAGGACCACAAACACCAGTGTCAGCTGCTGTGCCATTCATCATAAACTTTGGCTTTAAACTTCATACAACAAGAAAGAAGCGCTGAATGCAAAATGTTGACTTACAGTAGTTTATAAGCTGTTATTAGTTGCATTGCACATTACATGGTTGAGCTCTGTAAGTAAAAAACAGGTTATAGTTACAGAATTCCTTATAGCTATGCAGTTTTATAAGCAGCCTGGATTGAATGCAGCAGGTGATACAACATTCATTATAAGCACCAGTGACTTGAAACTTGACTTGGACTCTAGCTCAAAGATTTGTGAGCATCTCTGCCTTGGAGGTCATATCAATGCATACAACCTGTTGAATTTATATGATAAAACAATATCTAAATACAGTATATTATAATAAGAATTATTGTTAATGAGTAACGTAAATCTTCTTAATGACACTTTAAAGGTAAAGTAAATTTTTTTTAAGTGGGGTTGTTTGTGGTAGTTATCCATAATGTAATACAGTATGGTGGTCAACTCACCCCCAGTTTGCAAAGCAGGTTGCGTTTGACAGACAGGGTCATAAGAATTCCATCATAATCTATTATTAACTGTCATTTAATTTTTTATGATAATTAGACAAACAGCCTAATTGATACCATTTAATTTTTAAAAAACAACTCAATCGCAATACCATTTAAAGTGGTAGTATTATGCTTTTTCCCTCTCCTTTATTGAGTTATATATCTGTTTTGTGCATGTAACAGGTTTGCAAAGTGAAAAAGCCCAAAGTCCAGCCCAAAGGGAGTTCCCATCTCCCACAGAAAGCAATTATCTGAACCGCTTGAAAACAGCTCGTTTGTAGGCCAGCCCTTCAATTCCTTTACTTGTGACGTCACAATGACAACACGTCATAAAGCTTGCCAAGCGGCTAGGGGGTCAGGCACGCCTTCAAACCAAGCTAGTCTGAGCGGAGGCCCTTTGGCTCGACTCACCTTTGTTTGGGTTTCCCTCTGCTCCCGCCGTCACACAGACCGCTGCAGCAACAACCGCAGAGGAAAACACAGCTAGAAGGTTTTCGTACCGCTTATCTGTCTTTACATTCTGAGGAATGTTGAAACGTTTTAACCGTAGATATATTTTAAGAGCTGGTGTGTGTCACATTGAACATTACGTTGCGGCAGTTGTGTGTGGCATCGCTATGACGACAAGCTACGTACTATCTCTGGGTACTGTCTGCAATGGAAAACTGTGCAGGGCCGAGTAGAGTCGAGTCTATTGATTTGCGCTATGGTAAGGCAGGCAAGGCAGCATAGATTGTCAGAACACCGGCATAAGTTTACCGTTTAGTCCTGATGGTAAGATGTGGAACAATGATGTTGTGGACTTGAGAGTAACTTATACCATCTGCTAGGTTACGGTCGCAGTCTGAAGCGGCTTTGATTTGGATCACACTACCTTGTTTCTTACGACCCGCCCTTCTCTGCTTCTGATTGGCTAGTAGTCCATGTGCAACTCTCAACAAAGATTTTGTACAAGTAAGATGCATCACTCTGTAGCTCAAGAGCGGAGCGTACAACACATAGGGTGAAAAGAGGAGCTGCAGCAATGTGCAGTGTGAGAAAAATATGGTGTTTTTTGCATGTAAATTACTTAACATTACAGGAGATGTAGTAGATAGAAATGATGGACGACATTCGGTTTTTAACGTCATTGTTTAAAAAATTCAGTCAATGACAGAGAATATTTGGTTAACACGAGCCTTGGACAGGAGTATCAGCATGGATGCAAAGCAACCTTCAGCTGTGGACAGGGTCATCAGCACAGCACTACCATGAGTCATTTACAATGCTGTACGTGACAACATTCACACATAACTATTACTTGGCCCAAAACCTCCCTTGACACTGTGACACAGAGTAGGGGACTTTTACGTCACAGTTTTGACAAGCAGATCTTTTCTTCGCCACGCACAATGCCTCAACTGTGCTCATAATGGACTGAAAGAATAGCTGCTCACATGTCTGCTCCAAGACAGTGAACCATGCTGACTCGTGAAAAAGGCCCAATGCTGCAGGTGGCAGCAAGGTCCCAGTGTGGATGTGAGCCCCGCAGCATAGGTGGGCTCCCTGGTGCAGGTGCACATCAACCCCATTAATGCCAGAAGGACTTTGGTCAGGCAGTCCCAGTACAGCAGGTGCTTAGTGCACCCTGAACTCTATTTCTCACCAACGCTGCCAGTCTGTGATTATGACAAAGATTGTGGACTTAAGGCAGTAACATGTTCTTCTTTCTGCCACTTTCTTGCCACTCAAAACTTCCACTCAAAATTTCCCTTTATATCTTTTCAGATGTCTTCATATACACTTACAGATCAGGGAACTAAGACCACACACAAGTACACACACACTCCAACCAGCTCCATTAGACTAAACTATGCCCTGTCCCCAGGGTTAATGTTTAGACGCACTATGCCTGCTGAGATATACGCAGCAGGCAGATGGGACGCTAGGCTGAAGGTCAGCCCTACATGTGCTGTTTGATCTTTTGCCAACAGTGAGCCAAATGACATGGATTTAAGAACCTGGGGGGGGGGGGGGGGGGACTATGACTGACCTACCTGACACAATGATTTTATGTAAAAGAAAGAGGGAGAGGGAGGATAGACAGGCAGTATAAAATCAGTTTGGCATGTATCCACAGGATATTCAGGATATTTGTCTGTGTGTGTAATAAAGTAATAATCAAGTCATCATGTTATAAAGACAAGACAATAACAGTTAATCGTTTCCAATCCAATATAAATATGGTGTTCCAGCTGTAAGAATATTTTGTCCTCTTCACAAAAAAATGCAGTGAAGCAGTTAAAGGAGCTATATGTAGTTTTCAGCTGCTACTAACAGTGCAGTTTTTAGATTGCCACCTGGTGTGTGCTCAAACTCATGAGTGAGCAAAATCCGACACACTGGGAGACAGTTTCACACAACATGCGTGAAATTCAGGTAAACTCTCACTGGACAGTAACAGTAATATTTTCATCAGCTTGACGTTGAAGTAATCCATGCTGGTTGTATGATAACGTTACATTATCATGACTGCATTTAGCAATGTGATACATTGGCGTAAGCTTGCCTGCCTGCTTTTCAGTTGCTAACGTTATTATTTGTGTTTCACCAGAGCTTTAGCTGGTGAAGTAATGTGGCAAGCTAAACAACTGTAGTATATTGCACATTTGACTTGGTGTTGTTGCTGTGTATATGTTACAGAAACAGCAGGCCAGACATTGCATGCACGTGACAGCTAATGGACTTTCGGGAAAATTCTACCCGGAGTCTTCACATAGGATTAGGCAGACCGCCCGACAGAAGTAACCCAGCAGGTGGATCATTTGTATGTGATGTTACAACCTCTTCACACACGGGCAATAAAAAAAGTAATTCATTTCGTTAAAAAATTACATATAGCCCATTTAAGAGTGGGTGTTTACATTATGTATTTTAGTCTATAGTAATAAAACATTACCTTTTCTATTCATGTAACATTAATATTTTTTGTTTTCCAGTGTTCGTAATATAAAGCCTCTTTCACGGCAATCACTTTAAGCCTAGTTCACACTACACGATTTTAAGCCTGATTTGCAAGTCGCCGAGCCTGCCTACAGAAAAACCCTTGATCAGGGCAAATTTGCAAGTGATCAGTGCTTGTCAATTGGCGCC
The DNA here is from genome assembly GCF_014851395.1 of Micropterus salmoides. Lineage (NCBI taxonomy): Eukaryota > Metazoa > Chordata > Actinopteri > Centrarchiformes > Centrarchidae > Micropterus > Micropterus salmoides. Next base: position 12,561,398 of record NW_024040928.1, read on the forward strand.
GCCCAATCCTTATGTGTGAACTACTCAATGAAGCACCAAAGAGGCTCGCTAACGCATCAAAGAGGCATCCCGATGCTTGACAGATATCTAGCATGCTAAATATCTGGAGCTGTCAGTAACTTCACATCCTGTGGTGTGAAACGTGTCATCACTGGCAGTTGAAAATCTTGTAGTGAAAACGTAATGAATGAATAAACAGAACAAAGAGTCTACCGCTGTGCTAAAAGGTTTGGGCATAGCAGTGCTTTGAACTTAAGGTTAAAGTGAGCATGCTAATATGCTAATAAGCTTAATGCTAAAGACAAAACTTCAGCAGAGGTTGATAATTTGTTATGTTGGTATTATGTCAAAAACGATTTTATATTTTGGCCTGCCAGTGCCGCTATAGAGAAAGTCAGAAGTCTTTATGATTAACTGGGAACCATGAAAATCTGTACAAACTTTGGCCATGCTGTCATGGCTAATAATCGAGCGAAACAGCCACTCTGGTTTAGCAGGACTAAAAGGAACAGAAATCAAGCCGCTGTGATTTCACTGAAAGCAACATTGTCAAGGTACGACCTCTTCAGGATACCTTTACTTAGAGACAGGCACAGTTAATCACAGTGCTACTGTACAAACAAGTGACAGATTGACAGACAAGCAGGCGAAAGTGGTCTTGGTGACAGACAGCCTGACAAGCTGAGAAAGAAGGGGTGACATTAATGACAGACAGTAAGAAGAAAATTTGGGCCTTATAAAAAAAGAGAACGTGCTGATAGACACGAACAAAAATAGCACGGAAAACAATGCACATGTGTATTCACGGACTAGACTGAAGGTTATGAGAAGCATTGTTGACCGATCACGCCTCTATTTTTATTGGCCGCCCCCACACACGGCTCCTTTTTGCAAACTAATCTTGTCAGTCACAGTTTCTACAGCATCATGCTGTGTTTCATTATGGGGCTTTACCCAAAAATAGACGCATTATCAACAGCGGCTCAAATGGCATCACGTTACCTACAAAATTGTTGCTGTGTGAAGGCCTATGAAATATCTGCTGGAAATCTGACAAGTCTCTAGTAGTGTGTGACCCTGACTACACACACATGCATATCAGCAAAAATCACTTGCCAAAGATCTCCACCTGCTCTTTCCAGTCCCTTCCAACCATTCTCCTTGAAGCAGAATCGAGCCAAATCCTGCTGCTGTGTTGGCTGTGCTTTGCTCTAGCCAGCTAGAGGGAAGGTGTTTTGTTTCCAAGAAAGGCTTTGGGATCTGACACAGAAAAAAAGAAAAAAAAGGGAATACACTGGAACTGAGAAATACAGTGAAGGAATGGGGTGACCTCACACACACACACATACACACACTCACATTCAACGATGCACATAATTTCTACTCAAAGGCAAATGTGTTCACAGGAACCTGTTGAATCCAGGATAAAGAGAATTTGTCTGTACAGGAGAGGAGAGTGAAATGCAAAGAAAGAGAGAGAGAAAATGAGACCAGTGTGTGTGTGTGTGTGTGTGTGTGTGTGTGTGTGTGCAAAGTTACAGGGAAAGAATGAGACCATGACAGTGTGTGGTCAAAGTGTCTGTCTAAATGTGTATGAGAGCAGTGGGGGGGGGGGGAGCGGTATTGGCTGCAGTCTCTGACTTTGACCCACACAGGCTACCAGTAAGCAGGCAGCTGACAGCTTGGCAGGTTGCCATGCGAACCCAACGCCTCGGCAACGTGCAGCCTGACTCGTACACAGCAGCGTTGTGGAAACAGTTACCGGGCGCGTCTGTTTTACTGAGTCAACAGCAGCCACTCGTGGACAAATCCAGACATTCATTCATAAAAATCTCGACCACAGATGCATTTCACATGACGTTTAGTGGTTACAGACATGGAGGTATGAACTGCTTGTACATTAAAAGATTTTGCATTGACGTCATGTCAGTTTTAATCAGGGATGAGACAGAGATGAATCAGTAATTGCAGATATAACCCGTTTATTCCCGCCACGCACACGTTTCCTCATTTCCCTGGCTATACGCGTCATGGTAATAAACCAGCAGATGTATCTACACATCCTCACACCAGCTGAAATAACAGTGTCTCCTCACAGCCAGCAGGACATCCTCTGCTGTAACAGCCTATAGGGCAGAACAGGACATAACGACCTCCAGCACACGTCCAGAGTCCGAACCCAAATCAATTTAATGCCCCAGTACTTCTGGATTAAAGGAGAGATCACACAGTGAGTTGGCAACAAGGACACAGTCCTTTGCTTTAATGGGAGAGACAAGAGAAGGCAACAGAGAAGTCCCTGTTAAGTAATACCTCGCAGACCTTCCATGTTTGCTTGAAGTAAAGTGTGGGTGTCTGGTCTGGGCCGCTGCAGGAAATCTCCACAGACAGGAAATTTGGTTTGTTAGACCACATGAATAAGGCAGGAGCTAAATCAAGTCATTATGTATTTTTTTTTAAAAACAGTAACGCCACATTAACTAGTTCTACTAAAATATAAGTAGCCTACAGTACCTTAGCTTACAGAGGGATGACATAACACCTTTTCTGCTTTAGATCACATTTTGGGATGGGGATGTCATGGGTCAGCAATGATTAATGCAGTCAGGAAGCACTGGAGTAAGTGACGACATCACCAGGATGAGCTGAAGAGCACCGTTTCAATTGTTATTGTCTGTGCAAGCAAGAAATTGTGCTACTAACAACACACACAAACCTTAAGACCTAAATGCAGACAGGTTTTTCTGCAAAGCTGCAGTTTTTGTGACAATGCACCAACATGAGTGAAAATCTTAGATACCAGACAGGCACAAAAGAGACACAGCTCAATTATTTTTATTTTTCTGTGGCAGCACCTTAGGGGTTTGGACAGTGTATGGCCTCCTTTGAGACCATGCACAAATTCTGACCTATATGTGAATCCTATCCCCCGCCATGACTGTTCGGTCCCCCCTTCATCTGGGTTGGATTTTAGAGGCGCGAGGCAAAGAGTGTGACCAGCAGCGCGTGTTGGCAGAAGGAGGGGGGGATCAACCCCTGATTTGAATCAGGGGTGAGCTGGTGTTGGGGGGGTACAAAGACGAGTGGCAAATGCGCCTCTCTGCAGCTGTGGGCCTACGTGAGCACCAGCAGGAACGCTCTTGCTCCTCGTCTCACCCCCCTCCCATACTCGTTCCCTAGCTCTCTCTCATCTCTCACAGTCCCCCCCCCCTCCTTTGCACATTCGCTGCTTCTAATAGACTTTCGACAACACTCCGAATCCTTCTTCTCTTTTTTTCTCTATCATAACTCCCTCTTTTCTCTCCCACATCATGTTCCCAAATGGCGGGGACCTTGACAGTGAAAGATGTGTCGTGTTCGGCCAGCCAAGAGATATCTGAAACGTCTGAAAGGGAAAGAAAGGAAGGCAAAGGTTCTCTTCCCACACACACACACACACACACACACACAGCTGATTTAGCCTGAAATGAACTACAATATGAGGTGTGTGTGTGTGTGTGACATTGAGAGAGAGAGAGACGACAGACAGAGAGAGTGTTTGCCATGCAAAATAAAGTTTACCCATGTCATACGTACGGGCATGCTGCATGCATGGCAATGCACACACTCATGTGACTACTACTGCAAACAAAGGGCTTTAAGGCCAAGGTCAGAGGTGATACTATCAGAATGAGACAAGGAGGAGGAGGGAGTAATGAAGATGAGAAGGCAGAATTAATATAATGAAGAATTTGTAGATGATGGATAAAGCATTGGAACAAGAGACAAAAGAAAGTATAAAAAGTTTATACATTGTTGTGTGTGAAAATGGGAGGTGAAGTCAGAGATGGCTCAATCATAACAGAGAGATAAAGGACTGAGCTCAATGGGCTGACTGTTCTTGTGCTCTTCAGCAGGTGCACGTTTTGGCAGTGGATGGGACTGGAAGGCCCGTGTTGTTAAGTACATACAGCCTGAAGAACAGCACTGACCTCTATTGGCTCAATGTGGATCTGTACATTATGCAAACTAATGTGCGATTCAAGGGGCTACCCACTCAAATCATTATGTATCTTTGTCTGAAAAGTATATAATCAGCCACTCCTCACATGGCATCATTCCCAACAGGCTGTTACAATAAATCTACAAACTACTTATTATGAACAAATGTACAGTGCACTTGAGTTTAGTGCACATAACTTGTCTAGGATAGTACTAATATTAAGTGCACTTAAGTGTAACTGTGTTAATGCCATGGTACTGATAAATGTGTCTGATACAGAACCAAAACTTGGAAGTGAAAGCTAAAAGTGAACTGAAACCATGTTGTCCACATCCTTATAAACTGCTGAAAGTGCATATTATATAAAAAAACAACTAAATCCTATTATATCTCTCTATATTCTTCAGATATTGCACAATAGCTTTCTGAGTGTCCTTTACCCCATCTCCTGTTTTTTCTAGTAAACCTTCAAGTTTCCATTTACTTCCTGCATTACCTATCTTGGTGATTTAGCCCTATACTCTCATTCCCATATTTCCTACAATGTAATAGTTTCTGTGGATTTACATTCCAAATACTCATCTGATTGATTTTTACCTAATAAAAACAATGTTTTATTTATCCCTGTAGGATCAAACTGGAGTCTGGTTAAAATGCTCTCCTCTCTTCGGTACCTTCTAGTCACACCATGAGCACTGATATGTTTCTGCACACTGTAATATTTCCTTCCATTATTATCCTTGCCTCACCTGTCCTGCCATTTCTTCATCATTTCTTTTTTGATTATCACCTTAGGTTCTCCTTTTCCAAAGGGTATATTTATAACTTTTGTTAGCTATTTTGTCTGCTCCATCTTTCCCTTTAATACAGTACCTACATGGCAGGTACCCAGCAGAATGTCACATCTATCCGAACCCTCTGTAATCTAAATAAAGCTTGATGGATTTCTAGCATTTAATCTTCTCTATTAGATTGCATATTTTGAATACTATAAAGAGCTGCTACATCAACAGTGTTGATTCTGTAGCACTCTGTTTGGTCTAACTTCCTCTACCCACTGCAACCATACAACAATCACCATCATCTCTGCCGTGTACACTGACACCTTAATCTTTTCCCAATGCTTGCATTCATTCTTGGTATATATATTCCAATTCCTACCTTGTCCTCTTTATCATTAGACCTGTCTGTATAAATATCTAAATAACTGTAATACTTGCTTCTTATAGTATATACTGACTTGCCAAATGTCCTTTCCCACTCTCTTTCCATTCTCTCTTTAGTTCCATTATATTTAAGTCTGTCTCAATTTTTGGAAACAACCAAATAAGGATATTACTAATATTTGTAGGGGAGTTAAACTGGGCATTCTCTTATCTATCCTCTGATTTAGCCTTTGTTACCCAGCCAAAGCCATTACCTTTAAAACAATTATACTCCCAACATTCCTGAATAACACTATTTGCAGGGTTTTTATTGCCACGTCCACCACGATGTAGGCATGAGTTTGTCTCTTCTTAGGTCCGAGGGCACTTCTCCTAACTCAACCTGGATTGCCTTAGTTGGTTTGCATCTCATTGCATCAGCACAAATGCTTTATTAATAACTCTATCCATTTTCATTAAATGTGTTTTAGCTGCTGTTCCAAATACATAACATCCAAAATCTGTTGTTGACCTCATTAGAGCCCTATAAATATACATCAATGTTTGTCTATTTGCTCCCCGGTGTTTCCCCACTACTGCTCTCATTAGATTTATTACTTTCTTGAACTTGATTCCACCTTTTCAATATGTATGTTCCATTTGGGCTAATTACATACCCAGATATTTAAGATGATCTACTGTTTCCATCTAATGGCCATTTAACATATCAGGGTCTGGTTGTCGAACCCTTTCTTCCTGGTAAATATGATATGACTTGCTTGGAGAAAGCTTAAAGCCCCACTTATTCAACCTCAGCAGGATCCCTCAGTGTTATTAGGTTTTTTTTACCATGTTTTTGGGCACACCTTAACATTTATTTGTCTGTAGTACAAGTCCTATAGCAGCAGGTATATGTTTTTTAAAAGCCAGAAGAACACATGTGATCCCAGAACAACATTTTTAGTCTGATGAGGCCACTGTAAATCAACATGGCCCATCGCCTAATGAGCACTGCAGCATCTAAATGATTGCAAACATAATGAACCACAAACTTTTGTCTGATTGAAGAGTTAAATGTATAATTTATTTCTGTAGATTCCAAGATAAAAACACATAATTCACTAAATCATTTCTATTTTTTTTTAAGTTCTTCATTCCTTACACACATATTCATGACAATCATCCTGAGCAATTCAACATCCAGATCTTGACAAGACTAAAACAACAATCCTTTTAAAAAGCACAATATAAATGTAAACACCATTCACCTAAAAACAGACTATCCTGCTTCCTTAAAAAGAGCCCTTACGAGAAGTGAAGACTTGAGTGGAAATTCTGATGTATGATCAGTTTATCAGCTGCAGCTCTCGTGAGCTGTGAAGTACGCTTTTAACCCTTTGATTCTGCAAGAGCAGAACTTGTGAGAAGGATCACAAAGAATTTCAGATTAATGGCATAGCCAGATGCAAAATGGCAGTCTCTAAGCAAAGATTTCATTACCTGGAACAGATAGTGCCATGCTTTTAAGATAACACAATTTAAGAACTATTCATTGCCACATCAGACGTAAGTCATGCACCTGCATCTGACGATGTACATGTAAGGTAAATTAACATTTTATCAAGAACCACTGCACTGAGGCAGTAACAGCTGTGTTCTTTTTCAATCTGTGAGCGGTCAGAGGAAGACATGAGGAATAGTGTTTTCATTATCGTCGTAGGCAGATCCCCGAAGTCTGCCACCTTTATAGAACCGGTGGAGGTCCAGTTTTGCAGGTTCAGAGACGTACCACATGACCACACCAGTGGGGTTCACCGACACCACAAAGTTAGTTTTGTCATTCAGCACCGTGATTTTCCCAGTGAAGACATCAAACAGCTGAGGGAAAGTAAAAGAGAAAATGTGAGTGATTCTCCAGCCATAACCATGCACATTTAGTTAGCAAACTCCAAAATAAAAAAGGTTTTATTAATCACTTGCCCAGTGGATCAAATCAACTCAGCCATCAATTAATTGAATCAAACTTTACGTCTCACTGGGCATGAATTCACTTTTTCAAGACACCTGAAAACCAGAAGCATTCGTAATAAAAAAAAGAACACAACCAGCATACAGATTACCAGGTTAGGTAATGGTGTACTGTAGTTAAATCATTTAGGAGAGATGAGATTGGAGTTTTGACAGAAGAACTTTATAGTCCATCCAACTTTGTGATAGAGAGCGCAATGATGTGTGCGAAATGTGTCATTAGTGATAAAGTATAACGCTCAGCTGCTGAAGTAATAATGGGGCAATGTGCAGGATATATCCGTAATCATGTGAATTTAAGGTTTACAACAGACAGACAGCCTTTAATTCCATACTGAAAGTCTAGTTTGAATTGAAATGTTTTAGTGTTGAAAATGAATCTTGAATGACTGTCAAGCTGTCAAGCCAAATTCCTAAGTGTAGAGGCAGGATAGTAAGAGACTGTTGTGAATGTGGAGAATACCATGCATTTATGTACATATGTCTTATCTGCATTTAAAGCTTGTTCACACTACACGATTTTAAGTCCGATTTGCCGGTCGGTAAACTCGGCAACCGTCAGGCTGTGATCAGGGGTAAATCAGCGGTTGACGTTATGTGTGAACTACTCAACGACACATCATGACGGCTCCCTGACGCATCGCTGACACATCGCAGACGGCAGCCAGATATCTAGCATTATATCTGGAGGAGTCAGCCGACTCAACATCTACATCCATCCAATGAGAGCAAGCAGCTGCTTTTTCCACCACAAAACCCTTTATACTCCCCTCCAGCTCTCTGTAGCTCAGACATTCCCTGCTCCCTGCGTCCCTGCATCCATATTCTGTCTTTATAATAGGTATCTTTCTAATAACAAACAGCTGTTTCATGTGTAGGTTTGCGTCATTTCCCGTTTCACATGTGTTTTCTTGACAAACTGTGGTTTGGAGACCAGCCGTCGGGTGACAGAGCCGCTGTCAGCTCTGTGTGACTCCCTGTCACCGATCAGTCACGTTTTGTGAACGCCACAACGACTTCAAGACTCCTGTCACAAGACGGCAAGTTGTGTAGTGTGAACAGCACGGCGATCTGCCAACGCTGAAAGTCATGTAGTCTGCACGAGCCTTACATCATCACTATGAATAAGAAGTGATAACTGGAAAGCACTAAAGGCAGGCTGAAGAGGAGTCAGAGCCTGGGTTAGGGTGGGGTGGAATTTGGGGCATATAAAAGTTATCATCTGCATACAAATGCACTTTGAAGATAATGTTATTTATGTGTCATGTAATTAGACCCCTGAGGCACCCCATTACTGATGGTAAGAAGACTTGACTCAGCAATTGTGCTGTGACCTGTTCAAACAGACTACTGTGGCTGTAGTAAAAACAGACATGGGAGGCTATATAAGGTCACCATTAGGTCTACTACTATGCCTATGCAGACATACCACGGCTAAATATAGTGGAGAGGAGTGGACATTGATAATAGAATAATGTCTGCAAGACTTTTAAAGACATACCTTGTAGCTGCCAGTGGTGTAGTTGAGTTTGCTGAGCGAAGTCTTGTAGCGGTAGGGCATGTCATTACGACGACTGAAAAATACTAATGCACTTGCATTGCGTGACAGGGGGCGCCAGAACACTTCAATGCCAAACTTCTCCTGGCAGAAAGAAATGGACAAGAAAATGTGAATGTGCATTTAATTTCATCTGGAGAACTTGCAAGAAGCTGGAAGATCCATGCAACAGTCACCTTTACGATGCGTCTTCCCTGTATGCCCATGGGGTCCTGGTTGATGCTGATGGCCATTTTATTCTGCAGGATGGTGCGAGCCCCGCTGCTGATGGTGCGCAGGTCATTGGACATGAAAAGAGGAGCAGCCATGATGGCCCAGAGAGCCATCTGAGCTCGAGACTGGTCCATGCTGAGGCCAAAGTTGCCAGCAAGCAGCTGTGGAGGATAAAAATCACACAGTCAAGGTGTATTTTCTGTATTTTAGATGTCAAAATGGGTTCTGCTATGAATTGAGGGTCCTCACAAGGAAGTAAGTCTAGCACAATTTAGTCTCCAGTAAATGACCCAAATTATATTTTTATCCTTTAATTTATTACCTGTCAGAATTTGATATTTGATGTTAGTTTGCTTATTTTTCTATAGTAATGAGGTCCTTGGCCATATGCTGAAGGATTATTTCTAGGATCCTACCCTTATTTACACACCATATTATGGAAGCCCCCTGAGAGGCAAGTGAGAACAAAAACTGTGTTTATGACTTAAGAACACGTGTGGGGAAAACATTTTGCTAGTTGAAAAAGTCAGTTTTAATTTTTCCATGCACTCTAAACAAGTACATATAACGTATATAAGCATGTTACATAACATTACTGTCAAGTCTATCTTTTGGCTAGAAATTTATTTTAATCAGCGCTTCACCTAAAAGAAAACTTTTAGTCCTATTTACAATGTGGAGTAGTGGTGCATTTAAGCCTCTTGTGGGCAAAATGAGTTTTACAACAACAAACACTAAAAAAAAAAATGAACCTCACAGACCAAAACCTTTTCCACCTATTTTCACAAAATAAAAAAAGTAACTTAGCAGAAAAGTTATCGTGGCAACATTTACCTAACCTAACCCTGTTCTTAAGTCAAACACAGGAGAAGAAATAACTCAGAATTTATTTTCCTTCATTCCCTTAGGGCTTAGTAAACATGTGACTATAGTGTCAAATAATGTCAATTAAACAAACCATATCTGGGTCGTTCCACCTTCCAGGTCCAGCTGCAGGTATCAGGACATCCTGGTTCTTAGAGAACCAGTCAATAATGTTAAGGACACTGTCCCAAGAGTCCTGGATGTCGCCATAGTTACGCCACAGGTTGCAGATCTCGCCCAGCTGAGTGTAGTTTACCTTAAAACATAAATCAGTTTCACATGGTGAAAAAGAAAAAATATAAATTGATCTACAGTCTACTTCCACTTCTAAAATAAACAACCTTTTCCAATGATGAAATATGTAAAAACTATCAGGCCTAAAGCATCATGTGGACAATATGAACTTGAAGACATCCCGATTATACCTTAGGTGGCAAGCCGCCCTGGTAGGCAGGCCAACTGCAAGAATAGCCAATGGGACGGCCGGTAGCATTTAAAGCCTTTGCCATTAGAGGGTAACCTGTCCAAGAGAGGAGCAAGAGTCAAACAAGATCAAAGTCAGCAACATCTCTCTAACCACAATGTTAAAGTCACTTCTTCATTTCTTACCCTGCTCTTGATCTGTGGCATTAGAATAACAGCCATCAAATTTAAACATATCCACCTCCCAGTCAGCAAAGGTCTGAGCGTCTATCTCAATCTTGTCCAGTGTGGTTCCGGGGTAGCCCCCACAGGTGTGTGTGCCCATGTCCCCATAGATCCCCAACTTGAGACCCCTGTCATGCATGTAGCGCGCCAGTCTTGGGATGCCTCCTGGGAACCTGAGGGAAAAGAGCAGTTAGTGGAGTATACTCTGTGTGTCTGTGTACTCAGTTGTTGGATTTGGTTCACACTTTCACCTTCCAGGGAAATTAAAGAGAAATAAAGATCAATATAGTGTACACTGCACACTAGCGAAGCTACTGACTTATGTCTACTGTTAGTCATATGATTGCATATACTGTCACACTCATCATCTTGTTTAACCATTATATTGATTTACAGTCTTAGAAGTTACAGATGAGTGTTTGCCCTGAGACAACAGCTTCTGTGTGTGTGTGTGTGTCTCTGAGCATGAAGTATATATTATACCATTACCTTTTAGGGTCAGGTTGCAGCCGCCCCTTCTTGTCTCGCTCCATGGAGGACCAGCAGTCATCTATGTTCACATAGACGTAGCCAAGTTCCCTCCAGCCGTCCTCTGACAGTCTGTCTGCCATGTCAATGAACAAATTCTCACTGGAAGAAGGACAGAAATGGTGAATTCGACAGTAGAATAAACATCTGCTTAGCAAATATTTTAACTTGCAATAACATACTTTTCTGGACATTTGGGGACAGTAAAAAGAAGTCAGAAAAGCAATATTGACATGTCATCACCTTTTAATTTCATTTGGTTAACCTGTTAGCAAACAGTTTCTTATTTACATATCCAGCAGTTACGGATAAACATTAGCATTCATTTGGAGAAGAGTTCCTGGCCACCCTGACAAATGTAAGTGCAGCCTTCACTCTCTTTCAGTTCTATTTTTGGTCTCCACCAACTCCTGAGGGAAATATCTGGCTTTAGCAGCTAAATGCACCACAATGTTCACCATCTACTCGCTAACTGTATCTGTATGTTGTTTGATGCTATGTAAGCAGTGAGAGTGGCAAAAACTGTGTTTCCAAAGCTCCACACTCAGCTATATTAAACAGGATGTTTGCACACAACTAACATACTTGAAGCATTACTCATTTATAGATTTCAACCGATAAATTGGCGTGCAGATGTTATTAGCCGATATGAGCGAATTGCAGATAAACTGGTATCTGTATTTGTAAACAGCTCATAAATGACCCTTCAAAAAGAATCAGAGAGATGGATCTTTCAATCACATTAAGAGTGTTGTCATTACATAGTTTGTCCACCAGAGGGCACTCTTAAATTCCCCTGTTGGCAAAACACAGCCATCACCTGACATAATCAGCTGTACTTTCTCAAAGTACTCTTTATAACGATACAAAAAAGTTTATTTTTATGAAGTCTCATAACAATGTCGGGGATAATCTTTGTTTATGTTAGTGGGGAAAAAACAATATCGCCGATATATTAGAATATAAGAATTTAAAATTCTGAAACATCAAAAATCAGTATTGGTCTTAAAAATCCTATATCTTAATCATTAATATCTTTTATAGCTAAATCCACCCCAAGAACTCATGTTCTTTTAAGTAACACATTTATCTGTGAGATCACAGTGTGTAATGTTCATATAATGTTGCCTTGCCTGATGCAGTTTTTAGGGTCGTTGTCACAGTCAATGTCACAGCGGAATCGTTCCCAGGCCAGCCAGCCCATGGGAGGGGTCCTCATCACGCCATTGTTGAGGGCGAAGGTGGTCGCAGAGAGCGCAGAGGCAAAGACAAGCACTGCCACATGCATTCCTGCAGAGGAAAAACCATAAAGTTGAATCAGATGTCAGTGCTATATGCTGGATAACAACAACGTTAAGTACTGCCAATACATACTCTGAGTGACAAATAAAAGGCATGTCTGACATGCCTACCTCTCCTGAGTCTCACCTGATTGGGTGTGGTCTGATTGAAAGCAGCAACAACCTGCCAGGTGACTTCTCCCACCACTCTACAGTCTTTAGTCAGCTGACCAAATCAAACCGGGAAATCTCCGACTTCCCAACTACAAACAGTACCATAGAATGCCACCTGAAGTCAGATTTCCTATATGTGAACTTGAAGAAAAGGGAAATATGTAACCGGACTTCACCAGTAGCAGCTGAATGATGTCACACAACAATTGGATAATAACATATACTTTATTAATCTGGCAAGGGGAAATGGCATCTCCCATGGAAGCATATATTTAGCCATGCATTTCGTTCACTTTCGTCGTCAGGCACCACCATGCACCTGGAACGCGTTCTGTTACATGGAGGATCCCTTAATTGACTTATATTAATTGTATTTAACATAAAGCTTGAAACATTATTTTGAAAAAGTTTGTCAACCAGTGTTTTCTGGTAGGCTATAGATTACATAGCCTACTTACTCACCATCGTCAAAAAATAAATATAGGCTACTTACTGGAAATCACTGACGGCCTCTCAGGTATGGGAAGGAAGACGAAAGCGAACAAGTTTCCTCAGTTCCGAATATCTGCTGTTATTTTCACTCCGCTCAGATTTTTAAACAAATTCTGTGATAAACACATCCCAGGCCGACTGTAAAGGCCATAGGTAAACACTCAAACTCAAACTGAGTTGCTTCTGTACAGTCTATGGTTTCTTCTATGGGATAGGAAGCGACAGTCACATGACACAGCGGTGCAGTCAGCTGACTGCAGAGCTGAGCGGCAACGTGGAGGGGAAAGGCCAGGGCCGCGTCCCATTTACGTTTTTAACACCTCAGTTCTTTGCCTTCAATCAGTCCGTTCCCTGCTTTGTTCTTGCAAACACAAGAGCAATGAATGGCAGTTAACATTAGCAATTTTCATAGTCATACAAAAATAAGTCGTGGTACCACTTTCTGATTAAGGCCCCATATAGACGGTTTATAAGGTGTGTAGCAGGGTTGATAAATCATTTAGCCTACAATAGACCTTGTACTAGGCATTCTCTACGGGCCCCTCCCCGAATCCATGGCTATTATTCCAGGCATGCTCAGTCCCCTTTGACCCTCCAGTCCCTGCCCCTGCCGGTGTTCTGACGATTTGCTGCCCTATCGAAAAATGCTACCTTATGTGTTCCCTTTTTCTATCCCATAAAGTTATAACTCTCACAGTATTATGACATCTTCTGTTTTTTGAATATATTATAACATCATTTCAGAGGTAGCGTATTCTGATAGACTAATATCCCCTATAAATAGGCCTAATGCTCCCACTACAGAATCATTTTATATTGCACCACTACTCACTCCATGTGTAGCCTAGCCTACTGTAAGGAGATGGGGAGCATGTTGAATAACGATATTATGGCATCTTTATTTAAGACATCAGGGGTTGCATATTCCGATAGACTAATAATGATTTTCTTTTTTGATAGTGCCGACGATCAGCCACTGTGTTGACAGCATGCCCAACAGCAAGGTTGCACAGATTTATGGGCGTGGAAACAGACCACGCTTGTGGGTCATACGCATGCGCATAACCTGTAAGTAGCACATCTCGATAGGTAGCATAAATCGACAGAACACCGGTGAACTCGACAAGCTTTCCACAGTCGCTTCAATCATCCCCGCAGCACTGCTCGCGTTGCGTAGTTGTGTCGGCAGGGAGTTGTATGGTTACCCCAACCCGCCTTCTTCTTACTCCACCCCCTCTATTCCGTGTTTTCCACCTGGCAGGCTTCTATCAGGAAAAACCTGCCTTTGAGATGCCCAAATAACAATGAATTACAACTGACAACCTGTGAGCAGGGTGCTCCTCATTTTTTTATATCGGGTCTCATCCCACTTCGGTTAATTGTCTCGACGTTTCCCTTACCTGTTTTGTTTTGTGTATTGGATACTTCTATCTGTTTGGGTCTCAATGAAGCCATCTGAGAAGTCTAGAGGGAAAATGACTCTTTGGTGGAACAACTAATGACAAGGGGCCACAAGTAAACTTTACTTTTTTAATAAAAGGTGCAGAAGCCAAAAATGGATGGAATCACTGGTTTACATTGTAACAATGTATTGTAGCCTATTTCTAAGCATGTTATATGTTTTTTTATGTAAAATCTTAATCTGGAAAGTAACTAGTAGGGTAGAGTGCGGTACGACGCCCCCCCCCTAAACTCAATGTTTATTTGCTGACACATAAAATATTTTATAGGGTTTATTTGTATCTTGGAGATGGCCATGCTCAGGGTAACATAATGCAAAGTAAAATAAATACCTACAGTTGAGAAATTAATTAGAATTTAATCAAATGTAAATTTTAGTAGAAAGGCATTTTAGAATTACCATGGTGGGGCGTCTTACCCCATGTTACGCTAACTATAAGCTTTCAAACAGGCCTACATGTAGTGGAGTAAAAAGTACAATGTTTTCTCTAACATTTAAAAAAAAAAATTTAAATGTCATCAAGTACGCTGTGATGAATTTAACTCCTTTGAAGTTCTCACTCTTAAACTTGGAGGGCTGCAACCTATCATATTTGTTATAATTTATCGCCCCCCAAAACCGCCTGGAGGATTTTTATCAGAACTTCCTGAATTTTTATCTACTCTGGTTTTAAATTATGTCAGAATTGTTCTTTGTGGCAATTTTAATATTCATGTTGATGACCCCACCAATGTTAATGCAGTTGACTTTTTAAATATGGCCACTTCTTTTAACTTCAAACAACATGTCAAAGGGCAAACACATAACCGTGGTCATACACTGGACTTGGTTTTTACCCTGGGTGTCAGCATTTCCTCTGTGGAATTGGTGGACATGACCATATCTGACCACAGATGTATTGTTTTTAGCTGTGATTCGCCTGTTACTCATGCCGCCTCACCAAGCTCCGTGTGTTCTCGCATCTTTAATGAACAAAGTGTCCTCCAGCCCACTTGATGTAATACCTACAAAGTCAGTTGGGCCCCATTTGATCTCTGTTTTCAACAGCTCCCTATCTACTGGTTGTGTCCCTAAATATTTTAAATCGGCTTGCGTGAACCCACTTTTAAAGAAACCTGGTTTAGATCCCTCCCTCCCACAAACTTTTAGACCAATTTCAAAACTGCCTTTTATTGCAAAGATTCTAGAAAATATAAATAGAAAGTTTTGCGTGTCTGTAAACGACTATGTCTCTTCGTTCTGTCCAGTTAAATATGATGTGCCTCAGGGGTCGGTCTTAGGATCCATTTTGTTTTTCTTGTATCTGCTTCCCCTTGGACATATATCCATAAACATGGCATTTCTTTTCATATTTATGCTGATGACACACAAATATACTTGCCCGTCAGATCCACAGACCCTGGAATGCTGAGTTCACTTAACAACTGCCTTTGTGAAGTTAAAAAATGGATGTCAAATAATTTCCTCCAGCTGAACTCAGACAAAACAGAAATCCTGGTCATTGGGTCTCAGCAGATGGCAAATCAAATACTGCCAATACTGCTGGTTCCCTAGTAAATCACATTAAGCCTGTGGCAAAGAACCTTGGTGTTTGGTTTGATAGTAATTTCAGTTTCGAGCAGCACAGCACAAAGCTTGTTCAATCATGTTTTTATCAACTTAGAAATATAGCTAAAATTCGATCTATGTTAACTTTTAAGGACACCGAGACCATTTTACACGCCTTCATCTCATCACGCCGGGATCCCAGTGTGGTTTCAGAATTGACTTTGAAATTTTATTGATCACTTTTAAAGCTCTTCATGGCCTCTCGCCTTGTTATATTTCTGAACTTTTAGTCCCATACACACCAGCATGTACCTTGAGCTCCTCGGGCAGAAGTCTGCTATCTGCTCCAGAGTCTCGACAGAAAACTAAAGGGGACAGAGCGTTTGCAGTCAGGGCCCCGAGGCTCTGGAACAGCCTGCCCGAGGAGATCAGGTTGGCTGAGTCAGTGAACTCTTTTAAGTCCCTTCTTAATACATACTTTTATAGGAGAGCCTTTCCCGATCTTATTTGACTTTATTTTATCCCTTTTATTTTATTCTATTTTACTTATTTTTCAATGTTTTCTTGCTTTGTTTTTATCTTGTATTGTTTTTGTATTATTGTCTTTTGGGTATTATTGTCTTTACACTTGTTAAAGCACTTTGTAACTTCTTTTTGAAAAGTGCTCTACAAATAAAGATTATTATTATTATGTAGTGGATTAGCTAGAAGTATAAAGTAGCAGAAAATATAATACAATTAGGCCTACTTCAAAGTTTTACTTAAGTAGCCTCAAATAATAGGGTAGCTTATTAGTAATGTACAATGTAAAATGGACGCTCGGTGAGTCCCTGCTAAGTATCATCTGGGTGTAATGTGTGAATGCTGGGGCATCCCCATGTTAAACATAGACATCAGTTCTTTATGTAACTTCCCAAATTTGATATATTTATGCTGCTTTCCATGACTGTTAACAAGACTGATGTCAGGAGATTCTGGCACTCAATATATGTACATCTTTTCAGCCAAATGTTCCTCTAATTTATCTTGGATACTTTAAAGAGTGGCCTCTTTTGTGTGAAAAGAAGGAACCTTTTACTTTTGTATAGAGACTACGTGTAATTTTCTTAAGGTAATGGCAAGAATCAAGATGACGTGAATTAAAATAATTTAAGCTCTATCTGGATAGTATCTTTTCAAAAAAATAAAAAAAACTTCCACACCTATGGTAAACTTTGAAAGGTTAATAGCTGAAAAGCACACTCATGCTTGATGTATTGAGGTCTCCATTGCACTAGAGTGTTTTCTACTGAATTTGATCAGAGGAACTCCCAGTATTTAGCAGATTACAGTTGAGTCCAGCAGGAGGCGCATTAAGACTAGAAAAAGTCATTTCAACCATTGCAAACGGTTGTACCCTATTCATACTATAACCTGAATTCACTGTTTATCTCATTAACATAGCACAGAAAATAACTCAAATCATGCATTACAATTTGTTACTGTTTTATATTGTCTTTCTGAGCTGTTAAATGTTTATACTACAAAACCTGCAAAGTGGCAGAAGAATTAGGCTACCACAAATACCACAGTGCAAAATTCAACATTTTACTTAGTAGTTTTGTATCAAAATATACCTTGCGGGCTACTTAGTAGCCTACTTGAGTAAATGTCCCTACTTTCCACCACTGTCTATAACCTGACAGAATAGGTCAATATAGGCTGTCTCACTGCCACTCTGGTACACGCTAAGGCTGCGGTCGAATTGTCTTTTTTGCTTAGGAAGGTTTCTAACCAAGTGAAATGAGGCACTGTATTTAAGTGGCTGCTATGACAAGACCTGGTCGAATTGTCTAAAAGCTATGGAAAGGTCCTTCAATGAAAAGTGCTTAGGAAAGGAAATTCTTTTAACTTTTCGACCGCGGCCGAAGATATTTAACCGGTTGGTTCCGCCCACTGTGGGTCAAAAGTGACTTCAAACAGGAAAAGGTGGAACTTATGAGGTCGATTCGCAGGGAGCCGCACGGAGCCATGGCAGAGACGAGCCTTGGTAAGATGGTTTTAGAGACTGCTATAATGGGCACACTGTATCAGATACCCATGCAGCTGCTTTCATGGGATGGACAGAACACTCATAGGCTAGTTGATATCTGAACAGGATCTAAAAGCTGCAGCCATGTCACAGAGTTGCTGCTGTTATAGTTAATAGCCTAGTAGAGTAACAGGCAGAGCATAAACAGCTAACAACTATTTTTGACAGCTTGATTTTGATACTCAACTTGCACTGACTCGGGTATGTAGGTTGTGTGACGGTCTGCTGAAATGTTTGTTGTTCTTTAGTATTTCAGTCAGGCTTCCTGGTTTTACGTTTCAGCATGGACCCATTCAAGTGGTTTCACTTTCCTCTTAAAGTCACAGGAGCATTTTATATTATGATGAAAATGGTGGAAAACAGTCTGTGACCACAAGTGGAGGAAGAAGTGTTCAGATGTAAAAGTAGCAATACCACAATATAAAAGTAATCCATTACAAGAAAAAAAACTACATTCAAAATTTAGTTAGTAAAAGTACAGATGTATTATACCAAGCGTAGAGGTACTCCTAATGCAGAATGGCACCTTTCAGAGTTTTATACTGTAATACTATTTATATTATTGGGTTGTTATTGATGCTTTGGCATATAAGCAGCTATTTATTGTGGCAGGTGGAGCTGCAGCTCATTTATATACATTTGGGTAGTTTGATTTATAGCAAGGCTTCATATTTTATCACTTGATCATGTGTTTTCTTTTAAAAATCTTAATTTACAAAGTATCTAGTAACTATAGCTGTCAGATAAATGTAGTGGAGTAAGTGCAATATTTCCATCTGAAATGTAGTGAAGTAGAAATGAAAGAAGCACAAAATGGATATACACTTTTAGTTCCTAGCATGCTACATAATAGCGTAATAATCATAACATTTATTTATATAGCACAAATAAAAATCAGTGATTACACATGTAGGGTGCTTTTCAAAAGGCATTCATAAGGAAATCAAATAATTATAATAATAATCTGCGGAAAGCGCACATCTTTCAAGCTCCATGCCACAGTATGTAATACAGGACTACTGAACTGCACTGGAATAGTTGAAAATATTCAACTTAAATCCTTTGTGTTTTCACCCCTCTTAGGTGTTTTGGGTGTGGTGAAGACTTTCCTACCAAGCACAGCAGCAGGTTTTGCATTTGGAGAAGCTGCATTATTTGCAGTTGGGCCCTCACTGACTGAAGATGCCATCTTGCTAACTGCTGCGACTGTGGCTTCTGGACGAGCTGGTTCCACAGGTGTCGGAGTGGTGGCGGCTTGCCTCGTGTTCACCTCAGTGCTCATTTCTCTGGGAAGTGGTTTACTCCTAGCTGCCATGGTGATGAAGCTCTGGACTAAAGTTGGAGTGAGGTTGCCGTGGTTAGTGGGGGCCATGACAGGAGCCTCTGTTGTGGTAGGTGCTGTCTCTACTGGAGTGTTAGCGGGCATCCTTCCACCATTCATCTACATCGCAGCCCAAGGCTTTCTGGTCCTTATAGTCTACTCATACTCCAATATTAACGACATGACCATGGCTCTGCTAATCATCTTCACCACGCTCTACCTCAGTGTAGTATATGGAAGAATGGGTGCCATAGTTGGACTCTTTGTCACCGGATTGACAATCTGTGTGCTTTGTGCCCTGCGAAAGGCTCTGACAGAGAGGCTGACACAAAGACCAAAATCTAAAACCGGGTGCCAGCTTTTGGAGAGGATATTCTTCTACTCTGTTTTTGTGGGGATACTGGGATTTTCAGTAGGTTTGGGGGCAGGAGAAGCAGGAGAGGGGTCTAAAGCTGAGGTGGTTTTGATGCTGCAGTCGGTCCTCTGGGTGGCGTTTCTGTCTGCAGGTCTGCTAGGAGCTGGCCTGGGAACAGTGGCCACAGTCGGGCTGGGCCAAGAGGTGGCTGGAAAGGTCGCTGTGGGAGCTGCTATAATGTCATCACTTGCCCTGAGAGCCGTTCTGCAATGGAGCGTTTCTCTGGGGACCGAAGCAGCATGGGGGGAGCGTTAGGAGCAGCCACAGCCGCAGGGGTGTCACTCGGCGCTGCAAGTGTTGCAGCAAAACAAGTGTTCGGATCTAGAAATTCAGCTTTAATAGTTTTAGGTCCAGTTGTTGTCGGTGCAATTCTGGCAATGCGAGGTGTAGCACTGACAGCAACTCTGCTGACAACATCAGAACTTATAACAATCACCCTTGTTGGAGCAGGGGCATTTGTTCTGGGTGCACCAAAGAGCCCGTTCCACACTGACGTGAATCTACGAAGGGGCCCTCTCACCGGTCCAGAGCTAATTAAAGGAATCGGCATGGAGACGGTCACCGCAGCAGCAGCGCCTATTGGAGCCGGGGCACTAGGGGCCGCAGTGCTGGGTACCGCAGCTCTGGGGAGACTGGGAACTGTGGGAGTTCTGGTGGCTATATTGTTGGCTTTGGGAAGTACTCTTAGTGGCATGATAGGAAAGTCACCACCGACAACAAGCTCACACAGAGACTGATTGACCCCTGAGTTTGTATCTCTGTCTTCTGCTGGTCACCAGTGTGTCAGAACAAATACCAAACACGGAAGAGAGACGATTTGTGTGCATCTGCGTGTGTGTGTGTATGTGAGTAGAGAGATGTCTGCGAAGATTCTCAGTCATCCAGGTCATAGTTATCCAAGGAGGTTTGAATCGAGGGCAACTGGACTTGGTTGAAGATACTGTCAACTATCAGTCCAGTAGATTGATGTGTTTGCATTATGGCAAATCAACACTGACATAGAACTCATACTGAGCTAATTATGTGATACAATGTGATGCCATTTTTCAAAATTACAGATTTTGACCTTTGACCAAACATGACAGTCATGTTAAAAACGTATTACTGTGGCTACCAGTGTTGAATAAAATGGATGATAAATGTTAACCAAGCCCATGTTTGTGTATTTATTCACAGATATCTTATTGTTCTCTGGGAAAAATGAGGAGTGATTACCATAAAACACCATAGGATCAAAGAAATGGTCAGCTGTTTGACATTTTGCAGATCAGCTTTAAGGGTCCCTTTTCCTCACTTCTTCACACCACCATTGCTACATTTCCCAAGACATGATTGCAAGCTGGCAGTTACTTTGGTTTCATCTTAGCAACAGTAACAGAGGACTTGCTACTTAGAAAAGGAAGGGAGGAGTGGGAGGAGAGAGAGAAGCACAGAATGACCGAAAAACATCTTCAAACAGAGTGTGTTGTGCATGATAAAGAGAAATATGGATTTATACATCAAAATACTTTCTGCCTACTCATGTCAACCTCTCTGAAAATGATGATATGTTGCATACAAATGGATATTAACCTGTGGCTCAGGGTTTTGCCATGGCAGCGCACAGGACTTCAGCAAGAAAGAAGAGGTTTTTCCACTGAAACAGCCTTGGGATGGAGCAGCAGCTCCAAGACTGTAAGCTCTGAGAATCCAATACACTTTTCAGGAATTTAATACAACCGTAAAATGATAAAACATGGAACTAATTTGAAAACGATAAGCGCGTTTTCGTGGTGGATATAGCCTATGGTGAAACTAGTCGTTGAAACAGCCTTTGTTACTTGACACCCAGTGGGGAGAAATTGTTTTCAGCACTTAAGTGCACTAAATCTAAAGTTTGACCATGTAATTATCTCCAAAAGAACCAAGGGTTTTGGCGTTCTGTGCACTTCAGGAATAATGAACCGTATTCGCTACTTCGTGAACCCAGAGAATTGCCTTTATTAAACCAACATGTCTCTGAGCCGGGTCCACGCAACAAACACAGAGCAGTCCGCCGAGTACTCAGTGGAGTATTCGGGGCAGGTCCCTATGACCCGGGTCATGAAGCCGGTCGGACGCGGGAAGTGACCGTGCGTCAGTCGAGCTGCTGCCGCTGCCTGCCGCGCGCAGTGCGTCTGACTTTTACGCCAGAGTCACTGGAGAGGCTTTACCAGAACTACTTCCGCCGACAGAGACAAGATAACTTGCTGGTGTTGGCGATGTTTGCTGCTCTTTTCAACAGCTTCATCATTATCATGTGCGCGGTGGTGTACTCTGAGGACAAACTGGCGATGGTGGTGGTCGCTGCTGTGGGGCTGGCTGCGGACGCGGTGCTCTACGTGCTGTGCTGGCTACAGAAGCTCCCTGCGTCGCCAGTCTCACGCGGTGCAGTGCCGTACATACTGTGGCTGATGATCACCGCGCACGTTTTGTGTTACATGGGACTGAACTACGAGCGTTTCCCCCACGTCAGTGACTCTGTGGGCTGGCAGGCCTTTTTCAGTTTCTCCAGCTTTCTGACACTCCCGCTGAACCTGGTGCCGCTGCTCCTCCTCACGGCCGTGTCCTGTGGGATACACACCCTTGTACTGGGGGTGACTGTGGCGCAAAGGTTTCTGGATAACGTGCAGGCGCCCATGCTGGCGAGACAGGTAAATATGGCCCTCAGTAAAGTGATGAATGACAAAGCACCTGCAATTAAAATGGATTAAAGTTGGCCACAGGTGTCACAGATGGTCACGCAGGTGTGGAGGGCGATGGGAAGGAGTTGGGGGGGGGGGGGGGGGGGCAGGGCAGGGTGAAGGGATAGCAGGGTTTGACCTGTCTGTTCCCACGTGGATCCACGAGTTCACTGAGGATTACAGACGATGGTTACAGAGTGGCAGGATGAGGAAATATATGCAAACACATGTCACCTCTTTTCAGCTCCTAGCCAATGTGATGCTGTACCTGTGCGCAACCACAGTGGGTGTGATGTCATACTACATGGCGGACAGGAAGTACAGGACAGCTTTTTTGGAGGCTCGTCAGTCACTAGAGGTCAAACTCACTCTGGAGGAGCAGAGCACCCAGCAGGTAAGAAGAGCACACACACACATACACACAATCACAGGCAGATTTTGCTTAATGAGGTAATACATTTTCTTATTAGGGTCAAGCACACAAATACATGTACAAACACACAAATGCACCTGTTAGGTAGAACTGTGGTTCCTAATTACTGTATAATGTTTGTTTGTTAGGTTAATTAGAGAGACTGTTGTTCACCAGCTGAGCCACTGTCCGTGACCTGACACAATACTGTCCGATTAAACTCTGTGACAACCAACAGAACCTTTACCAAAATTATGGGATGTTATGATTTGGGTTTTTTACTCTTTAGTGTATTTGATTAGCCTCTGAACTGCTCTTAGTGTTCCTTTCCTTTCTATTACCATTTTATCTCATAGTATTGCTTTTTTCTGTTGTAGTCCTTTGCAGAGACCCTGCTCTTTCTCTATATTGAGAATGTTGTTTATGGTCCATTTGCTTTGAAGATAATTACCTTAATAGAGTAGTAGTATATAGCAAGCTAGTGCTCAAATATTAGGACTGGAAGGTGAAGGAGTGACACATAAAAAATATTAAGGAAACAGTTTGGGCTCCAATAGTGGAGGAAAAAAGTGCAATCAAATTGTGACGTCCTCTCAACCATTTGGAAGACCACATTTTAAGTCACTGTATCTCACTGAAAAATGTACTGAACTTAATTCAACTTGTTTAAGCCATCTCTACCATTCAGTGTAGGTATGCTACATGCTCTACCAAACGGTAGAGTTGGCACTTCATGGTAAAGGTTGGCTAAGCTAATGTAATACAAATTTACTAGCTAATATAATACAAATTGACTGCTTGCTATGAAATTGAAAACTTCTGAACTTTCATTATTGTTAACATGACATATATAATGTGTTTCTATTATATATATGTTGAATTAATTTCATAAATATGTCTTTATAATGGTGAAATCATGCTATACCTAAATAACAATAAAAATATTTTATTATATATATTATAGTTTTTATGGAATAAAAAACTTAAAAACAAATAAATATCTTGAAAACCAAATAACTATCTAGACAAAATAGACATGTGTTGGTATTCACATTACTAGCATCATAAGAGTACATGGTTTGTAAGTGTGATTTCTCTTTTCTGTTTCACAAATAATAGAGGACACTAAAACATATTATGGTGCAAGGCCACAGAATTTTCCAGCCCTTGTACCAGAAAATCCTCAAGACTCTGCCATTTTTCTGAGTGATGATGATAACAACCAAATAGAGCCTCCTGATCATCAACATATCAGAACATATCAATCTGTACTCTGCGCAGGAGTTGGGGGATCCGATCAAAACTAGCTCAGAAGAGATTGACTATTTCCTGGCAGTACAACCTGTCATAGGTGTTTTCAACTTCCCAGCCATGGATGACTACTGGCACCGCCAGTCACATCTCAAGACGTAAAGAGATTCAATCCGTTACGCCAGATTATTAATTTTACTGATAATCAGCAGGACAAAGACAGTCCCGACTGGCTCTTCATGCATTTTAATACCAACAAACTTTAGAAAACATCATATAAAATTCTAAGTTGTTGCAGAAATAAATCTGTTTCACAGTCAACAGCAGAGAAGGCGACTTAAGCATTTCATCCCTTATTGTGTATCTAGGGTTTACAGTAGAGTTCATACCAAACTGTATGCACTACACAGTAACTTCATTGATTATTGAAAAACAGCCACACTAAATTAAGTAAATACTGTATTTTGCAGTGATCTAGACATTGATATGTTGTCTCAGTATCTAAGTCTGTCTAAAAGGTTGAGAGTACATACAGATGTGTTCTTCTGAAATACTCAAAAAACAGAAATACTATGTTGGTAATATTCAAAATGTTCAAAAATCAATGATGTTACTGTGTAGTGCTGTTTTGTATGAACTCCACTATAAACCCTGTCTTCACAATTAGGGATGAAGTGCTGAAGTTGCCTTCTCTGTTGTTAACTGTCATTTTATATGATGTTTTCTAAGGTTTGTTGGTATTAAAATGCATATTTAAGTATTACCATGAAGAGCCATCTCAACCGTTTGGAAGAGCAGTATATCCGAAAACTATTGGGTCTGTTAAAAAATATTTTTGGGATTATTGTTGTTATTGCCCTAATGAAATAAAAAATGTAAAGAAATAATTTTTCCATCACTTTTTCCTTGGTGAGGACTTTAAAGGGATAAGATGGCAATGATACAGCGTTCCTTCCAAGCCATATCATGATATTTTGTATTTCTTCTCATGTCACAAGAGGGCCAGAATTTGAAAGATGATGCTAAACCAAAACTTCAGTCTAATCAAAGATAATGTAACCCATACTGTGTTCAACCTTGATGTCATTCATTTATTTCTTCTCTTCCACTCTCACTTTCTTCACGTCCTATCTTCGATTCTGACTGTGACAATGTGAAAAAAAGGAGCGCTGCCCTGTGAGAGTTAAAGAGGGGTGGAAAATATGGTGAATAGTGGTGACATGTAGGCTGGAGAAACAGAAACAGACAGAGAAAAGAATGGGGATATTGAATTCCCAAAGTGCTTTTCAGGTGGGGATTTTGTAGAAGACAGGTATAACCAGCCAACCAGAACACACCTGACCAGCTGACACGGTCTCTTGAGGGCTGCAAGCATCTCTTTACTGCCTCAGTCACTCGATGAACACACGCACACACATTCACGTAGGAGCAACTTATTTTTTTTTTCATAATGTTTGTTCATTACAGAACATGACAAAACTCACTTTCGTCTGTCTGCATCTCCATGTAGGAGGAACTATTGTTGTCCATCCTGCCCAAACACATTGCAGATGAGATGCTGCAGGGCATGAAGAAGCAGGCCAATGAGAACGAGGGCCAGCAGCAGCAGTTCAACACCATGTACATGTACCGCCATGAAAACGTCAGGTCAGGATCACAAAATCCGCCTGTTTTAGGGGGAGTTTCTGTTATGAATCACAATGATAACACAGGTGTAGCAAGTGTTATTTCCTAATATCTTATGCTTAAAATGTATAGGAAATGGCTATTATTCCCCACAAACGTTTGTGACCAGGACAGTGATATTTTGAAATTTACCTATTTCCAATGAGCATTTAGGAAATAACACTTACAAACCAGAACAATAATTGTATTACAAAATGTAATTGTTGCAGGTAGGTTTTTACAGCCTGCTAAAAGTTACTTTGCAACCTCTTTACTTCTGTTCCAGTATCCTGTTTGCTGACATAGTGGGCTTCACCCAGCTGTCCTCCACCTGTAGTGCCCAGGAGCTCGTAAAGCTGCTTAATGAACTGTTTGCCCGCTTCGATAAACTGGCAGCAGTGAGTGTCTTCCTCTGTCTCTGTTGTGGTTTACTGGTTTAAATTTTTACTACGTGTGCTTGTTTCTATTCCTCTATCAAATCACTGAAACCATAACTCAGATGTACTGTACAGTGTATTGTTGGAAGGAGAACTGGTAAAGTTTTATACAGCGGATGGTTTTATAGTTACAATTGTTTTCTAAAATATTTGCTTTGCTAAACTTTATAACCTGGCCTCATCTTGCAGCAATATCACCAACTGAGGATTAAGATCTGGGAGACTGTTACTACTGCATCTGTGGTCTTCCTGACTTCAGAGACGACCATGCCGCCTGCTCCATAATGATGGGTCTAGCCATGGTGGACGCCATCTCGTAAGTACTGAACTAAAACAAAGACATAGCATAGAGTGGGGGGAATGGATAATGACAATGTAGAGGTAGTAGTTTATTTGTATAGCTTGTGTTTCAGGCAACAGGGAATCACAATAAAGAAAAGAAAAACATTCTGCCTACATCTTAAAATTGTCTATTATGAATATGGAAGAAGCCAAGAATACATCAGAATACATCATGTCACAGAGCAACCTTTTTGACTTCCTTTTTGCTCCAGGTACGTGCGAGAGAAGACCAAAACCGAAGTGGACATGCGTGTGGGCGTTCACACGGGCACCGTGCTGGGAGGAGTACTGGGCCAGAAGAGGTGGCAGTTTGACGTCTGGTCCACAGATGTCACTGTGGCCAATAAGATGGAATCCGGAGGGATTCCTGGGTAAGAGAACAATACTTGATTTACCTGTCATGCTGAGAAATCCAATTATTCATGCATCTTATTTCAAATGGTTTGTGAGCCACACAGGAGGGTGCATATTTCCCAGAGCACGAAGGACAGTCTGCACGGAGAATTTGAACTGGAGCCAGGTGATGGTGGCGAGAGGTGCGAGTACCTGCTGGAGAAAGGCATTGACACTTACCTGGTTTTAGTGCCTAAAAACGAGGCAAATGTGAGTGACTTGTGTGTTTCAAGACATTTCTCATTTTATTGGACATGAGTTTTATAAAGCTCAAACCTAGATTTTGCTACATAAAAAGTACTTCCTGTTTTCAGGGAGACATGTTTTTATTTATTTTTATTTATCTCATTAACAGATTTTTCTCTGCTTCTCCTCCCCTCAGAAACCAGGAACACTGTCCAATAGAAATTCAAACCAGTTGATTGACACCAAAGCAACCAATGGGAATGCAGCGTCACCACAATCCATGCCCACTGAGTCTAAACAGGAGGTGAATTATGATAAATGTCTTCATAACAGTACAGATGGGTCAAGAGTATATTGATGCACTTGATAATCATAACTATGTGATCTCTTTTGTCTTGCTGAAAACATCAGAGTAACAAGATGGTTGAGGAACAAGTGATCAACAGACGACTGCAGCAGGAGCTGCTGGAGAGAGAAACTCATCAAATGTAAGAAAAAAATATAGCCGCAAGCGATGATTGCGAGTTCATACCTTTTTACACCATAGAAACATTTAACATTGCTATGGAACACATCCTGTGAGTGTGTTCCAAAAAATACGAGTTTTGTAACAACTGGACAAACAATTTCTGATTTATAGTCTGATTTGTGTAATGCCATGCCCATTTCTCACATTTATAGCACCCCCCTAGTGGTTGATATGAATGAAACCTTTTAGTGTGAGTGTGAGGACACATCCTGGAAGTTTTGTGTTGACTGGACAAACATTTTCTGGTTTGTAGCCTGATTCAGTTTTCAGTTTTTTTGCAGTTATAGTGCCCCCTAATGGTCGATTTGGTATGTTTTGTGATGAATGGAGAATTAATAATACATTTTTAGTCTAATTTGCGTGTGCAGTTTGAACACTAAAGAGAACAAATTGCTGATTTTGTGTGTTAAACTGAGATGGCAAAGAATTAATGTATTAATTTGTAAATTAAAAGACACGGACATTCCATCACCAACATCAACAGCTTTTCCCCCCCTGTACTCATTTTCCTATTGCCATATCTCTCTATGTTCCTCACAGAATGAAAGATCATAAGATCAACCCTTTGTCTTTGCGTTTTCTGGATGGGAAGTTGGAGGAGCACTACTCCTCAGAGAAGGAGAAGCTAAGTGGAGCGGCCTTCAGCTGCTGCATCATAGTGCTCTTCTTCATTACAGCAATGGAGGTGTTCGTAGACCCACTGTGAGTTCACATGTATTACTTTGTCTTACTACATCTATTAAAATGCATTTTATACACACTTAGGAATTCATATATGGAATAACTGTGCTCTAAAAATAACAAGGTTGAACCAAGATTGACACAATTGACTTGGGGATGTATGTTCTTGTTTTAGGTTGACTGTGAACTATGTGACTTTCGCAATAGGAGAGGTATTGTTGCTTGTCCTCGCAGTGTGTTCCCTGGCTGCCATCTTCCCCAGGGTGAGAAAAAAAAATTAGTATCCATGGTTGTGGTGATGGGAAACAGAATCTACTGAACAATGTCTTTGATCAGCACCAACCTTTAACAACAAAAACCTTGTCCGCAGAGAAAGTCTTAGTTTTCATTTTCAATGTGTCAAACTCTACTGATTATTAAAAATATAATTTGTGACACGAGACTGATGGGATCTTTTAAAGGATGTAGAGATGTTAGATGAAGTAAAACATTAGGGAGGTATAATGACATCAATGTTTCTTGTCACAGATATTCCCCGAGAGGTTGGTGTCTTTCTCAATGTGGATTGATCGCACACGCTGGGCGAGAAACACATGGGCCATGGCAGCCATATTTGTGCTTACCATGGCAGTGATCGCTGACATGGTACAACTGCAAGACACTTTAACACATCTCTAATACATTGTGTGTGTATGTGTGTGTGGTAAGGGTGGGCAATATGATTAATGTTTTCTCTCCCAGTGTATCTAATTTTATTACACAAAAGTAAAATACACATACATCTGGACTTGACCCATCCAGTAAATTAAATATCAGAAAAATCAAGGTACTTTATCAAGTTAATCGAATGTTGCCATCACTGTATTGTCATATCACCCAACCCTACTGTGTGCGCGTCTCTCCGTTTTCGTGTTTCCACTTTGTCCTCATCAAACTATCTCTGCCTTGTATGTGTCTGACTACATGTTCCCAGCGGGGTCCATTAGTTGTCTGTCTCACTGCCTGTTGGCTCATTTGTCGCGGCCCCAGAGGAGCAACCTGCTATACACACTGCTGCTTTCAAGGTCTGACAGGAATAGAAGACGCTAAAGTGAACTTTTTTTTCTGTCTTAGCTGTCATGTGGAAGTGACAGTCACACTTGGACAAAAAGGGAAACAAGTGTTGTACATTAATGTTTTACTGTTTTGATTAATACTATTGCAACAGGGTTATTCTCAACATAAAGTTATATATATATAGTTACGGTGTATTTCATGTAGCTAGATAATAACTTGTTTGCACTACATGTACAGTTGTAAGTGCCAGCAGTGCCAGGTTCATGTTTAAACACAATAAAATTAATATGTTTATTTGTTGAATTTGTTGAACTATAATAAAGGCAACTTCCAGTGGACTTTGATTATTTGAGCTTCATAAAAAGTCTCAAATCATGTCCTGGCTATTTAATACTGGGAAAGTGTTTCTTGAAAATGATTCATGCACTTCATCTGTGATGTTGCAGCTTAGCTGTGTTCCACCATCCCTCCGCGTCTTCAACAGTACCTCTGGATCCATGTTGGAGTCGTTCGGGACCGAGGCTGTGCAGAGAATCCGAAGCACTACAGCTTCATGGCTGTGATGTCTCTCATCGCCACCGCCATGTTGGTGCAGGTCAGCCACCTGATTAAACTGGGCCTCATGGTGCTGGTCGTCACAGCAACTGGAGCTGTTAATATCTACAGCTGGCAGGACATATATGACCTGTATGACTATATACGGTTTACCTCATACAGGTGAGAAAACAGTTCAATGAACAGTGTATTTTTATGCAGTTTTATTGAAAATACATAAATAGTGTGATAAGCCAATAGAGAAACATTCTACTATCTTTAGTTGCTTTATAAGTCCAGTGTACATTAATGTTTGTTAGTAGGTCTGTATGTATTATAATTTATTCTGCCTCCATCTTCCAGAACATCCATAGTGCCATCCAAATACCTCATGACCATGATGATCATAGTCATGATGATTGGCTTCTACTTCTTTGCTCGCCATGTGAGTCACTTTCTCCTGTGCACCCACACTGTATCACACTGACCG
The DNA here is from genome assembly GCF_014851395.1 of Micropterus salmoides. Taxonomy (NCBI): domain Eukaryota; kingdom Metazoa; phylum Chordata; class Actinopteri; order Centrarchiformes; family Centrarchidae; genus Micropterus; species Micropterus salmoides. The sequence continues at coordinate 12,591,805 of NW_024040928.1, forward strand.
GCAGCCTGTCTGCTACAACCGTCAATGTCAGCACCTACAGATGAAAGCTTCCTGAAATATTGATCACATTTCTTGACTGGTATTTTTTTCTCTCCAAATAACTCTTAAAATCTTAATATTATCTGACTTTTATTCCTGCTCTGTCTGTGTGTGTGTGTGTGTGTGTGTGTGTGTGTGTGTGTATGTGTGTCTGTCTGTAGTTGGAGCGTCAGTCAAGGAAGCTGTTCCTGTGGAAGATCGGTGTGCACGAGCAAAAGGAGAAGGTGTTTGAGATGAGACGCTGGAACGAAGCGCTGGTCACCAACATGCTGCCGGAGCATGTGGCCCAACACTTCCTGGGCTCTAAGAAGAGAGATGAGGTACATGTGAGCGTGTGCCAAGTTACAGTATCATTTAGATACGTGTGTGTTTGGGGGCAGTAAGTACAGAAGAAGAAAACAGTGTCAGGAAGGAGGCAGATGAGGAATGTCAAACAGCATGATGATCTAAAACTTGTCAAAAGCAACTTGATGTACCTTTGTTAATTGTATCACTAAAGTATGTACAGTATCATTGCCATCTAGTGGTCTATTCTTTAATCAATTAGCTTTTTGTTGGAATAAAAAATAATAAATTGCAATATAACATCAGAGCACACTAAAATCATGTCATTTGTCATTTGTAGGAGCTGTACAGTCAGTCTTACAATGAAATAGGGGTGATGTTTGCTTCCATCCCCAACTTTTCTGATTTCTACACTGAAGAGAGCATCAACAATGGAGGAATCGAGTGTCTCAGGATTCTCAATGAGATCATCTCTGACTTTGACAGCGTGAGTCCCAGCAGTGTTTGCACAGCTGATTGGATACATTGGTAACTAATGGTACCACTCGCGTGTGACATCACGGTGTGAACAGCCTGCAGGGGTTGTAAATGACTCCTCTTGACTAAAACCGTATGCGCTTTCTCTGCCAGTTACTAGACAGGGATGAGTTCTGCTGCATCACTAAGATCAAGACAATAGGAAGCACCTACATGGCCGCCTCAGGCCTCACTCCAGAGAGCAATACAAACGGATACAGCAGCTGCAAGGTGTGATACTACAAATATAACTAGTTACAAAGATCTGTTGTAGATAGTAACTGTGACAATTGTCCTGTTGTTCCACAGCCAGAGGACCAGTCACTTATTGAGCGCTGGCAGCACCTCGCCGACCTGGCAGACTTTGCCTTGGCTATGAAAGTCACCCTCAACAATCTCAACAAACAGTCCTTCAACAACTTCATGCTCCGAATTGGTAAGCATGTGTTAGCTTAGTTTCCGTACCAGTCAGTGAGAACTGAAGAAGTCCTTTGGATGAGGGAGGAAACGTCTTCTAGTATCTTCAACCAAGTCCAGTTGCCCTTGCCCTTCTTTGGATGTGTATGTTCATGTTTCCATGTTGATCCCATCCAGGTCTGAATAAGGGGGGAGTTTTGGCTGGAGTGATTGGAGCTCGTAAACCTCACTATGATATCTGGGGCAACACGGTCAATGTAGCCAGCAGAATGGAGTCCACCGGAGTGATGGGAAACATCCAGGTAGCACAAACACAAGAGCAGATATACTACAACACACTGAAATGTCTCCTCTTATTACTCCCCTTTTTCTTGTTTCATGCTCATTTTCAACTTCTTAAATGTCCTGCTCTGCCCTCAGGTGGTGGAAGACTGCTATGATATCCTGAAGTGGTATGGCTTCCGTTTTATCCGAAGAGGGCCCATATCTGTCAAAGGAAAAGGGAGCTGCTTACCTTCTTCATGAAAGGAAAAGATAAACCCAATTGTAATCTTGCTCCAGTGACCACTGCCTTACCACACCAAGTTGGGACTTCCCTTGAATATTTTTCCTGATGAAATGCCATTAACACAAGGATTAGGATATCTCTCTCATATACACAGGCTAGATCTTTTTCATACGCTCTTAGAAATGTAAAGCATATGGAAGTAGACCAACACAAGAAAAGTAATTCCGTTACAACTGTGAAATACCATTTATCGACAAAGGAATTTGATTCTGTATATTTGTACATAATTCAGGAATAGTTGACGATCTCACAGAGCTCCTGCATCAAAGATATTATAACGTTGCTCTTGATTCATAGAGTGCTATGAGAATTACAAGCTTGTAACAGACATATAAATTACTTTCTTCTTTTGTTTTACCTTGAGCTCAGGTTTTATAAGACAATGTAGTGTGTTTGCACTGTATTTAGGTTAATAAAACATCTTTGGGTTTTTGAGATTATTTTGTGAATCTTGAGCTGCAGCGTTGGCCTCTCTTGGTCGAACACGTTGTTGAGAGCAGCGCTTGAACTGGATTTTACACAAGCCATCTGCACAACATGCACATGCAGCTTTTGTGGGGAGGGATCTGGTTTGATTAGATAAATGAGCAAATAGTGGGTTTAAATGCCCTGCACACCCACACTGTGTAATATGTTACACAGGTGTTATATTAATATATTATATTATATTATATTATATTATTCTAACTGATTAGACCGCCAATGTGAACAATGAACCAGTAGAAGGTCATCCCACCTTAACCGCAGCGTAGTCTGTCCACATGAAGTATGCTAATCAGCCAAAATGAGGAAAATTACTTGTGGGTTGAATTTTATAGTTGCTAATTATTTCCAGACACATACAAACAATTCAAATAAAGAGGTAATTCCAATTTTTATTTTACATGATGATGTCAGACTCACTTTTTTGTAGTAAAATAAGAATTCATTAACAATGCCTAATGTTACATGCTTAATGTTAGCATGTTAGAATGCTAATGTTGATATATTACCATACTAAAGGTGAACTGCTACAAGATAAAGGAAGGTTAACAGTGCTGGATATATTCATTTTCGACTCATTCATTTAGTCTGATTGGTAATTAGAACTGATCAGTGATCTAATCAAGTGTGACTGTGTTTATTTATGTCATTCACTAATTAATTAATAAGTATATGTGGTGGCAACAGCCTTCATCAGCTTGTTTTCCAGATGAAAAATGGGGTTGGATTGATCAGGTACATCACAGTCTGTGTTTGAGTGGAGGAGGTTTGCCTGCCAATCTCAACTGTCTGTTGGTGAGTATGTCCAGTATCCATTTGCAGAGTATGGTACTCAAGCCCAGAGTGGTAAGTTTGATCAGCTTCATGGGAGAGAATGTGTTGAACTGAGTTGAAATCAAACAGCAGTCTGATGTAGTTGTCTTTCTCAAGGTGTGTGAGGGCTGAGGGAGGGAAGTGGAGATGGCATCCAGACAGAATTTCTTTTTACAACCATGTTGTAAAACAACAATTAAATCCCCTTGAATCCTTGAACCCTCTACAAGAGCATGGCCCACACTATGAAAAAATCCAAACAGTTGAATCCTGACCTACTAGAAGAGATTACAAGGACAGTTATACAGTCTATATTAATTATTAGCCAAATTAAAATAATAATATATTATATAATTGAATATTATTAAGAATAATGATGATGACAGTGATGATTTCAAGATTTTTTAACTTTTAGCCAAACTCAAAAACCTTCTATCGAGGCCTATTCTTGTAGATTATCTTGTAGATAATTAATGTGGGGCAACATGATGAGATGTGAGTGGTTTAGTTAGAAATGTAATGATGTAATAAACGTCAATACGAGGTTCACACATTTTGCTAATTTGAAATTCGAATAAAGTCGAGTCTGTGGAGACATTCAAATGAATTTTAATTTGGTGTGTTATTGTTGTGAGTTGATTATTATGCTAACTAGGTTCTCATGCGCCACCCATGGATTATAATTCTACCCGGAAGCCTGGTAGTGTAGGAATTTCCGGTTACGTCAGGGCGTCAGGACTCCATTAGAGCTGCAGCTGTTTTGAGAGAAACAACAACAAAAACGGGCTAACTGACAGCATTTCCATATTGACAGTCCGCTCTGAGCCCGACAACGAGGCCTCGAACCTGGAAGCTTAACCTAAATTTCCCACCCGGAGCTCCGCCGGCTTCTAACCACGGCCGCTCTCGGTGAGGAAACTCTGGCCTCCGCTTCCTCCTCCTCCGACTCGGACACCGGCGGAGCGTCGCCGCCCCCGCGGAAGAAGCACCGAGCCTCGGCGGCGGAGGGAGCAGGAGAGCCCGGGGCTTCAGCAGTTGTAACAGGCCTGTCCGCAGTTGTCTTAGGACTTACTACACACTCTCAAGCCACCTCTGCCATCCACTTTAACCGAAGTGTAGTCAACAACCTCAGCAGCAGTATGCAGGCAAACGGGGGCAGGACAGGGACAAGAATCCTCAGAGCTCTCCTGCCTGAACAGCGCACAAAACGGGGAGTCATCCTCGGCCGGCGGAACCCACTCGAATGGGCTTCTCTCCAGCACAGACAACGGAAATAGTGTCGGTACCAGTAACGGGTCTTCAAGCGGGCCCGGTTCGGGGACTTCGGCTGCCTCTACGGCTTCGGGCTCGGAGGTCGGCTCGTTGAAAAAGAAAAAACGACTATCGCAGGCGGAGGAAGATGTCATACGATTAATAGGGCAACATCTCCACGGACTAGGGCTGAAGTAAGTTTATTCAAAGTCGGGGGAAAAGCTACAAATACATCTAATGTGGCGTTGAATTTATGACGTGTAATCTGTATTACTGGTGTTTCGCTTGAAACTGCCAAACAGCAGTTGGTAAAAGCGCTATTAGTGCGCTTGACAGACACAAACATGGGGGGATGGGGTAGTTAGCCTGTGAGCTCGGCAGTTGGTAGAAAGAAGGGGTCCATCTTGCACAATAACAGTTAGCTTGACGGCTAAAAGCACTAGCCTGCGCTGAGCTGGTTTGTCTTGACATTAAACCTTCGTACAAACAATTAAAACACAGTCTAAAACATTTGGTTGCTTTACGTCCGTCATGAGTGGATGTATATTTTTAATGCCAGTAGCGCCAAGATGTGTTAATTAAGTTAATGTTATAAATTTCGTACTGAATAAAAGGCATTACATCATCTAACGTTGGTAACGTTTACTTAGAGATCCTCTGACTTGTTGTGGTTTGCACAGCATAAAATGTTACGAGAATGGAGAAACTTGATTTAGCTCCTTAATTAAGTACACAAGCAGGGTTATTGAGTTTGCAGTGTTGCGTTTGCGTTTCAAGGCCATTGCGAGAATAAATGCGGAGGAAATGTTAATGTGCGGGCTGTCAACCTCGTTTTTTTTCGCCAGGATGGTTAGTGGTTTTCTACATTTTCTAGCTCGGCTGTCTCGGGAAAAATAACGTGATTTTTGCAAGACGGTGCGGGAAGAACATTAATAGGTCGGCCACATTGTAATAACTATTATGGTTATGAAAACGGCTCTGGTTATTTTGGTATTCCGAGCGCACCCTTTGCAAGTCTTGAGCTGTCATTTCGAGCAAGTCTTTTATTTATCAGATGAATCACGAGTTTAAACGGCTAGATCATGAACATGATAACCTAAGTTCTACATGAATGTCTTCATTTTTGTGAGAGCAATGTGTCAACGGTGGCGTGCATGTATTTATTTAAAGACAACAGTCAGTACCGTGGGCGACAGTTCGTCCTGAACTGAACAAAATCGGTTGGTTCCATGGCGGCTGAAGAATGCGCTTTCTATCAGCTGTGTTAGATAGAAGCTTTTTGCTGTTTGACTCTAATTATAGCGTAGTGGGGTTTTCAAGAAATGCATATGTCTGGCCCTCTTTTTCACAGTGCATGTGGTAGCCACTGTTGGATAGCTAGACATCTGCAGATCTCTGGTATCCAGCTGAGAAAGTGCAGCTGCCATTACAAGGCATTATAAACGACAGACTTACATCGCTATGTTTACACGAAGGGTGGGTCGGGGTACATGGCATTGCCTGGTATAAAACAGAGCCCCTACGTTTCAGCTGGGGGAATGCAGGAGAAATCAGTGTAGCAGCCAGCTGGATCAGAGGCTCAACACTGCTGCGCCACTCCATTGATACCTGAGAATGATGTCATCATGCTGAAGGTGTCCGCCACCCCCATCCCCAGCCCACTCTCATTAACACACATGCCTCTCAGCGGACCTGGTGGTGGAGTTTGTTTAGCAAAGAGGTGGTTTTGGGACAGATGGTCATGGTTCATGGTTGACAGGCTGAGAGGATGATGTCAACTGCAGAGGAAGCTCGGTTCAACCTCCTACTGTCCACAAATAATTCTCCGGTGACACAACTGCTCTGAGCCGGCCGCCTCCAGACATTGTTCACTAAGAAATTGGCTTCATCCTATTGTTGGCCAATGATGTTAATATTGTCCCTGTGCTAAGATTATTGTTAGAGAGCCCCCAATCACCTATTTGCTATCCTTGTGAACATGGCAGTCACAAAGGGATGAATGAAATGCCATAGGCGATTAGATAATCAAGAAGAGTTGAATAATCTGCTTGGAAATGCCACGTAATTTATTCACGTGGTCATTTTCAACATCATACTGATGAGCTGATTGGGCTCTAAAAATATTATCTATCTTTCATAAGTGTAATTTGTCAATTTTAATACATTTTAAAGTTAGCCTCTCCTTTTCTTTTCTTCCATCTGTCTTGTGTCTATATGTCAGACTAACTTTGGCTCTCGCTCTGTGTCTCTGTAGTCAGACAGTGGACCTGCTGATGCAGGAATCAGGCTGCAGACTGGAGCACTCCTCAGCTACCAAGTTCCGCAACCATGTCATGGAGGGGGAGTGGGACAAGGTTGGTCTTAGGGTTAACATGGTTACATAATGGCAAGCACTTTGATAGACTGGGAATTTGTGACCTTCTTAGTGAAGTGTTCTCCATATTGTGCTTGAAGGTGAAGAGCTCATGTGGTCAAGACACCAGCAGACATATATCTTTGCAAATCATCTCGTATGACTTATTGACAAAAACAAGCATGATTCCTAGTAGAAATTGTTGAAGAAAGCATAAGCAAAGTACTTAAAGTGGTCTGCATTTGGGCCCCAGTTGCACAAGCTCATACTATTATTTGTTACATGTTGTACAAGCCTTATACACATTCCTTACAAGTACCAATTAAATTATTTTCTCGACCAAATGAGCTTACTGTTAAAGTGCTACTTGACTTCAGAACTGACAGTTTTAGGCCACATAGGTTTATTGAATATAGTGAATGAATTTCATGTCATGGATTTTGTTTTTCCGAACAATATTTCATAATAATGCCTATAATTATTATTGTGGAGAGAAAAATCTGACTTCCGGTAGTTGAGAAGAATGGTTGGTCAGTGAACTGGTCTTAAATTTTTAAACAAGAGTATTTGGTAAAAATAAAACTGCTCATTATTATTATTACTACTATGCTTAATGCAAAGTCTAGTTTCTGTCATTTTTATAGCAAGGCACTTGCCACACTATGTGCCCAGTATTATATTAAAATATCAAAACTAAGGTTTATCAGAACAAAAGCATAGTGGAGCTTTATTGCAGGATGTTGAGGGCTCCATTAGGCCCTGTAATGAGGACTTTGAAAACATTAGGTTTATAATTAAGGAGTTTTTAAATCAGCAGTCTCGGCTGTATTACCCTGTTCTCACTGCAGAATAACAACATTTTAGAGCTGAGACTCATAAAAGCACATCTTATTAAATTGGCTTTGTGGCTCTTCTGAAATAATGGCCCTATGTAAGAACTGCAGGATGGAAATTTAACACCAACCTTGAGCCAAACGGTGGTCAATTTCTGGATGTGGCAAGTAGGTTTGTACTCTCTACAAACCCACCATAAACCAGTCACTCATTTGACATTTGTTTTAAATCTAGAAATCTGTTTTGTTTTACTGGCAAAAGTTATAAAAGAGGCCAGTATTTTTTTGAGAAACATAAAGGTGTTTTATAATTTTGAACACAGCACATGGTCATCGGCTATATTGTTAAAACCTCAGTTTACTCATCTTAAACAGGAAAGTGTCCATAAGATCTATATTACTGCTCATGTGATTATATTTTTCCTGTGCATGCATGGAAACTGCTGAGCTTACCATTTCTCTCTTTCTCTCTGTCTCTCCCCTCCATCACCCTCCCTTTGTTTTTATCCAGGCTGAGAATGATCTCAATGAGCTGAGAGCACTGATGCATTCTCCCAATGCTATTGTGGTAAGCTCCCCTTTCCCAAACCTGAGCTGGGCTGAATGGCAGCCAGTCAGTTAGGAGGCACAACTGGAGGTTCTAGAATGGTACCATTTAAATGCAGGTTTACGGGTTCTTGTTGTGGAACACTGAAAGCTAAAATGTTCTGGATGACACTTCGGAAAGTGTAGCGGCAGGAATAGACATCCCATTAGATTTAGGGTATGAGTGCATGAATCGGTTGTTTTTAGGAAAAAAATGTGGTTCAACTTAGCAAGCATGATTCTTGTTTTCTTGTCCTGTTCTTTTAGCTACTTCAGTAAAATATCAGTTATTAACATCACATTTAAAATATCTTATTTAATACATATCATTGTCACAATTACTTTAACAAATTAAACAAAGGATACACATTGAAAATGTTCATTTATGGTATGTGTGAATGTTTATAAGCCAATATATTGGACTTCTGTTTAAAGCTGAAATATTTCATGTCTGCTTTAAAAATTATTTAAATTCAGATGTCACTGCAAGAGCAAAACTATAGATGTGTCCCATTTCCACACTACATAGTAACTGACAATTTCTTGGATATGTGCTGTAATCACTACTCAGAGAGTTTTGTTGCTTGATTTTTTGAGTGTGATGTTGACAATGCATTGCCCTCTGGAAATAAAGGAGCCACACACATCAGGAAAAAGATAAGTAAAAATTAATATGGATGGTGGAAAGATAGCTCAAGGGACATTCTTGAGGGGGCTTCGGTGGGTTATTACATTTTTCAAGTTTGCAAACTTGACATTGGCAGTATTATTAATGTCTTGTATGTCTTATATTATTTTTGGTTAATACAAAATGTTAAAAGTAGTGGTTGACCGATACGGGTTTTTCAATGGCCGATATTTAGAGAGAATGCCAATATCAAAACAAAGAAAAGTCGTGTAAAATGCCATTAGTCCAGGTAGAGTAAAATCTAATATACATTATCTCACAAAAGTGAGTACACCCCTCACATTTTTGTAAATATTTGATTTAGGGATGGACCTATACGTTTTTTTTCCGGGGCGATACAGATTATTAGTAACCAATTAGATCGATATGTGGAACCGAATTTTTAATCTTTGTGTCAAAAACACAAACTCCAACACAAAACTGTGTTGAAAATAACAAGATTAAAGTTAATTGTCATGTTTAATCTTTATAAATAGTAAATTAAATGAATGAGAGATCCATCTCAGAGATGGACTTGTTAACTATGAGTGATAAAATATAAACTTTGTCTTTACCAGCTGCCATTTATATTGTATTTATTTTATATTGTTAGAATATCATTGATACATTTATTGATACTATTTATTGGTTCTGTTCTTTATCTGTACTCTTATAGGTTTTTCATTTAATTAATTGCCTTTTAAAAATGTTATTAAAAAAGAATAAATTCAGAACAGAAATCAAATTTAATATATTATTATAACTAACTGTTTTCAGAGCAGCAACAAAAGTAAAGTTTACAGCAGCAAAATAACAATATAAAATCAATATCTCGTCGGAAACAAATGTTAAACTATATTCCTGACATCAAAATGCTGAGTGAAGTTTAGAAAGAAGAGCGAAGACATCATTATCAGTTCTCATGTCCTCCTCCCCCCTTTGCAAGGAGTTGCTCAATTTTAAGATACGTAGCATCTCCGCTAAACAAGCTACAGACAAAGAGATTTACAGGGTACCCGCTTGGTCTTAAAAGTGTTTTTAAGTCTTACATTTCATGTTCTAAAAATAAGACCTTAAAAGTATTAAATTTCATTAACAAAGCATTCAATTTCGTTGACAAAGGTCTTAATTTTTTTCGTGTCCTTTCGTAGGATCAAATAAATGGCGTAACGTCATAAATAAACACGTTTGTGTGTGTGACAATTTACTCTATTTGGTATGACTTAGATGTCATAACGTTACTGTTTACGTCAGTGATTAGCTTCGCTCTGGACTGTTCGCGTTGCATGAGCTCTGGCATCCGGCTCTGGCGTGAATCAGTCAGTTGTTGGGAAAGAAAACAAAACGTCTCTGACGGGCTACTATCAAGCTAACGTTGGCTCGTCGACTCAGAATGGGCAATTGTCTGAAGTTCAGAAGGCCAGAGATACGCACACGTTTGTGGACGAGGCTGAGGGCAGCGGCGCTGAGGTTAGCACAACGAGCGGATCGGCGTGCGAGTCAGTCACACTATGGCGAGCGCTAATGAAACAGCGGAGCTGGAAGACCCGCTGCAGTTTAGTCAGTGAATGTTATAACAGCAACGGAAAGACAGTTGTGCTTGAGACAAGGACCGTGTTGGCCTTGCGCCAGTATTGTAGGGTGACCTTATGTGATTGGAAACATCCACAAGCTCACGCACATTAAACTTACATCACCCATATGAGCCGATAACCGGGAAGAGGAAAAACAAACCGGAGCCCAACTCTTTATCCCCGCTGCTTGCAAGTCAATACTGCTGTATTTCAAGCAGCCTTTAGATGCAAAAACAGAACAGGATTAATAATCATTGAAGCAATTGGCTTTTACATAGGCATATTAGGCAACATTACATTACCTTATCTAGCCGAGGAGTAACTAATTGTAACAACTCAAACTGCACAATTTATTTTGTATTTTTGTTTTCACACTATAAGAGTTGTTAGTGCCACTAATATTGTATAATATTGTATTTTTTAAAATATTTTATGAAAAATGGTATTAAAAAGGTTTTAAAGTCTTAAATTTAACTTGGAGAATCCTGGTGGTACCCTGGGTGTACTCACTTTATTGAGAAACTGTATACTTTGCAGCATGGAAATGGGAATTCACTCTGGCTAATTAGCCCCAGCTAGCATGCAAATTAGCAGACAAGATGAGCTTCAAAAAATGGTCCCGCATGTCTCAGTCAAGTGCTGCCTGCTCTGTTTCAGAAATCTGTCTAACTGCCATTACCAGTGGCGTTATTGAGATAATGCCTGTAGCTGTTAATTTTTAGCTGTATGTACAATGTGGGTAGCCATTTTAGGTCTTGAGTTGTAGCAGTTTAGCAGGTTAGTGTTGTCATTGTCAACCTGATTTTCACTGCAGTTCCAGTAGGTGGTTTATCACAGGCCTAGTTGGGGAGTTAGGTGAGGTGTGTTTTTGCACTCCTTTATGTGTAGGCTTTTGTGGGTGGATGTTTTCCTGAATTTATGTGTAGCAGGTTTAACTGTGCTTGTACAAGTTGTCAGGGCGGCTCCTACTGCATAGCTCAGATAAGACTCTTCGCAGTGACTGCTAAACACTTGCCGGGGGTGGTCTTCAGTCTGAAGGAAGTAGGCTATTGATGTTGATTACCATATGTCTGGGGCACATCTATGAATATGTTCTGATAATGACAAAATGCTGCCTTGCAATGTGCTACTGCCATTTTGAGTTTTGATGGCAAATGACAGCATACATTTCATACAGGGATTTATTTTTTTTACTATAGTGATTTATTTTTACTGGCTGTACCCTTAGATTTAAGGAGTTTTATGTCCTTGCAGACCATCTGGATCAGTGGTTGACATCGCTTCTTGTTGTAGGGAAACCCGATGTAGTAGTTTAAGCTTATTTGCCATTCTTATCTTCCTTCTCTACTCTTTTCAGCTTTTATAAAATTTCTTTTCTGTGCCTATGTCTCTCTTCTTCTACTCAGCGTATGAAGTTCCTACTGCTGCAGCAGAAGTACCTAGAGTATCTGGAGGATGGCAAAGTCCTGGAGGCTCTGCAGGTGCTTCGGGGAGAGCTGACACCACTCAAGTACAACACGGATCGCATCCACGTACTTAGCGGGTACTGTAGCAAGTTTAATATTGCATCTGTCTCATAGCAGTCATCAGCCAGCTCACCCTGTCTACAGAAATGCACATCTACAAACAGCCATGTATCAGGTAGCTCTTAGATAATATTGAAATGTATGAAATTAATTGTCCTTATGTACTTTATATATAGCTTTGGCAATATTGCTGCTATACATTCATGCCAATAAAGCTAATTTGAATTTTTGATAGCTCTGTAATCAGTAATGATACAGCTCCCACCGCTGGTGGTGAGCCAACTAGAGAGCCAGACTTTTACTACTATGAAATTGATATATTAAATGATGTAAGTATTTTTTACGGTTACGTTTTGTCACAGAGCTCCTGTTTATCAAGTAACACAATAAATTGTAGGTAGGATGATTGGTAGAGATGTATATTTATCTTGAATAGTCAGGGAAAGCATGACTATTGACAGCTATCATGAGGCCTTTAACAATAGTTTCAGTATTTACCCCATATTTAGATTTGAGTCCTAGGCTGCTCTAATGTAGATTGCTCTAATGTGTAGATTGAACAGCATGTTAAAATCAATATTCTTCAGTGACCTCTAGTTTGTTATTAATTTTGTTCTCCAATATACATATTATGCTACAAATATTATTTTATTTTGACATATAGTAAAAGGCTGTCAGTAGCTATAGGATAATCTAATCCACAGTCAGATCAATGCACAGTGCCTACGCTCTCAGCAAACACACTCCTCTGATCCATTACCTAATCAATTTGTGTGCATTGATCCCTCCACACTGCCGACAAGCCTGTTTGCCCTAACAGTCTTTGTCTTAATTTAGGTCAGTCATTGGCTGTATCCGTCAGCTCATTCTCTGACCTGCGTTACAGACACTGACATTTACTTAATTTCAGGTTCTATAGCATACTGTATCTGTTTTTTGCTCTTGCTGGCAACTTGTAGACAATTTTTTTGTTGTTGTATTTTTATTGTGATAATCAGGCTGTGTGTGTGTCATCATTTCCGGCGTGTTTTGTTATGCATGAGCTCTGTGCTTGTGTCTTCCTGCAGGTACCTAATGTGTAGCCATGCTGAGGATCTGAGGGCAAAGGCAGAGTGGGAGGGCAAGGGAACCGCCTCACGCTGCCGACTGCTGGACAAATTGCAGAGTGAGGAAGCGTGTCTATACACTGACTCTGTAGAGCTGGCACACACATTGCATGACAACAACACGTGACCAATATGCGGTGTCAATTTGGCTGCTTTTATCTCTCCTTTTAGCATACCTGCCACCTTCTGTGATGCTGCCCCCTCGGCGGCTGCAGACCCTGCTGCGGCAAGCAGTGGAGCTGCAGAGGGACCGCTGCCTCTATCACAACACCAAGCTGGACAGTAGTCTGGACTCAGTCTCTCTCCTCCTCGATCATGTCTGCAGCAGGTTGGTGCGGCACAGCTAGCATGCTGCTCAGGCCTCTCGAGACCTCAGTGTTATATGATCATACTGCAGCATCTGATATTTATGTAACATTTGACCTCTTGTTATAAAACTATAATGTTGACACATATCTTGGAAAAACCTTGATTTGTGTTTCCAAATGTTGAGTTCTGCATTAGTAGATCTCAGCCCATTTACCATCTCTTGTATATTATTATATCTTATATCTTGTCCCTGTCTTGTCTCATCTTAAAATCCTGTCATGGCTACACTACTCTTATTGTTTCATAAGTTTAACCTTTTTATTTGGCTTCCTCCTGTCCATGCCCTATATTGCATATTTAGTTTTACTGTGATTGCCACATGTGGAGATATAGACAATATAAGGTAAAAAATTGCTGACTGACACACTGAAAATTTTAACCTTTGGTCTTTTTCCATGTCACAGGAAGCAGTTCCCCTGTTACACCCAACAGATCCTGACAGAGCACTGTAACGAAGTGTGGTTCTGCAAATTCTCAAATGACGGCACCAAACTAGCCACAGGCTCTAAAGATACTACTGTCATAATTTGGCAAGTGGACCCGGTGAGTGTAAACAAAAAAAAACAAATATATATATTATATATATATATATATATATATATATATATATATAATACTGGGAAGCCTGTGTAACGGTTTACGTTATGTCTGCTAGATAAGAACCCTGGGACAAACCGCATTGATTCACAGAAAGTCACTTGTCCTCCAGGTTCTTTTAAGTGGGGTCAGACTTAGGAAATACCTTTACTTTTTTTAAAGATTTGTTGTAGTTTAGTGCCACTTTGACATAGAATGAGAGAAATTCGTAAATGTCATGTGACTTCTTGCCAACTAATGTTAGGGTTGGGTATCATTTAAAATTTTACGATACCAGTACCAAAACCAGTACCCTTAAAGTGATATCGATACCAATTGAGTACTTCATTCGATACCTTGCATAAAATGCCACCTGTTCAAGCCATAGTAGTTGAATGGTAGCTTATTGTTATTTTTATTGTTGTTATGGACAAGCAAGGTTATCGATTTTATTTTTCTTGTTTCAGATAACTGCTACATAAAAAGTATTGGGAAATTGTATCAGATTGTTCCTCATCCTAATTCGGTCATCCTTACTGGTAGTATTATAAGAGGAAAGACAGCTTGGGAGATATTTTATATTTGAATGAGAGAGGAGGAGTGAAATAGTTTAGTGACCAAATAAGTTGTGGGAAATTAATTTAAGGTATTGTTTTGATACGTGTGTTGAAAGTTAAGAACGGAAGATTATTTTATTAACTTTCGATCAATAAACTGAATTGAAACATCTCCGCGAGCACTTTTTCCTTTAGTGGTGAGTCCCAAACCTCTGAAAAGACGACAGTCAGAAGTAGAAAATGAGAAAGCAGTCTGTTTAAACAAGTCGCTAAACTACACTAAAGGACTCACAAACAGAGGAAAAGAGAGGCTGCACGTCCAGCTGATCAACCTAGCTACACCTGAAGCAGCTGCAGACAGAGGCTTCGTGAGTAAAATCAGCTGATTGCTGCTGCTCCACAAAAGCATTTAATTGATGTGATGGAACACAATGATCAATCTGTGACAAGTGATGTGAATAGCAAATAAAAATGTACAGAGAAGTGTTAAATGTTACCAGAAGATGAAACCAACTGAAAGCCAAGCTTGTGGTGATAAACCTGCAACAGTGACGAACATGCCTGAGACACAGCCAAAGGTGAGCGGCTGCTTAAATCATGCTTGGACTCCGCGTGTGCTGGCCTTTTTTGTACAGTTTACGGAAGGGGAAAAAAAGGCATGCTCTTCTCTTTCTTTTGGTGTGTTGCTTGCGTGTTTGGATGCAAGCAAAACCATAAAAATGGTCATTTTTTGCTGCGATCTGGTTACAAAAAATAGGCCTAGGTATCGATTGAAGTACTGGTTTGACTGGAGACGTTTTGGTTCTACTGGGCTGTTTCGGACAATACCATAAAGGTACCGAGTAGCGATATCCATCCCTAACCAATGTGCACCTGTTTGATTTTGCAGTGGTACTAGGATTACAAGTTTTCAAACCAAACGATGGCCCAACCCTCTGTGAAATTAATTCCATCATAATCCTCTTCATCTTATCTTCATGTAGGAAAGCCACCAGCTGAAGCTGCTGCGAACCCTGGAGGGTCACGCATACGGTGTCTCCTACTTAGCCTGGAGTCCCGATGACACCTACCTGATCGCCTGTGGGCCTGACGACTGCTCTGAGTTGTGGCTGTGGAATGTTCAGGTGACTTCAGACCCCCACTGCTTTTAGCTTTGCATAATCCTGTACTTGGGAGACCAACTAATTGTTTCCATATGCCAGCCCCATTTTTACATCTGAACATGACAGTGAAAGTTTGTACTAAAGATTTGATCGGTGATGTCAAAGACTTGAGATATCTCATTAAAATAAAAACAAGTGGAAAACAAAAACATGCTTTAAGATATTGTGTATGCTGTGTGTACTCAATGACCTCTCCTCTTCTCCCATCCTTCCCCTCCCTTTCTTTTCCTTTTTTTCCACCCCTCCCCTTCTATTACTTAATGTTTCTTCTTGCTGCTTCCCCTCCCCCCCTATTTTTCTCTCCTCCTCTATTTTTCCACCGTGTCTGCCAATCCCCTCCATGACCAGACGGGGGAGCTGCGGACCAAAATGTCCCAGTCCCATGAAGACAGTCTGACCAGTGTGGCCTGGAACCCTGATGGCAAACGCTTTGTCACTGGAGGACAGAGAGGACAGTTTTATCAATGTGTAAGTAGATTGATACATTTTCTGCTTTATTTACTGAGTATCGTTTCAATGTGTTTGTACTAGCAAATGCCTCCAAAATATACAGCTTTTTTCATTGATGTTGTGAGTGACTGGCCATGTTATTTCAAAATAGATGAGCCTATATTTGCCAGTTATCCACTATTAAATCACATGTTGTTGAGAGGAAGGAAAGCAGTTTGACGTATGAGCCACACATTCCTCTCTGTTCTTAAATGTGTCTGAGCAGAAAGAAAGAGCATCCTCTTGTTACATAATGGTTTCTATGCTACACTATGCTTTGTCCGTGTTTTCATTGCTGTGTCAAGGATTAGGGGTACATTACATTTATTCATTTAGCTGACGCTTTTATCCAAAGCGACTTACAATTGCTATGAATGTCAGAGGTTGCACGCCTCTGGAGCAACTAGGCGTCTGTCTCTGTTGTCAGGACCTGGACGGTAACTTGTTGGACTCCTGGGAGGGCGTGAGAGTGCAGTGTCTGTGGTGCCTGGGTGATGGCAGAGCAGTGTTGGCCTCAGACACCCACCAGCGTATACGGGGGTACAACTTCGAGGACCTTACGGACAGAAACATGTATGTGTAAGCCCTAATTGTTCCTGTACTGTTGTGTATCTAAGCATTTTGCTTCTGAAAGCCAGCCAAATGAGTTTGTTATTTAAAGCCCCTTCCTAGTCACTGTCCAACCACTTATGTGTTTTCATTTAATCTACCTTATCAGAGCTCATCTCCGGACTGGTTGGGTGTGTAGAGAAAGTTCCTCTTCTTAGCTTTGTGGCATCTGTTGGGGCAAAACAATTCACAGCTTTATCATTAGAGTTTGATGACCTCATGTCATTTCCAGCAGAGCTCTGCCCAACATCAACCTAAGCACACGTCTAATCAGTTGAAAACACATGTATGGGTGTGCAGGACCTTTATTAATAGCATTTTGAGTGCAGCTGTCATATTGCCAATACATAGAGTGCTACACAAGGGTTTGGGCACGCCTCGGCTTGATGTGTTGCTCTTTAACATGATCTAAAAATCAAAAGTAGTGGATATGCGTGTGTATGTACTTTCAGTGGAGTTCTTGTTCTCTGCTACCAAAAAAGGCAGACTTCAGTGAAGTTTGCCCACAACGTTCAGCGTAAGCTACAGTTTCATTGGGAGATAAATGTCTAGCACAACCAATTGAGCAATGAGTCAAGGTCTGTACAAATGGTTGTGTACTATTGAACTGTTAGTATCATGTCGTCAAGCTACCAAGATTTCCATATCAGCTTTATTTGTATATTGCTTGTTTATATTGTAATGAATATTTGCATTAGTCGATATGGTGCCTGACTGCCTGTGTTTTGTTCACATGTCCTTTACAGAGTTCAGGAGGACCACCCTATCATGTCTTTTACTGTTTCAAAGAACGGAAGATTAGCTTTGTTAAATGTAGCAACTCAGGTAAGCTTTTTGACCAACTCAGTGTCAGTATCAGTTTGTTTGCTTCCAAAGCACATTGCCACTTTGTTTTGACAAACACTATGCAGTGCATTACACAAGTTATAGGCTGTATATCTACAACCTTTTGCAGGGAGTGCACCTGTGGGACCTTCAGGACCGGGTGCTGGTGAGGAAATACCAGGGCGTGACCCAGGGCTTCTACACCATCCACTCCTGCTTTGGAGGACACAACGAAGACTTCATTGCTAGTGGCAGTGAAGGTACAGTCAGAGTATTGCAGATCAAAAATATTAACAAGAATAATGTTAATATTCGGCTGTTCTTTGTGATAACTTGTAGTTCTTCGACTGCCCTGCAAACATAACATTTTCATAAAATTTTGTGGACTTTGTAGGGAGTCAAGAATCTTGCTGTGACTGTCGTGTCTTCTCTCAGTGTGGTGTGATTATAGTGCAGTTTTGTGGTGATTAAACTGCTTGTTGCACAGAATCACTGCTGATGAGTGCAGTAATACTACTCATGTGAACAGACTTTATAAATCTGTGTTTTCATATTGCCTTCCGTGCACTGAATATCTTTACTCCCACCTGTTTTTGTTTGTCATCCCTTCTCCACAGACCACAAAGTGTACATCTGGCACAGGCGCGGTGAACTTCCCATCGCTGAGCTAACAGGCCACACACGCACTGTTAACTGCGTGAGCTGGAACCCGGCCATCCCAGGACTCATGGCTTCTGCCTCAGATGACGGCACAGTGCGTGTATGGGGTCCTGCGCCCTTCCTCGACACACAAGAGGCGGACGGACTCAATGGTAATGGCCTAATCTGTATTTACCATAGTGCAAGTAAGCTTTGTTAGCTCAGAAATGGTCATACATGATACTTTTAATGATACATGAAACTTGGTACTCAGATGGTTTTACACATAAAAAATGTTTCTTTTGCTGGTTGATATTATTGTAACTACTACATTTTTAACCATCAAAATTATCTGCATCTTTATGCTCACTATTTAAAACTCGTTCTGCAGAGTTATGGGAGAGCTTTTTGGTAAAGCGTCACTGATGTGTTGAATGCTTTTTAAATTATATGGTGTTACATTTATAAAAAAAGATTTTTTTTTCTCCTTAGAGAACTGCAGTAACATGGACAGTTGATGGTCACTTTATGGACCAGATGACATCTCTCTTTAACAAGAATCCAAGAATCCCACAATAAAACAAAATCTAAACGGGCGAACAAAATCTAACGGCAACCCTAAAGCAAGTGAAGAATAACAAACAGAAGCCACCAAGACAAAAGAGAAAACAAAAGTGAGATAATGTTGTCTCCTGACTGGCCTAGACAAAACGGTGGAGTTGATGATGTACCCTCTGAAAATTCAGGTACTCATTCAAAACCTGATCCTGACCCAGAGGAAAAACCAATCAACACCCAGCGGGACACGACCGCCATCCACATGGTGAGCTGTAACGGCTGTTCTCCTCCTCCAACTGATCCTTCTTCCCCCATCTTGCTGCATGGTCACCAGCCATGCCAGGTCCTTTGCAGAGTTTCCCAGGAAACCCACTTCCACCTTGAGCTTGGAGCACATCAAAACCCTGTGATGCCTCCAGACAAACACCGCAGACTAGCCGTCTACTCATTGGACTACATCTGTCTGCCTGTTTGTCTCTCACATTACCTGTAAAATGTCTCCATGGACATGGGTGGGGTGTTGTTGCGGGAGGATGGTGCACAGGGGAATATAGCAACTCTTCTGTATGTATGTTTTCCTCTTCACCACTCTCCTGCTATGTTCTTCGCATTTGATCTGTTGGACAAAGGCTGAAAATCCACCATAAAAACACTGTCCGACCAGCTGATAAAGAACACAAAAAAAAAGGCTATGCTAAATGTCGGAATTTTTTTATAATAGTCATAGCGTAATTCTCATTTAAAAGGTGAATCTTAGCTCAAGTAGTTCCCGTGGAAATCTTTAGCGTGAAGACTCCACTTTCTGTTTCTCGACATTAGGAAAACAAAACTTTTTATTCCTTAATTTAACTTCTAACAAGGACAGTCGCTAAAATGTTTCCAACTGACAGCCCCCAAACCCCTCTGTCGAGCTAGCTACCGCACAACTCCATTTACATCTGCCTAAGAGGGGAAGGACAGAGGGATTCACAGGTCACACATCAACGGTGAGGGGGTCAGACGTTGTTGGTGAGGTGGGGTTTCCTCTGTCAGGACACGTACTGTGACCTTTCTCAAAAGACATGCTTTCAGATGTGAAAGAGTTCAAGTGCAACTTGGATTGCACACCGTTGACTGCTGTCCCTCCTCCGTGTGTGTGTGTGTGTGTGTGTGTGAGAGAGAGAGAGTGAAAGTGGTTATGCATGCGCATATTGGTGTGAGAGCTGACATTTGTGGGTGCAGGTTTAATCGGCGCGTGTTTTTGTATGTGTGCTCAATTCACACCAGCAGAAGATCCACCCCACTCCCCTTCCCCTGCGCTCCTAATCCCATAGTAAAATTGTAAAGAGGATTTTAAACCAATTCTAAGTTATCCAAAGCCCCATAGGGACCTCTATCTGTGGAACAAAGACTATTTGAGAGCCATTTTGTAAAAGAAAAACTTTTCTTTAATCTGGGGCTTTAATTTTTACATTTGAATTTTTTTTTTCTCCTAACCACACGGCATTCAAACGGCACGGAGTTATCAACAATGAATCATCTTTCTGGGGAGAAGAAAAAGACATTTAAAAAGAGGCATGTTTCAAAAAGCTGTAAAGTGTTGTGTTGTTAGCAAAGGGTCATTTCATATGAGAAGTTAATGATTGTAATTATTGGCTGAGTAGTTAGAGAGAAGAGGCACCAATAACCAGAACCACTCTCTGAGCCTACAGTGTTAGTGTTGTTGCAGTCCTCACACACACACACACACACACACACACACACACACACACACACACAACCAACACACACACACACACAAACACAAACACAAAACTGCCTTCCTGTTCATACGGTTGTACACACATCTTCAGTATGTATGACACCACCCCACACTGCACTCAAAGTGCAGTGTCACCACACTTGCCGTTCTGATGGCTTGAAAGGTTGCATTGGCAAAGACTCAAAAACCTTAACAGGAGATTGCTAAAGGATTTGAGCCCTTAGTATGCCTCTATGCACCCAAAAGCAGTGACTGATGATGATTTTAGACATTATAAAACTGAACCTCGCACATTTATGGCATGGCTGCCTCATCTCGAACCTACCACTCTTGGAGTGTAGAGAGAATTCAGCATTAACACCCCCTTTGCTCTCCTGCCAAGTTATTCAGTGGTCAGTGCACCATTCAGAGCTTTCTTCCTTCCTTTTTCAGGGTATGTAATGACTATTTGCTACAGACTGATATACAGTAAAACATGTTTAAAATCATTGCTTTTCTGTCTGTTTTTATTGAACTTTTTTGTTACTTAAATTTTTTGTTCACATTATATCATTTTTTGGTTGACCTCTATCCCTGTATGATCATATTAAAATATAACCAGACATTTGGAGTCCTCTTTTTGTTTTTTATCTTTGAGCCCTGTAATCTTTCTTTTATTCATATATATAAATTTTGTTGTTTGTATTCATTTGCATTTTATCTACCACTACTATTACAAATGAATATGCACAGTAACACCCATGCCAATTGGAGTGGGAAGAGTTTTTAGGAAGTGTGTTACCTACAATCAAATCAGGTTTGAACTATCCACCCCTCGCCTTTAAAGAGTTTGCTTCATGTGAAAATCTACTTCATCGCATGTCTGTGTAATTGACCGAAATATCTCTTCTCTCTCGGTGTGCCATCGTTGGTCGCCGGTTGCCACTTCTCTGACCCCTATCAAAGCCAAATCCCTTGAGGCACACTGGTGTTTTCTGTAGGTTACTGTGTCATGGTCTGATATTCACACTCTGGAAACATCTGTCCTCAACTCCTGGACTGCAAACTGGACTCCTCCTTCCACACCCGACATTGTGTTAGAAGACCTGAGGCAAATCATACACACATAGAACCCAGTAAGCCCAGTAGAGCCCATCATTCACCTGCTGGTGGCAAATGCTATGTTCATATGCAACCTGGTGTCTACCCTTCTTTTGTCTGAGTTTACCAAGGGAGTTGTTTCTGATTTAACTGTCTTATTTCTCTCTCGGAGGTGGTGGTGGTGGTGCTGGGTAGGGGGCTGGGTGGGGGAATACTAAGGGATTACTGTAGCATCTCTAAGCTCCTTGGACTAGGGTGGGAGGGGGTGATGTGTGGCTTTGCGTTCAATGTGTTATTTACAAAAGTGATTGTACTGTTTTGTATTGTTGTGTAGGAAAAGTGTTATGTATGCATATTTTCAATAAAGCATTCAGGGTTTTGGAAAAAAAAAAAGGCACATGGAAGTTTGATGGGGCAAGAGGTTGTGAAGGCCCCCAGAACAACGTTTGAGATACCCAGAAAACTCATCTCTGCCACCCTTAAACACAAAAAGGGGATCCAGGTTGGCCCTAAATCACTGCTTTTGGCAAAGCAAGGTCTGTAGTGGAGGACACTGGGTTGAAATTGTACTTTGTATTCAGACATTTATTTCTTGAAAGCGATGTCTGGAGCCAGACCATCTGGTAAGAGGGCAACTTCAATGCCATTAGGAATAATAAAAACAGTTGCCAATAAAGTGACGTTATTTTGAGTAAGCTTTGTTGTTGTCTGTACATTTTTGTACAAAACCTGACATTTACTTTAGGGAGTAGGTGCACAAGGCATGGGTGCTTGTAAAATGTGTTAGAATATCTACTTTGTAAACCCAAGGTGTTCAATATTAAAAATCAACCAAAACAATTATGAAGTAAATAATCCTGTGAATTGATATGGACAAAATATATAATAAAACCTTAAAAATGTGAAATAATCCAACACTTTTTTTAACCTGGTTGTTGCTTTGCAGACAGCATAACTAGCTCTGCCTTGTTTGTCTTGACTGACCAATAATGGCTTTGAGATAAAGAGTGGTTTTATGAAATAAAAAAGGCACATTGGGTGGAAATTGTTATCAAATTAAAAGAAGAATTTGGAAAAATTACCTTTTGAAATAAAAGTTACTGGACTGAAATAAAAATGATCTGCAATAAAGTCTGTTATTGCGGAAAAACTACATAATGAAAGAACATTTCATAATAATGACATTAGGTTTTTAAGTTGTACTATTTTGTTATAATAAATATTAGACTTTTTTATTTCATAATGTTGTATTTATTCTGCAGTCAAGATCTGCACTTCACTCAGATCCAACCATTATAGTAAATGGTGAAGAAACATTTAATCAGTTTATCTGAAGCATTTAAAGGCCTTTTTTACTGACCTCTATGCTGTTATGGATTTAGGAACCTCCTGAGAAGTAGGAAAGCATTTTGCCTTTACAGCAGAAGAGACGCAAGATGTGTGGGCTGTTTTCCTATAGGCTGCTGGCTTTATGAATTTATAGTTAGCGTGCAGGTCTCTTCTGACTGATAAGGCTAACATACACAGCACAACATAGCCATTATGGAAACCCAGCTGACATGTGTTTGTTTTGCTGTATCTGAAAGGGGAGGGGCGTCCACACTGACGTCATACTGCTCCCCCCCCCCCCCCCCCCCCCCCCCCCCCCCTGTCTCACAATCTCGCTCAGTGTCTACAAGCCAAGAACCAGAGTACCATCGAGGGGGTCTAACTGGCTGTCATCCGAGCTCCCACGGTAGTCATGGCGGCGCCGTTAGCACACTTCGATGAGGACTGGCAGGAATTTAACGAATTCAAGCCGTCCTCGGCGTCGGCCGACCAGCTGAACTCAAATGTGGAGTCGACGTCGGGCCTAGACGATTTCTCAGACCTGGACAACAGTTTCTCAGGGGAGATCTGCAGCTTCAAGTCGATGGAGGACCTCGTTCATGACTTCGACGAGAAGCTGACAGTGTGTTTCCGAAACTACAACACCACGACGGAAAACATCGCCCCCATTAAACCCATCACAGAGGAAACTTACTTGAAAGACGACGAGTGAGTGTGCATTTTGTGCGGGCTTTTGTTTTTTACGCTAACTTTTAATCTCTTTGCTAGCTAGCCACGTTAGCCTCACCAGGCTAACCTAACGTTGAGGTAACCCAGTGAAGGATATTAGCTTAGCTGCAATCAGTGTCCAAAGTTTATTCAGCTAGTGCATGTTTGTGAAACGAAATTGCCTGTCTTGTCGTAATATAACAATTCAGAAGCGGAGAAGCAGAAACACGTTACAGTCTTACAAATGACAAATTCAATACATTTTTTGACTGTTTGGTCCAGAAGGGATGAAGCAAGAGTTTGAATTCTCCTACATTAGTAATGTTGGGCGCACGTGTGTGTGTGTGTGTATGTGAGAGAGAGGAGGGATCATGCCACGTTACCAATACTTGATTGCATGCTAGATTGGTTGATTTTAGCTATTAAGCCACTGATCCATAAAGTGGATATTGAGAGCAAGTGATTGGCTGTTGACCCCTGCACACTTGCCCTTTATCCTGTATTTAAATTACCTTTGGACTTGACCTTTAGGAGCCCTGTTGTCCCCTCTTACTGCAAACAGACACAATATGTCATGTTTCATACATGTAATCGTTACTTTCTGAAAGGTTACACTGTCAGATGCAGCTCTTGTTATCACAGCCGGAGGTCCTCAGCAGTTGTTGTATCTTATATACACTCAAATGTTACAACAACACATTCACATGACACCATGCTCTTACTTCCCAGCAGCTATTCGCATCAATCCCACACCAAGCATAGACATCACTGCAACTACAGAGCTGCGAAGGCTGCATTAATCACCCTCCTCTCACCTTCTTCCTCTTCTTCTGATCACATATTGTGTGTGTGCGCTTCCCCTGCTTTACCAAAAGGGAACTTAGTCATGTATGCACCACACACAAGTATTTCTTCACTTGAGATTTGGACATGACTGAATTAGGACTTAGGTGTGGGAGTCCCATCACTGTAGACAGCTTTGTCCTATGTTATCACAGGATTGTGTAATTGGTTGTCAATATAGACCTATGCTGACGTTGACGATGAAAATGTTCTTTAAAAGCAGTAGTTTAGGGCTGCAGCTGCTGATCAGCATTATGTTGATGAGCAGAAAATGAATCAGCAACTATTTAGATAATTGATTCATCATGTTAGTTAATTTAGCAAACTGCCAAACATTTTCTAATTTCAACTTATTAAATGTGAGGATTTTCTGCTTTTCTACATTTATATAGCTTGTTTCTTGCTTTATATCATTGTAAATTGAAAATCTTTGCGCTTTGCACTGTTGGTTGGACAATATAAGACATTTGAGGAGGTCATCTTGGAAGGTCCATTTTTTCCCCTACTATTCATTGACCAAATGATTAATAGATTCAATTAGACTTGACAGTTTTCAGCAGATCAGGCAGCTATTTTCTCAACTGATGGATTAAATGTCAGCTGGTCTCTAAAATGTCAAAGAAAAATGGGAAAAATGGAAAAGACAATTTCCTAATGTCCAAGATGATTATTGCTTGCTCAACCAACACTCCAAAACCAAAAGAAGTTTATCTGACAAACAGCACATTTTGACACAAGGAACTAGTGCAGGTTTGGTATTTTTGCTTGAAAACTGATTTGAACAATTAACCCTTTTATCAAAATTGTTTCAGCTGTATGGTGGTAACATTGAAGCTAATATTAGATAAATATCTAGCAGGTTACATCACAGATATTAGCCACTTGGACATGAGAACTGAGGACTTGGGAATGGACTAGAACAAGTCCTTGGACATTGGGTTTTTACCTTGACATTTTGTAACCTATTTGCAACTTTGCCACAGACATACACACTGACAATTATAAATACAGCGGGGAGAGCTTGTCACAGCAAAGAGTAGCAACATCTAATGCAGCTAATGGTTCACTAAATGTTTAGGGGAATGTAGACAGGCATCTCAGACAGGGAGAAGATCATCTATGGTTGCTGTAGGTAAAGAAACAGTGGAAAGAGGAAATAGAATAATTGGACAGCAGCCCCGTGAAGCCCAAAGAGCAGTGCCAGGCTCAGTGAGAGTCTTTTCTGGATGACTGCACTTTGCAAGACGTGCCTAGGCGCTTAACAAGTTCTCCAGCAAGACCAGGGCTCAGACGAACAACGGGGGTGACAGGGACGAAATGTGTGTGTGTGTGTGTGTGTGTGTGTGTGTGTGTGTGTGTGTGTGTGAGGGGGGGGGGGGGGCTGAAAAAGCAAAATGTGTTTGTGTTAAAGCCAAGTTGTGCATGTGGAATTATGTGTGCCCACTGTGTGCAAGATCAAACAACATCCGCATAAATATATTCAAGCAAGAGATTCAGACAAATTGGCACGGTGTTGAAGTAGAAACAAGAAAACTGGTCCCCTGAAATCTTGACTGGCCTTGGGTCTGAATGTAAATGCTGTCAGCGGAACTGAAGCTAATTGTGTATTTTGGCACATGTTTGAGACAGTGTCTTTGCTTGAGGCAGAGGGAAAAAAAAACAATTCCTGACAGCCTTCGCCCTATTTAGAAAAAACCCTCACAACCCCCCACCCCAAGCTGTGCATGAGCACTTCAGGGGGAAACATGCAAGTTACATAAACACATCCCTGCATGTGTGTGTGGGTGTGAGAGAGGGTATGACGATGCAGAGCCACTCTGACACATGGGTTCACAGCATCAACCCTCGCTCTGCTCGCAGGGCCGGGAACATAGTGACTTGCGTGTGCACTTTGAGTTTTTATTTTCTGCACAGATTTGATTTTCGGTGTTTGAAAATGTGCGTAATGCCAACAATAGTGAGCTGTGAAACAGGAGGTTAGAGCGCCTCATAGGCTTGGGCAGTATCAGGGTATTTAGAAATCCTGGCAGTATGACTTTCAATACCGTCAAAATACAGGCGTTCCTTTCTATGAAAATGATACGGAGATGCTGTATTGAGCTGATGTATTGTACAGTAGTGTACACCCTCAATGTAGGCAGGCGAGTAGGGTTAGGTGTCGTGAACCAGTTTTTAACAACCATGCATTCGTTAAGACACGTGCATTTTGATTCTGCTTATCGGTTCCTAACTTTTTGCATCAACGCTGAAAAAGTGCTGAAAAGATAACAACAAAGCAAAGTGCAACACCTGCAGTAAGGATATTTTGTGCAAGGGAGGAAGCACGTCGAGTATGACGAAGCACTTCAACATGGCGTGAGTCATTAATCGAATTAACGATTATTTGACGACCATTATGTTAAAAAGCAACTATTTGGATAATCGGTTTGAGTTATTTTTCTGTTTTTTGTATTTGATTCCAGCTTCTTAAATGTTTAATATTTTCAGGTTTCTTTGCTCCTATATGAGCATAAACTGAATATCTTTGGGTTGTGGACAAAACAAGACATTTGAGGACGTCATTTTGGGCTATGGGGCCCTTTTCACCTTTCCTGCCATTTTATAGACCAAATAACTAATCGATTAATTAAGAAAATAATCGACAGATTACTCAACAATGAAATTAACTGTTAGTTGCAGCCCTACTCACACCGCCCACTAAAAGGAGCTAAGAGCTAGCAGGACTAGTAAACAAAAAAAATTTGGGTTTAGCCCTGATAAAGTTGAGTCAGCCAACACGGATGAAGCTGTGTGCACATCATCTCTGTGTCGGTGTCTGCCGCGGCAACAATTGCAGCAAGAATCTGTGGAAGAAGGCGCTTTTCCCCGATACGTTCATTATTCTATGGGCCATAAGTATTTAAACCCAGCTAGACATGTCTAATTAAGTTACATGCTATAAGTGCTACAATGACTTCAATTCACCAGCATACTTGACAACCTTTCACGGGAGACTACCTTTTTTTTTTATTATTTCCCGCTGCCGGTTTCCTCACGTATTTCCTGTATTTCTTCTGATTTATGACAAATGTTCAAATGTTTCTGGCGATGTGCGGTGCATATAAGCCATAAAACTGTCTCTCTCTGCTGTTTTCCAAAACGTGATGCGGGAGATTTTATTTCAAATTTGGTGTACACATAC
Organism: Micropterus salmoides; assembly: GCF_014851395.1. Lineage (NCBI taxonomy): Eukaryota > Metazoa > Chordata > Actinopteri > Centrarchiformes > Centrarchidae > Micropterus > Micropterus salmoides. The sequence continues at coordinate 12,619,488 of NW_024040928.1, forward strand.
ATGCACACCTTTTGCAATGACCCTTCAAATCTGGCAACCAGTAAGTTTTAAAAAAAGAATAAGATGGCAGCTTTCACAGTTGAACAGTAATCTTGTTTGTTTAACAGACTCCACGCCACCATCTGCTCGGCTGTGACGTGCTCTCTGCCAACTTGCATGCAGCAGAGAATTGTAAACATACATCACTCTGCTGATATTATCAGTAAACTTAGAAAATAATCTGATGATCTAAACATATGGTACTTAAATTGGTATAAATGACACGTGATTGAGGAGTTGTTGAATTCGTCAGTGTTTTCAGGCGGCTGCTGTGAGATGCAAGAACACAGTGAGGTGGTGAGGGGGTGGTCCCACTGCAGGACCCGCTGTAACGCTGCCAAGTAATGCAGTGTCACTGTAAAAAGAGAAGGAAACAGGGTTTGTCTTATCTCCTGTGAGTGCGAAACGCTTCACTTATCGTTTGTCCTTTCGCTCATTATATTATTCTTCAATCCCAATTATGTCATGAACTCCTCTTTGCTTTCCTCCAGGGTGTGGAATGCTCTGACAGATAATTATGGCAACGTGATGGCTGTGGACTGGAAGACATCGCACACTCGCTCCCTACACCTGCCCACCCTCAACCTCACTGAGCTCGAGGTACCACAGACACACACACACACACACACACACACGAGTCCTCTTGTCTGATGTTTCAGACACACAGTGTGCGCTCTGCAGCCTGTGCGTTCATAATTCTGCACTGTTTTTGAAAGGTCACCTTGCAGGAGAAGAGACACAAATGTAAGCAGTTTGCTCCACAGCCTTCAATCTGCTTAACCACCTGTTTGCTGTCTCATCCAAGTTGTCTCTGTCTCTTTCTTTCTCTCCTTCTCAAAATCTCTCCCCTCCCTCCCCCGATGGACAGAAGTTGGATAACCAGTCTCTGGATCTGTCGGACGACGAGGAGCTGAGGGAGCAGATGGATATGCACTCGATCATCGTGTCCTGCATCAACGATGAGCCGCTCTTCACAGCTGAGCAGGTAACTCTTCATGCTCACAGCGGTTTGTGGTGCATTCACGTGGGTTGTTTTGGAACCCATCATTTGGAAAACTAAAAAGGACGGAGTCTCTGTCTGTACGTGTGTCGATTTTCTCAACAACCATTCATCCCATCAGAGCCCGAGAACCCCCCAAGTTCTAGATGCAGCATTTCCAGCCCCACAGTCTCAGTCTGTGACAAGATTATACCCAGAGCCATGTAAACTCTGAACAGCACTGGTTAGACCTAACAAGATGTCAATTTGAGTTTTAATCTCAACGTTCTGATTAGTGTTGTTAAAAATATTGATTTTTTTGATACATATCGATTGTGAATATTTCAAACGGTTTTAGTACTCATTTTCCACAGTATCGATCCTGAAAATGCGCTTCTCTTCTCCGCGACAGCGAGCTGATACACACACCGCAGCTGTGCCCACACAGCCCCGCCTCCTGTCATCTGTCGCTTTCTTCTTGTCTCATTCGCTCCGTTTTAAATAGGCGTTTTTTCCCCCCTGCCAGTTTCGATAAGTCCTGCCCTACGTCATCATACTTCCCAGCTTTGAAAAACGTGTTTCCCTGAAAAATAAAAGCGCAAACAGCTTTAGGAAAGCCTTCTTCTTTTTTTGTTTGTTATGTTGCAGTATGTCTCAGAGTATTGAACTTATCTTTCTCAGCCAGTGCTTTTTCCTTATCAACTGCAGCTTCCTCGGAGTCGGACTCATTTGACTCTGCAGGACTTTCCTCCTTATCCATCTCTGCCAGAGCCTTATCCTGCAACCACAGAAGAATAAATCTTTTGTAATCTAACGTTACTCCACGATTTCATAGATCATGTTAAGTATATTTTATAAGAAAGCACACCACGTCAAACTTGTCCTGTGATTGGCTAGTACTCTTCACTTGTGATTGGATGCTGGCAGAGGATACAAGCAAGCCCATATGAAAGTGACGGCACAGAGTGGTGCTAACAAAAGAGCAAAGCACCTGCAGGACCGACACGCCGCCCTCTATAAAGAACAGGGAGAGGTTGGAGACATCTCTCCTGTCAACAACACTAAAATATTAAACAAGAAGGGCAGTAAACTGTTGTTAAGATAGTTGTCCTGTTGTTTGCCCAACAGACATTTATAATTCTCAAAATTAAACTAATCCCCCTCAGAGCTATCGGACCTGAGGAATCTCATACAGCAGAGTTTCAGTTGACAGGAAATAGGAAAGTAAATTAACTCGTGCTGTTCTGCTTAACACACAGTATTATTAACTTAACTTACTAAGATAAGTTGATAAGATAATTCAGTAATTTAATCAATGTCGTTTTAATTTTCCCCAGTGGTATTGAATATAGATAGCAGTAAATATTTTATTAATTCACTGTTAGGTCTGGATGAAAAACTTAAATTACTTAGATACCTTTAGATTTTAATGCAAATGCTGATAAAATTAAGTTGGCCTATAATCAAATCTTTTAATTGTGTAATGCTTTGACATTTTTAATAGAGAAAACATTTTCACATTTAGCTTTTTTTTCATGTGTGCAGTATGTCTTTGGTTTGCATTAAGTCAATATAATGTTATTTAAAAAAGCAGCAATACCAATAATGGTTATTAATTTAGGTGTGGCTCATGTCTAAAACTGGTGGTATATTGTAAAATAACTGTGTTGTTAATAAAGTTTAAGCAAGAGGGAAAAACTGGTGGTTAATGCAGCACAGTGCTCGGTGTTTTTCACAGAATTTTGGGCTGTTTGAGGGCTGAAAGTTCAATTGTTGAATTCAAATGTTTGCACTGCAAATTCCAGGTTTTACTGGAAGCTGCTTTGTTTCCTGTTTTGGGGGCCTTTCCTTTGTGCAACATATTTACATAATATGCAGATTCCTGGTTCATGTAAAAACAACAAATCTAGCCTAATCTTAGGCAAATAAAAGCCCATCCTGTTCACTGATGTTTTCTGTTTAGCACGACATTATATTGAGAGCATGTTCAGTTCCTTTTTGTTTGCTTCATGCATACACACACATACACACAAATGTAACGTTCTGGTCGGGATATTTCTTCCTCAGAGGCTGTTATAAATCTTGTGATGATCTAAAATAGTTTTCAGAGAGGCAAACTACAGACCTAACAGACCTGGAACAACTGACAAATGACTTTGTTTGCTGGTCATATTCCAGTTGAGATTACAGCTTACTATGTTGAATCTCTAAACCTCTAATAAAATAGCAACTCACAACAGACTCTTGTGCTGCAGTGCCACAGATACATTTGGTTTGACCCTGATATTGCTTATGTGGCTTTCGCATACGTCAGCTGTGGCGAGACATACAGATCAGACTGGAAACAACCTTAATCTTGTGTCACAGCAGCTGGAGTGATCTGCCTGACTGCCCTGTTGTTTGTTAAACCTGAAGGCCTTTGATCTTTACATTAATGTGGAACTCTGGCAAGGGGGCTAGTAGCTTAGCAGGCACCAAAGGTAATATATTAAACCGGGAATCATTGTTTTAAACTGCAAAACCAGCTGGGAAATGACAAACCTTCCTCCTCTATAGCCACAAAAATAGCACAGAAAATTGTGAGCATGTTGTGATTTGTCTATTTTTTTTATTTATTTTTTTTAGGTGATAGAGGAGATAGAGGAGATGATGCAGGAGTCTCCCGACCCAGAGGATGACCAGAGTCCCTCACAGTCCGACCTGTCCATGCTGTCTCAGGACCTCCATGCCCTGAAACGCTCCGGCTCGAACACTAGCTACGAGGATCGTGAGTACCGCTTTGGTTGGGGTACATTTACAAGAAGAGAATGGATAACGGATAAAGCTTTGAATGTCACTGTGCTCACCCCTCCCCTTGTGAGACAGCGGTGCTTTTTCACTCTCTACTGCCATTTGACAGTTCTCTCCATCCCTTAATGAAGTGTAATAGGTCGCACAGTCTGGCACATGAATAAACGGCTACTCACACACACGTGCGCGCATTCTTATGTAATGTGTAACAAATGTAAAAAGACAGCAATTACGTTATACATGTTATATAATAACAGCATAGATTTGGTTTGAACACAATTTCTAATGCCAGACTGGTATTGAGCTTTGCCGTAAGGCTATAGATTTAGTTTCAGATATCTGCATATATTAACTGTAGTGTGTTTAACATTTTAGACAGCGCGTAATGAGTGTCTCAAAGTGTGTGCACAATAATAATAATAATAATAATGATACTTATTTTTTGTATAGCTCTTTAAAGAGGACTCAAAGGCAGTTTACAGTCCATCACAGAAACATTAAGAGCAATTTCGGTACAAAAACAACCACAACAATGACAAAACAAAATGGGGGGGAAAAAAATGGGTACTGGCATCTTAAATTTACATCATCTTTGCTCTTTGCCTTACCTTAGGATGCACTTTAATGTGATGTCTTTACCTATTCTAATCTTATTTACCTTGAATGTGTACTTGCTTGTATGTTACCAAACAAGATTGCCGTGAATGGACAATAAATTTCTGTCACTTTTAAAAGAAGATTTTCACATGTGCAACTCTACCGTGCTTCCACACAAACCCGTACGCACAACACATAAATATACTCTACGTCACTTTACTTCTTTCTAATATATCTACACCCCATCCTCAGGGCTGCGTCAGCTGTCTGTATCTGAGCTGACCGAGAGTCTGGAGGAAGTGGAGACAGCCATTCGCCGTTACAGCGAGGAGCTGATCCAAGCTCTGGCCCTGCGAGACGAACTGGACTATGAAAAGGAGGTACTTTCTTATTTGTGTTGTTTTGTTATGTTTTTTCTTTCCCTCAGTATATACTGCATCTGTGCCTGCCGAGTTTGTGAAAAGTTAAGAACCAGTCCAAAAATGACCAAGTTAAGTTCCATCCAGCTGACTTTGAACATGAAAACAGAGTCATAACTGTCACCATTGACTTGGCTTCATCCACACTACTCTGGTTTTTTTAAACAGTTTTATAACGAATACGATCTTCTCCGTCCACAGCAGCGTTTTAGCTGCGTATCAGAGTTGATCTCTGTCCATATTAAAACGACTGAAAACGTACGTATCTGCCGTTGAAAATTTTTCCGGCGAGTATTGCATCATCTGATCAGCTTTTCTGATCGGCTGTTTTAGAGACCACCGATCAAACTAGTTAAATCCATTATCGGCCAATTTCAATCGGTGACCAATCGATTGAATCATCCTTATGCCTTGTGCAGACTACACGACTTTCAGCATCGGCCGATCGCCCTGCTGTTCACACTACACAACTTGCCATCTTGTGACGGGAGTCTTGAAGCCGTTCACACTGCGTGACTGATCGGTGAAAGGGGGTCGCACACTGCGCGAGCTGACAGCAACTCTGACACCCGACGCTGGTCTCCAAACCACATTTTGTCAAGAAAACACACATGAAACGGGAAATAACGCGAACCTACACACGAAACAGCTGTTGTTTGTTATTATAGAGATACCAATTATAAAGACAGAATATGGGTGACAGAATGGATTAACACACGCAGGTAGCACGGATTGTCTGAGCTACAGAGAGCTGGAGGTGAGTAAAATGTGTTTTGCAGTTGAAAAAGTAGCTGCCTGCTCTCATTGGCTGGATGTGGACATCGATTCGGCCAACTCTTCCAGATATTTGGCATGCTAGATATCTGGCAAATGTCGGTGATGTGTCAGAAATGTGTCGGGGAGCCATTTTGATGCGTCCTTGTGTAGTTCACACATAAGAACTGGCAACCGCCGATCGACCACTGATGTACCCCCAATCACAGGCTTTAGTTGTGAGCAAACAGACTGCAGCGGTCACAGTGTTCTGTAGGCCTGAGAGAGAGAGAGAGAGAGTGTGTGTGTGTGCGCAGTGAATCGCTTGCAGCTTTATTTTCACAATGTAATTTGCTTCAATGTCATGACTCTGTCTCTGTCTATTTTTAACAGTAGATAAAAATAGATTTCTCTTAGAGAATTGCATTTATAATATAAATAAAGCAATACAAAAAAAGTAAATTGCAGTTTGATCCTAAAAGTTTTGTATAAATAATCAAACAGGTGAAGAACAGCTTCATCTCGCTGTTGATCGAGGTGCAGAACAGACAGAAGGAGCACCGAGAGCTGCTGCGGAAGAAGAAGAAAATCAGAAGTACAACTACAACCGGGCCCAATGGCCAGAGGACAGCCAGCACACACATACCGGGCACGGTGAGTCATGTGGTGACACGGTGTGGGAGGCATAAACAACAACAAACACACACACGCCCTGTAAGCATGTTTCTAATGACTGTCAGTGAGGTAGACATGCACTTTATAAGCGGAAATGCATGACAAGATGGTTTGATGGGGGAGCTGCTTTTATACTAGCACCAAGGGTTTGTGCCAAACCTTTTTTCCTTCCTTCCCTTTAATATAGAAACTTCTGTATCTGTCTTTACTCTGCTCTTTTTCCTCCTTCCTCTCACTCCTTTTAGCTCCTCACTCTGGAGGGACTCTCCAATGTCATTCAAAATGGCCTCCGTCAAACCTTTGGCAACACAGAAGGGGACAAACAGGTGCCCCTGCTCTTTCTTTCAACTCGCATCTTTTTTTTTTTACTTTTTTTTTTTTTTCTTTGCAGACATTTTTCTGTCCTCTTTTCTGTCTTCTTATTTATTTCATCTTTTTACCACGGGCATGTCCGTTTCCTCCTCAACAGCCACCACTGGTGTTTGGTCACTTATTTTTTCTCTTTGTGGTTGATTTGAATTGTCTCTTTTTCTTCAGATATGTCTTATCTTTTTTTTTCTTAACTTGATTTCTGTCCTTCACTTGTCATCTTATTTATTTTACTTGATCATATTTTGCAGCTTGTCTATTTAGTTTTAAGCCAAGATGATCATAAACATTTACATTTACTCTAGTAAGTCTGAAAGGTTGAAACCAGTTGCATACAAGTCTATGCTTGCTTATCCTATTTTCACATGTCGACATCATATTTAATCACAACGCTGAAGTTGATTTCATCTAATATCAAAGTAGGAGACTGTACAATGCAAAGAAATTTGGCAATAATTGCTTTTTAATATAATTATCCACCTGCATGTGTCAGTGTTTTCCCATTGTGTCTTACATGATCCTTTCTTTTTCAGTACCTGACCACGGTAATCCCTTATGAGAAGAAAGCGGGCTCCCCGCCTGTAGAAGACCTCCAGATCCTCACAAAGAGTGAGTGTATCAACACACACACACAAAGTGGACCATTAATGACACAATTAGATATGGTATTCTCTGCAGCTTGTAGCTTTTTTTGGGTTTGTAGCAGTTTTCTTTGTATTTTCACAATGCAATGTGCTGCTCTCTCCCTGCTAGTCCTCCACGCCATGAGGGATGACAGCGAGAAGGTCCCTGCCCTGCTAACAGACTACATTCTCAAAGGTAAACGCACAGCCTTTCCTCTGATCACTTTTATCTGCTTTCCCACACGTTTGATTTAAGTGAACGGCAACATTAGTCATATCAAGTTTATTGCAGTGATGTAAGAAGCCTGAAAGATGATTTTTCTAACCGCGTCCCAAAAGTGACTTATGTATTTAGTTTTTTTTTTTTTTTTTAATTTTAGTTTTCCTGCCAGGGTTTCAACAACTCTGCCTCTGATTGGTTAAGGTGAGGGAAAGGGTGGGATTGGGGTTAGCGTTAGCCAATCAGAGGAAGAGTAGGGGGCAGGACTTGCCGCAGAGCTGGTGTCTGTCATATGAGAGATGCTGAAACTCTGGGAGGAACAAAAATTAGTCAGTCACACTCCCCCCTGTTGCTTGAAAGAGGAAGTACAAAATTAATTTCTCCTCTTTTTAAGGGGAGCTGATAGTAGAAATACAGGATGCTGCAGAGAAAAGAAAACAGTAGCACTTATATTAAATAAAGGGAAGTGGGAAAGTGCTTTTCTTGCCAGCCTACACTGTTGACCTGTACCTTCCTTGTCTTTCGTCTGTGCTGCATTGCCCTTTGGGTAGCTCTGGTATGAGAACAGTGGAAACTGAGGTTCGTGAGGCACTGACACATTAACACAGAATCTTCACCTCCAGCCTTCTTCTTCTGAGCCCTGTCAAACGCCCCTCTCTCTTTCTCTTTCTCTTAGTACGCTCACGTAGTGTCACACTCTTCCCCCAAACAACAACAGCAGCTTCCCCCAGCTCGCTGTGCGCTGTAGTGCCCATTGTGCTGTGCAGTGCTTGTGGCTGCACTACACCTACCCTGAAACACATGCAACACGCTCCCCTTTTACTGCCAGCTTGTAGTAGCAGCTGTTCACGTGTCTGCTTCTCACCTGTTTTTTTTTTTCTCTCTCTCTTCTCTCACCCCACATTCTTCCCCGTGGTAGTTGCTCTTCCATCATTGACAGCTCTATCTTCATTGTGCCACGGCTGGGGATCAAAACAGCATTGGTAACCAGCTGATCTGCTCTTGTCTCCACAGTTCTTTGTCCCACGTAAAGCCAAAGGCGAGCCTCCTGTTTCCAGAACCATCCATTGGACTATCAGAAGAGGGTTCTGGTAATCCGGAAAAACCCGGATATCTCCAAATCTTCCTTCCTCTCTATTTTTCAACACATAGACTTCTCTCCTCGTGGCATTTTTTTTTGTTTACTCCACTAACTCTAGCTATAACTCCTCAGTCTGTATAGTTCTTCTCATTTGTAATGTTTTAATTTTTTAATGCCCGAATGCTAAAACCCTGTATATCCTGACTGCATGATAACTCGTCTATGGATGCCTGTAATCAGTATTAGTCCAAACACCTACCTTCCTGATTAGTGGCTCTTGAATGCAGAAGGGTGAGGTGTATTTTGATTCCACAGGCTTCATTGGCAGGTCCATGAGAGGGAGATGCAGTCCCATCTGTCTGTTTTTGTAAATCAAACGCATTTGCATCCTTGTAGTTCATGCCTGACAGAATAAACAAATCCTGGCGGAATCTCTGAATCTGATAGTGCCAGGCTGGTTGTGGTATTGAGCATAAATCCTGTTTTTCCTGTAGGGAAACCTTTGCTTTGATGGCATGTGTTGATTAGTTGCATATAATAATGCATTTGGGGTTGAAAACCCTTTAATTTTAAAATCCAAAGTCATAGGCCCACCGCTCTTTGCATGTTGCTTTTGGATTTATGCTCAATATTTGCCATTAGTTGAATGTTAAAATGAAATATTTTGTATACGAACAGAAATTGCAAGATTTTGGGAACTTTTTACTTTTTGAAAAAGGGAAGGGGGGAAAAAAAGTGTAATGACATGAGAAAGTAATAGCTGGATGAACAAAAGAATATATTTGGAGGTTTTTTTTGTGAGATTAGGGAATTGCCAGTTTTGTGACCACACTGCAACATCGTTTTGTAAATGCTGTCCATTGACCTCTGAACCTTCGAATAGTGACCGCCATCCCCAGCAACTTTATCACTTCCCCGGGAGTCATCATTGCCCGAGTCTGCAAATACCTTGCATAACTTCTTTGCACCAGTAGAAAATGACTGAACTGGTCTTATCGTTAGATAAATAGTGTCGTTAAGATTATGTTAGATTTGATAATTGTGTGGTTAAGCTTCTGTTATAAGATGTGGGTTTTCTCTATCCGTTCATCCTTCAACTGTCGCGTAATTTTTGTGGTAGCATTTTAGTCTGTCGGTGATCTGGTCATGTAGTAGTGGAATATGTGGTGGTGGATGTACTTAAGAGTCCGTCTTCACTAGATTAGCGTAGTGGAGCTTAAGCTAGTGGTGCCAAAAGCACGCCAACATGTAGGATTGTTGTCATGCTGTAAAATACACTTTGTGATCTAAGCCCTGCAGCAGCTTTGTCAAAGTTGAGAGAATCACCCTGATGATGTCATGGTCATCTCGGTTTGGGCTTGAGACTATACATTTAAGACAGAGAAAGCCTGTTCAGACTCGAGGCATGGCCCGGGCCCCGGTGGTTTTAGAGCTTACCCCGCACCAGAGGGCCCAAGTCAGAATATGTCAGAGTCTGCCTGCAATGCAATGCTAAATCACTGGAGCATCCCTTTAAAACCACACACCCCCAATCTAACACTACACGTTGTCGCCAAGTTGGTACACTTAACTTTCAGATCACCAGCGACCACAGGTGCACCACATTCTGTCGGATCAGGTCTAGTCTAGCTCTCAGGTACGCTCATCAGTGTTAGTAGTTTAAAATCTTGTCCTGAAAGGTACTGACATTCCTGAGTCTTTGTATGTTTCTGGTAACATTTTTATCAGCTAGACTTCAACTTGCTGCACTTTTATCTTTTTACAAATTTCTCTTAAACCCGGACGAGCCGGTGGAGGTAAAAATGGTAGCCTCTTGACTAAATCAGGGTAGCATTACAGATGTTGATAATGTCGTGACTTTTTTGAAAACACAATTTGATGTTTAAAGTCTGAGACGCCACTAATGGTAGTAGGAGTAGCTAGCAATGAAATGGTATGGGCGAAACCCTCTGTAGAGGCTGCAGTAGCATCCGCTCGGTGTAGCAGTCTAGTGACGATAATGTAGATGCAGTTGAGAAAAAGGAAATAACTTTTACTGGTTACATTGTTTAAGCATGTCTCTTATGCGTATGGCTAGAAGAAAACGAGCATTGGAGGAATAAAAGGGGTGTGATAAAGTTGGGGAAAATTGCACAAAAGGTTGCTTAAATTTGAGGGGTCTATTTATCCTTTCAAAAGCTTTTAGTGCTATATTTAACTATTTATATGTAACTGTTATTTTTACTGTTCCCAGCTGTGAAAACGTACACAACCTAGCATGTGCTACAGGCACTTTACTGCTGCAAACACATTTCTAATAATGAAAAATCTGTTTGTTTACTGACAGATTTATATCACACTAAAGGGACGAGTGCATGTTGCAATGGAAACCAGAAAACTCAAAGCAAATGAGTACTTAATTTAAAAAAATAAAAATAAAAAATTTAACTGTTAAAGATATCAAATGGGCCAACATCAGAAGTCTTGTGGCAGTGAAACACATGAGCCACCTTAAGAAAACATCCCTTAAATAATCAAAAATAGTCTTACAAAAGGTTAAATGAAAATGGTCACGACAGCAACCATGTAAACCTTATTTTGTTTAATAATGAAATGGCGGTTGCTGGAGGATCTCGTCTCAGTCCAGAGCCCCTCCTCTGGTCTCTTAGCAGACATATCAGTAGAGATTTATATTTATATATGTGCAACAAAACGAGCAACAGGAAAAGAGGCTGCCTTTGTAAATGCCTGACTTTTTTTTTTTTTTGTACATTAAACCAACTCCTTTTGTTTTTAATGCATTATAATTCCCAAGTTTGGGGTTTTATGTTTACGGTCTCACGTGGTACTGCAGTACAGTATATTAATTTATTATGTATATGTTTGTTTTGTAACCATATTATTTGACTGTAATGGTACAAGTGTTTTGTGCCCACATTGCATTGCAACTCATTTTAAATAAATTAATATGTGAAGATTTTTATGTGGTTTCGGCTCAGTGTGAGGGGGTGTGTATGTGTGTGCAGAAATTGTAAAACGCATCATTTTTTGTTGTTTCATTAAATCCATTCTGTGCCCGCAAACATTCATATCAAAAAAAAACATTGTCTATAGGTTTTATTATGGTTAGTTAATCTTTGTCTGAACCTATAAAGGAATCCTGCCAAAACAAAATCATCAAAGTTGTGCAACAGTGAAATTGATACTGCAGGTATTTGAATTAAATATTTACAGCGATTACAAACGTACAATATAAAACCAGTAGTAACCTCTCATGCATGAATTATTTAATATTATATAGATTTTTTTTTAAGATTCTTTTATTTACTCAAAATTGGGCTAAAATACAAATCCATTTACATATTTTGAAATTATTTGACTGTCCACGTATGTAGACAACATGCAACTGAGGAGTAAAATGCCGCACCTGACAATGTGGGATATGTTTATGTCATGCTATGCTATGTATTTAAGCTGAATAGTTGAAAATTAACAATAAAACACATTTTAGGAACAAACTGAGGAAAATCACTCATGGTGGTATTTATAACTATAGTTAGATGTATGCGGAAACCCAGTTGCATGTTTTTATCCTTATCTAACTTCATGTTGAATTGTCTGTTTTATCATATCAACATCCAACATGTAACAGATTAGATGGTTCTTGTTAAAATTGATTTCTTTACATTATGTGAGTACAATACTTATTATTTCTTAAAGGCCACAAAAGTCAAAAGTTACTATTTAATGCTGTAATATGCACTTTTGCATTGTTATATTTATGTGTATATAATTGTTAAATGTCTGTTTTATAAATAATATACAGTTCATCACATCCTTGGAAAAAGTAGAATAGATATACTAGCATGTTACAGAAATCAGACATAATGCAATCTGACTCCACTGTTGCATGATGTCTACATATGTGGACAGTTGGATTTTGGTGTACAAAAACTACATTTTACTAAAAATTTTAATTTATAAAACATAAACTAATATGTTACTGTAATATTTTTTGTTTTTTACCTTGATTGACCTCTTTGAAGAAGTTTTTCACAGAGAGTAACAACAGAGTATCCATGTTGCTATCAGTCAACTGATGCTGTCCTCAAATGACTTGGAAAACATAACAATGATATAGTAACCCAAATTGGAGTTAAAATAACTGTCCACAGATGTGGGCACCATGCATGAAAGGGTTAAAAGTTTATTTTCGTACCTCCTACAACAAAGTCTCACATACCTTACAAGAACATGGAAAAATTAAATGTGATAATGATTCTGATATATTTCCCTTTGCTAAAACTCAAATACATTAATATGTAAGTGTGTCTTGATAACTACTTGTGAATATTTGCAGAATTCCCCAGACTGTTTGGATGTTGAGGTTAAACTTCTGCAGTGAGGACGATGAGGCCTGAAGCAGGTGGTGTGAATCATTTACTCTATTTAATAAAGTAGCAACCAACCATTTCCACTCCCCATTTTCAATCCATCAGGTTTTTGTTGAAATCCTTGCTAACCAAATATTTCCCATCTTACCAAGTCTGACCAGACCAGATCTGCTCACTGTAATTTGTTAACCTCATCACTCAGCTTCTGGCAAAATGTCTCAAAATACATCGAGTACTGAGGGGGAAAAAGATAAACACAGAAGGGAAGGAAGTCTTTTTTGTGCATGGTCCTCTGCTGACTGACTTAATGGCACTTGCAAGCTGCATCCACCAGTTCAATTAGTGTTTCCTTGGATTCACCAGAATGCAAGTTCACAACAGGTTTTGCTCTTCCATTAACCAAAAAACCTCCAAAGACGTGAAGACTACAGATGTTTCCAGTCACAGAGAGCAGATTGAAAATAAACGTTACAAGGATGCATCTTACAAAATTACCAAATTAAAGTCCTCTCTTTAGACAGAATATAGATAGAAATGGATAACTACATCTTTGTTTTGTCTTTTTCTCAACACGTGCGTTGAGTCTGTAGTCACTGATGAGGAATTTCAATGTTAAGCATATCCTTTCACACTTCATCCTTCCCACTCAAAATGTATCTTGTCCAGTTGCGTTTAACAACTGTGACATTCCTGCTACACCTCTTCTCCACGTTGCCACAGTTATTCCACCGATCCTGTAATGAGTCATGTTTGGCTCCTCTGACCTCTTCACATCTCCTGACCAGCTACAGTGGTCGGGACTTTTTGATGTGAATGAGTGGCCTTGCTTTTCAAAAATGTTAAACATCCACGGCCAGTGGTCCTGCCAGATTGTTTTTTTAAATAAGGTCATCCACAGGTCACACGTTGGTGTCAGTGAACATCGTGTGCTCCTTCCTCACAGTGCTGAAACCTTTGACGGTGTCAACAAATTCCTCATCGTCCATAAACTGTAAGGGAGAAGAACAGGTTGTTAAATGGAGGATAAGTCACTTTGAAGTGTTTTGGCTTGTTAAATAGGTCCCTGCATCTGTGTTGATGTCTACTTTTTTCACCTATGTGTTGGTATATTGGTGCACAGCTTGAAAATGTGTTTCATGCCTGTGTTCGATGTTAGTAAGACATTCTTTTCTCGAAGACCTGAAGTGTCAGAAAACGCTATGCAATAACAGTCCACTTTGTGATGTGACTGTGACACCAGAGTGGACTGAACAGGTTCAGCATACGTTTTTGGGGTCTCTCACCATCCCACTGTCATGGCCTGAGATGTCTGGGTCCCACGCTTCGTCATCTCCTGTGAGGGACTTCCCGTCCATCACCTGGCTGACGCTGCGCCTCAGGGAGTTCACGCTGAGGATCCCCAGCTCACCCTGCGGTGGGACCTCATCGACGGGCTCACATTTAGCATCCAGCACCTCCTGGTAAGAGGGCAGACAGACAATTGTACTATACCCAAGTGCAACCAAATTTTTTGTATGTGCTGGTGAGGCATTGTGTGTGTGTGTGTGTGTGTGTGTGTGTGGGTGGGTGGAGGGGGGGGGTGTTTACCTCTATCTTCATGGTGAAGGCCTTGAGTGTCACACTGTTGGAGAATCCTGTTGTGTCAGGTACAGTGTCAAACTGAAAAGGAGAGTGGGTAAGACTTTGAGTGTGAAACTATTCACAATTAATTATTCCATCGTTTAGTTTATCTACCATTTATTAATTGTAATTTATGCCATTATATTTGTGCCTGGGACATTTTTTGCAAGTACACAAGTTAAATTTCGTTTGCTCAAATTAAATGATTCTTTGCATGATTATAATTTATATTAACAAAATATAATTACCGTGTTTACAAAAATCTTTTCTGTGCTCAAAATGTCCTATGGTGCGCTCAGGAATGAAGCACAAATGTAGCTCCATATAGATGATTTAATTATCCCACAATTCAAAATAAACCCTAACAAACCGGAACCAGATCCATAATCACGTACCAACTACAACCACTATGCATCACACATTTTCTACATCTTATTTAATATTAAATTTCATTTAGTGTTCCTTGAGATTGAAAATCTAGTTAATGACAA
Organism: Micropterus salmoides; assembly: GCF_014851395.1. Classification (NCBI taxonomy): domain Eukaryota; kingdom Metazoa; phylum Chordata; class Actinopteri; order Centrarchiformes; family Centrarchidae; genus Micropterus; species Micropterus salmoides. The sequence continues at coordinate 12,634,517 of NW_024040928.1, forward strand.
ACTGGGCACAGTATATAACACATATTACATATCTTTTTTTAATTAAAAGATATATACAGTACTGTGCAAAAGTGTAACGCAGGAGTGGGGATAATGCTGTAAAGTAAGAATGCTTTCAAAAAATAGATATGTCAATAAATTATATTTACCAATTAACAAAATGCAAAGAGGAAAATCCAAATTAAATCAATATTTGGTGTGACCACTTTGCCTTCAATGCAGCACCAGTTCTTCTAGGTACACTTGCACAAAGTCAGGGATTTTGTAGGCCTATCGTCAGGTGTATGATTAAACAATTATACCAAACAGGTGCAAATGACCACCAATTCAATATGTAGGCTGAAACACAATCATTAACAAACAGAAACGGCTGTGTAAGAGGAATACAGCTGGGTGAGGAACAGCCAAACTCAGCTAACAAGGTGTGGTTGCATTTTTCCACACCTGCCTAAAACACATTGCACAGCATAATACAAATATTTATACTGCAACTAAATTATCCTCAAAAGAGAATTCTTTATCATTGCATACACAGAATAGGCCCTTTTCACATTCATGTTAGCAGGAAAGTCACAGCAGTAATTAATAACATTAATGATGGCTGCATTCCATTCCCAGTCGAAGCCCTACTGTTGTGTATTCTGGTTTACTTGTTATTAGTTAAAGGTGAAAAAGGCTTATTCTCCACATAATGAATAGTGATTATTAAATGAATGCCTTACCAAAACAGAGTTGCTATGTGGATAAACAGCCATGGGGCTCCTCTTCTGCATGGTCAGTGCCACCAGCGGGGGTCTCTCTCGGGTTAAGGGCGGTTTGTTCAGGACCTAATGCAGGGTCGTGGGAGGGAGAGACAGAACTTCATTGAAGTTTCTTTACAGGGAGAGGGCAGAGTTATTACATACAAGCTGAAAGTCCTGCTTTTTGCTACTGTCTTGGGGTTGAAAATTTCACCTTGTTGTAGGCTCCCAAAAGTGACGTCATGCTGCACTACAGTGCAACGTAATGTCACCTGAGTGGAATTTCAAAAGTCTTTTACCAATCACTGACACTGACCTGTGATGTTGGGATCATTCCTTTTTCTGGCTGTCACTCTTGATAAACTATATAACACAAGACGTCTGTCTCTCACCTTATGAAGCATGACACCTAACACGACGGCCAGCAGCAGCAGGGCGATGCCTGCCATCACTACAATGAACCACAGTTCCCGGACGACTGGCTGGCCTCCCTGACCTCCTTCTGCCCGCTCACCGCCCCCCTCTCCTCCTCCAGGAGGAGTGAAGCTCGGTGGATCTGGGGGCAATTTAAACACATGCTAGTTTTTTGTTCTATTACTGTCATTCTGTTGTCTTTAGCATGGTGGCACTGTTAGTATCTGACTGATCTGTATCTGCTACTGCATTTTTGACACCCTTCTCTTTATCTCCTTACAATTATCCAATTATTAACTGAAATTTGTCAGACCACATATGTAGACATATCTGTAAGGTAATTTGTGCATTGCCATTTACTTTTAAAAAATGGCTTAGATCTGAGCCTCATTTCCCCTTAGAACATGTAACCTGCTCCTCGAAATGTCTACTGGGTAAATGAGGAACTCTTTTTCTGTCAAAACCTCCCTTTCTCCCTATATTTATACAGACCTCTGTTGGGTTTACACTTGATAGGAGTATGTCACAAGACAACACTGAGAGGAAGAAAGACGATCACACATGTACTGTAGAAGAGATAACCTGTAACTGGAGACACGGTTGTTCACCGAGGTGACGTTAGTTTTAAGTTGGATATTCACCAGCCATTCACTCAGGATCCAGTGGGGTCTTCTTACTCAGTTTCACCCACTGTTAGCAGGAACAAGGCATATAGCTCACCTCGCTTTTAACCACAGGGATTTTTACTTAGGGACCATCAATAAATTACTGCTGGAATGACATAAAAAAGCAATGTTGTGAATTTTTTTTTTTTTAATAGATTCATGTCATGTGATCCAGGGACTCCAAACCTTTCCTGAATTGTAGTAATACAATGGATAAATGAGACACACCTCCTTTTATTATATTTTAGTGCTTGAAAAATCTGCATTTATTTGCAATAGCTTTCATGTCATGTGACCTAGGGACTCCAAACCAAATCCAAATTATATTACGACCCTGGACAAATAGTACACACTTTTAGTACAACTGCAGTTGTACTTCACATAGGCAGTTTAATGTAAGACTTTTTCCCCCCACAGCATTAAGCACATTTCAAAGGAAACCTTTATTTGGGCAAAGGACATTCCTAGTTTCCTTTATTTGCATTTCCATATTAGCCTATAATATTAATATAATATAATAGCAGATTTACAATAAAAATATTAATGGAAAATAGACAAAGTACTGAAATACAATAAAAGGAGGTGTGTCTCATTTGTCCAGTGTAGTGCTACAATTCGGCTTTGGTTTGGAGTCCCTGGGTCATATGACATGGAAGCTATTGGAAAGGTTTTTCCATAACTTTGCTTTTTTTTTTGTCATTCCAGCAGTAATTTTTTTATGGTCCCTAAGCAACACCCCTGTGGTTAAAAGTGAGCCCTCTGAGGTGAGTTAACACTGGGTGAAACTGAGTAAAATGACGCTACTGGATCCCGAGTGAATATCTGTCGGGTATCCAACTTAAAACTAACTTTATCCTGGTGTAGGACACATGACCTTGCCTGCAAATAGCGCCACACGCCTTAATCAGTCACATTTATCCATTATATTTCTCTGGGCTCCTTCTGTGGTGTATATTGGTAGATTATATATTGATGGACCCTGAAGGCAACATGGTGCTGTTCATTGTGTGTAATAATGCCACTATTCTGTGCTCCTTTCCGGCACGTTCCAGTACAAGCTCTAAAGCAGAAACCTATTTGTGTCCAAAATGTTTTTTTTGTAGTTTTAGAGAGAAGTGTGTCCACCCAGAGACTCACCAGTGCTGAGGTCCGTGGTTCGGCCTGTGGTGGGGGTGCTGGCAGCCCCTCGCTGTGTGATACATCGATCAGATGGGCAAAGACCTGCCGGGCGTTTAGGATCACACCTGTCGCCCCATCAATATTTTACATCAGAGGCTTTTACTTGCCGACTTGCCCTCTTCAACAGCACACAAATGAGCAGACGCTTAAGAAAGAAGGTTAGATCCCCCATGTCTTGTTCCCTGCCCCGAGGTTAATGTTTCCTAGAGAGCACGAGGAAGAAACAAAGTATTTAGTGTCAGAGTTGAAACAGCCTCGAACGAACTGCATGCTCCTCTAACGCTCCAAAACTCCCATCAACCTTTGCTTTTCTACGGCAGTGCCATGGTAACAGCCAGGTCAGGTTGCAGTTTACCAGAAGAGCCATGGCAGTAGCCATATCCCCACTCTGACCCTCGGGTGCACTGCCTGCCTCTTACACTGTAAATCCGAATAAGTTCAGAATACTCAAAATATTTGTGGAAACTGATTACCTCAAACTTTTTAAGTAGGCTAGTGGTAGTAATATTTTTGAGTAAACCTTAACTTAAATATAATACTTTTTTAAACTTTAATTTCTGCATTCTAAATTACATTGATTCACTGATGCTCATTAAAATTAAATTCCATTCTTTACTCAAAAAATGTAATTGTGCAGAACTTATACTCTGAGAGAAATCTACTCAAAGAAATTAATTGTGCTAGACTCAAATACTAATGGAAACTCGCTCAACAAAATTATTAGCCTACTAGTAAACTTAAAATTTACAAAATGCCCATTTTCAGATAGTAATCTTCAAAAATACAAATACAACTCCATTATTATAATTCAAGTTCTCTTTATTAGTATCATCTTCTCACAACATCTTCTATCCTTTCTACATTTGATACAAAATAAGGCACATCTTGCATAAAGCTGAATAGACTAAGAATTGACTGCTTGATCAGATAATTAACCAGCAACAATTTTGATAGTCAATTTGTTTTCAGTGTGGCCCTGCGATGGACTGGCGACCTGTCCAGGGTGTACCCCGCCTTTCGCCCGATGTCAGCTGGGATTGGCTCCAGCCCCCCGCGACCCTGTACACAGGATAAGCAGTTGAGGATGGATGGAGTTTGTTTTCATTCTTTTTTGCGATAATTTTGAACATTCTCTATTTCCAGATTCTTAATGAGATTTTTTGGTGTTAAGTGATAATAACTTGAATCTTGAGCTAAATAAAATTTCCTTTTTCTACTTTACTGTGCTTTGTGGAAAAAGCAACTGCATAATTTTATTCCATCAGCAGCAGTTTTACTTAAATATAAAAGGGTGTAGTTTTATGGAATCATAAGCAAAATAAAAGACAGCTTACAGAGTAAATCAGTGTATTCAAATTAGTTTTGATTCTCTCCACAATGATTTTACATTGCACAGCACCAAGCTGTTTTGAGCCTCACCACTTCATAATGGCAGGAAAACACATGACCCCAGAATCATTAAAGATAGGACAATTCATGTTTGCCTTTTGTGTCTTAATTTACTGCTTTATACATTTGTAGAAATTAACATAAATAATAGGCAATATGAGAACCACACCCCTTGTGTATTATTACAAGCATTTCATTTCTACATCAAAATCCAATAGAATAATCCCCTCATGATCTTAAAAGGACTAACATTAATTTGCATCCCTAATTTTACGTTTCTAACCTCAGCTCCGTGGTCAATACCGTCCTTTCTTTTTAATATAATTTAACTATCGAGATGTACAGTAGAGGACAGCTGTAACCTTACAACTGAATGTTGATCTTTTCGTCTGCTAACCTTCACTTTCTGCCACTCTGTCACATTCGCTCATCCTTTGAAGAACGAGGAGAGGGAGACAGCCATGTGTTGAGTGTTACTGTAGTTTACTGAAAATCATTAACGATTGTGTGAAATTTTAATAGCGGCGCTCGTTCATTAAGCAGCGACAGTAGGCTTCAAATACGTTGCTAGAGACTGTTTTTCCATCCAAGAATCGATAAGGTTGCACTTCCCCAGCTGAAGAATAAATCCGTTTTATATATGTGGTAAAATCCGAAAGATACTTGCGGCAATAACACGAAAGCTGCCTGTTGGTCTTTGTACTTTGACTAGCGACAGAAAGAACTACAACACCACGGGAGGAAAAAACATTCTTGAGCGCTGCATGGCCATTTCAATGAGCATTAGAGGTAGCGTTAAATGGACGTTACCCTTTTAAAATTATTTAAGACCTAGAACACAAACTTCAGCGAATTTAAGACTTTTTCAAGGCCTTAAATTTTGTTTTTTGAAATTTTATACTTTTTTATACTTTTTAAGACCCCGCAGAAACCCTGCAGGACGTCTACCTGACAGGTGCTGTTATCAGAGGAGCTCCTTTAATCTGAAGGTCTCAGAGTGTTTGATTGTGTGAGTGACAGAAAGTGACGTTGAATCTCAGAGGAAAATATTCTGGCAGTAAAAGTACAGTGTCAGTGTGTCAGGTAATAAATGCTCCAGCTTCTCCAGACCAACAAAAGTCTGTTCCCAAACAGCTGGAGAAGTGAAGCAGGTTAACAAACATCTCCCCTCCATAAAGCTGAGCAGGAAGCTAACTGAATGTCTTTTACTTCAATTTATAGAAAGTAACGAACAGCTGTATTTTATTCCAGCCTACCTGTCCAGCTGAGAGAAAAGAGGTGTTCAGCTCTGTCCTGAACACAGACTGAACATCCACTGGAAACCATATTTGGGTCACATTAAAGAACAAGACACAGATTCAGGTTGTCCTCACACAGAGGAGCAGGTGGAGGTGAGGTTATGTACCGAGGCACTGCTGGAGGTGCTCTCCTCCTCGTTGTTGGTGGGCGGAGCCGCTCCTTTCCAGGAGCAAGGCGAGGAGGCCGAAGCCTTACGGTGGGACTTGGGAGGCTTGATCTGGGAATCCTCATACTCCTCTGCCCGGGCTAACAGGTCGCTGAACCTGCAGGAGGAGGGAGTGATATCATCAGCCGCCAATGTGATGTCACCCGTAAGTGTGTGTGTGAGTGCGTACCTCATCTTGTGGACCTCGTCACAGCTGGCCTGAATGGCCAGTTCAGAAGTGCTTACAGGAGTTTGTACATGAGTTACATTAACATTTACATTTTCGCTTTTATTCAAAGCTACTTACAATAGCTATATATGACAGAGGTCGCACACCCTTGGAGCAACTAGGGGTAAAGAGTCCTGCTCAGGGACACATTGGTGGACGTGTCACAATGGGGAATTAAACCCGGGTCTCTCACACCAAAGGCATGTGTCTTATCCACTGTCCCATCACCACACCCAGACAAACAGACAAATCCATCCACAGCTACCTTTCACTTTGGCTGAAGTGGACTGCACCAGTAGCGTCAGTGTCAGTGACCACAGTGAGGAGTGTCAGCAACTTTTTCAGTTTCTTTCTTGCGTTTTGAACTTTCACCCACGATTCTGTAGTAACAACCACAGGTCAGCTGTTTGTGGAGAAGGCCTATAGTACTTCTCTCTCTGTTTGTGTCTCTGCAACTGTCAGTAGACTGTATGGCGAGCGGTCATGGATGGAGTTGGTCTCTTGGACAGACTCATGCTCAGCACATAAAATCTGAGTGAAATTGAGGATTTTCTGTCTTGGATTATGTGTTCAGGGCAGCCCAAGAATTTTTAAATAAGCTTGTAAACGGCTTTTAAAGTGATCATGTACCGGAAAACTTTCAAATATAAATGCAAATGACAATTGAAAGTAGATGGCTCTATCCTTCTAGTCATCACAAGACAATATCATAATCAAATTTCACTATTATATTAGAGAGGTCCCAATCTGTATTGACTGACCATTATGTGATCAACATTGTTGCTATGGCAAAGGTAATCTTAAACTCACCTGAAGGTCATAAATCCTGAGGATCTCTGCAGGGCCTCTACTCTCTTGGCCTTATGCCTGTACAGAGCAGTCAGTTGTGGTGTGTATCTCTTAAGCTCGCAGTAGAGTTGGTTGCATCGGTTCAACATTTGTAAAGCGATGAACTCAGCAAAAACCTGCAAACACATAAATGTATGCAAATTAACGGTTTCCAACTTGGGCCTTGACAGAAAAACATAATGCATTAATTACTTGTTTTAAGCTGGATGGCTGACTATATGGCAGAAACAATATAGTTTTTACCTGAGAAATGAACATGGACCACTGCACTGACAAGTAAAGAAAATGCAGGGTCATCCTGCAAATTTCTTTAACCTAACTTAGATTTTGCTGCATCAAAATGAAAGATTATGTGGTATGAATTGAGTTAGCCAATCAATATATACATTTAAACTAGACTAGTTGTATTGTGTCATCATTTAGGTTCTATCTGAAGCAAAATTCCCACACCAACACATACCCTTGTGTTTTTTCTCAAATGTGCCATTTTTGGTCTGAACAGGGTTGAGACAGAATTTCAGTCAGGTACTAAATAGTTTAAGAACCATAATGGAGTCATTCAACCATCTCATCATAAATTTATAATAGTCTTTAACAGAGCCTATAGTGAAAAATGTTTACCCTTAATGCTGTAATAGATCTACAGTTTTCTCGGCTTTTGATCACTGCCAATAATTTCTGAAAGAAATCTATGAGAATTTTAAATTGCTAAATATACATATTCATTATCAAATTTCACAGTCACAGCTGGACTAATGCACTTTTTAAAAACAGTACAATATCCCCCCTATGTCTCAAGTCAGGGCTAAAATATCTTCTTTCATGTTAAAATGTCATCAACTGTGAAATGTTGCTGACTCCTGTTCTAGCAATGTAGTATTTTTTATATCCTCAGTATGTCTGATTAGCAAGCCAGCAATTGACGCAGAAATATGCAAATTGATAACATACCTTGGATAGCTGTAGTGCCACTCAATACTCTGTTTGATCCTGCGAGAGCAAATATAAACAACAAACAATATAAAGATTTCCCATTAGTCCAGTCTGCAAGAAGAGCATCAAATGCTGATTTTCTGAAAAAATGCTATATTTTATAATTTATCTGACTCACCAATATCAGAACTGTTTTTGCAAGTCAGGTGATTATGGGCATGATGAAATTCCTTCAGCAGCACTCTTTACAGTCTTTAATGGGCACACAATGTATGAACACCGACTTTTGATTAGTTTACAAAATAAAGGCCATTTAAACACTTCTCATGACATGACTTCTCAACATGTGATATGGGTTTATTGTTTATTGTTGTGATAAATGTATTTAGTCTTTAAGACTTAGTTACCAGTTTATTTGGTACATCTAGCTAAATTGAATGCAGTCTAATCAGACATTTCTGCAATAAATCCTCCATAAAAATGACAATGTTCAGTTTTTGTTGCATTGTTGTTGTTTGTTGGTATGATCGTTTTGGATCACATAGACCGGTGTTTCTGATATTTTGTCTATCCCATTTATATCAGTGAGGCCATGCTAAATAAGAGAGACTCAGTTGTTTATAAAGCAATATCGTTCACCAGACCACAAACTACATTTGCCTAAATGAACAAATAATAACATTAAATTAAAATAAAAACTGAACATTCCTCACCAACTTTCATTACCACAGTGGAAAAATATTCCTTCATAAATAACATATTACATCCACTTCAGATGAGGCAACTTGTATCTGCAATTGAAGGGCTAAGGGGTTTATAGGTTCACCACTGATAAAATGAAACATTCAGCCATGCATCAACACTATTTCTATGAGGGACTAAAAATGACATATCTATAAATGAATAAATAAATAAATAAATGCAGAAATAAATTCAAATTAAATATATTTTAGTAATAAAAAATGCTATTTCTGTATTTATTTCTGTATTTCTGTATTTATACATTTATTTATTTATATTTATTTATATATTTATACATTTATTTATATTATTTATATATTTATTTATATATTATTTATACATTTATTTATATATTTATACATTTATTTATTTCGGTATTTCCACATTTATTTATTTCTGTATTTCCACATTTATTTATTTCTGTATTTCCACATTTCCACATTTATTTTTCCCTGCACCTGTATGCTAATAGAGTGGGTGGTGCCAACATCAGTCTGAAGCAGGATTGGTTAGCTGGGGGCCGCATTGCAAACCAGACAGAAGCAAGCGATTCATCTACATGACACAAGCCAGCTACACAGTAGATTCCTTTAGTCAGACATATTCAGTGTCCATGTACATGGATTATTCCGTGGTTATTACAACTACAGCTAGATTAAGATTCTTCCACTGTTGGTGTAGTTTTTCGTAGTTAAAAGACTTAGTGAAAGAATTACACCGGGAAGGATTTCAACCTTCAACCAACCGGATTTTTTACTGCGCCATTTTCCTCATTGAATGTCTGTGGTAAGTGTCTCTAAATGACTTATTAAATCATTGTTTTGCATTTCAATAGAAGCAGCAATGTAGAATATTGATGTCCACCTACACTGCAGCTGGCTGTATGTCTGAAAACACAGAATTCCGAAGGGCTGACAGAGTTGACAGAGTTGATGGCTAATGTTAGCTCCAGTGTGCCATTATTGGATGCGCAAAAGTAAAAAGCCTTAACTTAATCCAACCTGCTAAACTATAGTTCAATTTAAAAAATAATTTAATGCAACATGACAACTGATGCTCCAGCAGCAGGACCTTAATGACTTTAGGTTCCAAGTTTCTCAAAACCTGAAAATTTCAGAGCATTTCATAACATTAAATACAGGTAACATTATCCAGTCTAGCTTGTGCTTTAATTCAGACCTCATGTCCCAAGAGTGTCATTTAAAACTGATCTAACTTGAAACGTGATGAATAAGAACACTAATATTATTAGTGATGGCACCGAAACGCGGTCTTGAACTGGCACCGGGGCTCCAGCGTAAGTTACCGTTCAGGCTGCAGCCTCTGCTGCTCTGTGTCGGCTCCTGCACACACACACAGCGGCCAGCAGAGGGCGAGGCCGCGGTGTACACCGTGTTAGGAAGGGAGCTCTAAACTACACTAGTTTACCACTGCTACACTCGTTAGTGTAAGTATGTGCAATAAAACCTTCGCGACTAAAATTATATTACGTTACAAATCCACCTGTGTGCAGTGTAAAAATGTAGAAAGCGTTATTTTAATCTGCTCTCTCCTCCAGTCTGTCATCTTGTGTGTTACAAGCACAGCTAACGTTAGCTTGGCAATTAAAGTTAGCCAAATGTTAAAAACAAGCTAAATTGAAAGCGGTCTGTCTGTAACATTTGTCTAACTGTTTATCTTAGTTTGCCCTACAATTTGGCACGCTGTTGTAAACTCAGCTGCTGGCTGAAACGAACCAGCTGCTCCTTTACCAGGTAAGGTTACCTGCTGGTGTGACAGTGGTGGCTAAATTAACTGTGAGCACAGACCGTGCTACATCGTAGCCCACATTCTCAGCGGATTTTAGGTATGAGAATTGCTGTATGATGTACTGATGGTATTTCAAAGTGTAGCCTACAACTTATACAGTAGTAGAAATATGTTGTCCATCTTTATATTGTCTGGCTACAGTAACACGATTCACTCGCATTGTATTTGTAATCACTGTTCAACCTACTCCCACACCAGTAGTGAGCACAGACCGTGCTACCTCGTAGCCCACATTCTCAGCTGAAGGAACGTGAAAGGAGTGATATTGGACACGAGCGACGGTAGATACAGCTGTTGGATCACAAGTTAACTTGAGCATGTACCGTGGCCACAGCTGACAAACTGTTCTCACATCAACTCGACGTCAGATAAATAACGATACATGATACAAATGTTGACTGGCAAGACAATGTTGGTAACGATTGCAAAGATAGCGGAATGTAAACGTGATCGATAGTACGAAGCTGTATCCACAGGTTAATCTGGGCGCTCTGCCGCAGCTAACGGCGTCTCCACTTTGCGGTCCATCTGTGCGTAAAAACACCTCAGCCTGTTTCCTTTAAGAACACATGTAAACCGACCGTAGCACAAATCAGAAAGACAGCTTGCACTTTTGGACGGTTTATTGACGTTTTGCAGTGTTTTGAACAGCGACACAGTTACCTCCATGATCACGCTCACAGTCCTCGCTTTGAACTAATCTGCAGGTGGGACAGGTCCCTGTGACCAACGATGTAGCCTACAAACTACACTCAGAAGCATATATCTACATCACAATACATTACGTAGATAAAGTTTTCGGGACGTTTGCAGTCAGTGGATCCTAAAATTCACGCCTGCGACTATCACCAGTTAATTTCCACCAGTTAAACTGTCACACTGGCAGTAACGTTAAATGACTGCAGAGAGAACAGGAGGAAAGACTGAAACAGACTGATCTCTTCATTCTTTGTATACATCACTCAGTACTGTCGTGTCAGATGTTGGCTTTATATTGACTTTGCTGTTGTTAACATTAATTTTGCTGCTCTTTAGTTGTATATTGTTGTATTTAGAATATACAACACAAACCCTATATTGAATTTAAAAACAACCAGGCAGCCAATATGTGCACTTCAATGTTTTTTTTATTTATGGCAAGTGATATCATCATCTGAATATATAACAATTTTATCGCAGATTTTCCTCTCACCGTTCAGGCCTTCCTCGCGCCCTCGTTCGCTTAATTTCTTATTTGGTCTGTTGCTTGCTAGGATGGCTGAACAAAAAAACAAGAGAGCCACGGTTCGGTTCATGTCATGGTCACCCCCTTTTATTTTTTTGATAAAGGTGAAATGTCAAAAAACTGCATTATGAGATGCTCTGGCCTACAAATCTTGTTCTTGAGATTTAAGAAGTCATGTTTGTTTTGTTACAGAGCCCAATTTCTTTCACATAGTGATATATTAGTATATAATAATAGTTTATTCAGTGAAATTTAAATATGAAGTTCTAATATAATAATTCCCACACTAATTGTGAGTTATATGGCAATATCATGTTTTCACCACTGATTTGACGTGACCAGTGATTAGTATCATGGTTAAAAAGTATCGCTGAGTGTGTTTCGGGGTATATCCTTTGGTTATGTTGAGCATTGCATGTGGGATGACTCAGTTTGTGTTTTTTCCCTACGGTTTCATCGAGTTCTCCATCCCAGCTGGCAGCAGAGGCATCAGAGTTTATGATGAGATGGGAACTAATGTGGATGCAGACGTCTCTGAAGAAGTAGCACAGCAACCCAACACTGGTGTATTTATCAGCTCTGACAACGGTAAACTTGATTCCCATTTCTTTCACCGTAGTCCATGGATTATGACTAAGACCCAGTTACACTTTAGTTGTGAAAAAAACAACAAATGGTGTTTATTTCTTCTCTCCTCCCTCTCTCTCCTGAACTACACTTTGATTCCAAGGGGACAACCTCTTCCAGCTCTTGCCAGTCCACCAGGCCACTGCTTGATGTCGTAACCAAGTCAGCACTGTTACTTTGGCGTCAACTCAACAGTCAGTCATGATTTCAGTTAAATGCTAAAGTTGCTGTTACTGTTAACTTGTCTGTGGTCCGCTGGCAGAACACCGGCTTCTTTCTGGTCAGGTACCGTCGTGCTGTTGCTGAGGCGACATAAATTTTGTTTTACGGTGGACGGACATTACAGAGTTGTTTTATTCTTTAGCTTGAAATAATCCCATACTTTGGACACTTTCTTTTTTTGTCCCTCGCTGTTTTTTCTCTCTTCCTCCACTTTGCAAACAGCTCCATCATAATCACGTCGTGTTTACAGCGTAAGCACGATGTGCGACAGTAACAAATGTCCCTGCGAAATACTGTGCTGTATAGTTACATGGATTAAACAAATGCAAAGAATTTGGGTCGAAGCATTTAATTAATTGATTTTATCGATTTAATCGATGAATCGTTTCAGCCCTACAGTGCAGTATAATAGTGAGTGCTAAGAGAGCTGTCGCACTGAAACAGAACTACAAACTAAACCTTGAGGTTAAATGTTTGTATTTTTAATAAATTGTATGGATTACATGGATATTATGGTGGTTGTTGTTTTTTCCCCTGCAAACATAAAAGTTTTTACTTGTTTTAAGTGTAAGCTGGACATGCTAAAGTAGAAAATTGTAAAACACTAGATTTTTATTTCAACAAGGTGTTTGGCCAGAATAACCGTTACGGTGAGTAAATATTAGTGAATTTTAGCATTTGCAGGAGTCAATGAAAAGGTTTAACACTCATGAAGAGTGAATTAATAAGAGTAAATTATGAATAACCGTGAATGTTATATCTTTTTTTAGTGTAGAACTTGATTTGCATGTCTTAGTCTGGTGTAGTGTTAAATGTTAACTTTACACTCTAAATGTTCAGACTTACTGCTGACTTGTAGTATAATAGACTGCTGGCAGACCTGCTGTGGGATGTGGCTGACCAGCTTGAAAACAGGAAGTTTCAACTGTTACATCCAGTGCTTGAATTGAAAAAGTAGTTGCCAGTACTCCCACGTTCACATGTTGGCGTGTGTATTGGTTGGTACACACAAGGAGGAGGCTGGCTTGAAGCTTGAAGGAGAATATTAGCACAGTGGCATCCTGATGCTATACTGCAGAGGCACAACCTGAATGAGTAACTAATATAAATTAGTGTTAATGTAATGTTATACCATTAAATAAAAAGTATACTGGTGATATATGCAATAATGAATTACTGTGATAATGCATTTGGACCAGTGACTGTGTTGCCCTGACCGCTTTCTTTAGCGCTCCTAGTGGCAGCGGAACAGAATTGGCTTCAGCCCACTCTCCAGTGAAGTCAAGACAGTAGTAGTAGATCTGATCACATCACTATAACCAATCCTGCTTCAGACTGATGTCAGCACCACCCACTCAATTAGCATACGCGCACAAGCATAAATAAATGTGGAAATAAATATATAAATAAATCAATAAATGTAGAAATAAATATATGTAGAAATACAGAAATAAATGCATGTAGAAATGCATAAATAAATACAGAAATAGCCTTTTTTAATTTCCAAAATAAATTTTCTTTTCTTTTCTTTCTGCATTTATTTATTTATTTATTTATTTATTTATTCATTTATAGATATGTCATTTTTAGTCCCTCATATATTTCAGGATACATCTTACTGAAATGTCTTTGAAACTCGGGGGAAACTCAAACTCAGTAAAATATAAAACATTAAATACTTACCATACAAACATAGTAATTACACAGTCCCAAATGATCTGACTTGAAAATCTCCCAACTGGAGGGGTTTTCATATCATATTTAACCTATATCGGTGAAACTAGGCTCTGTTGTATGGAGGGATTATTTGGTCAGAACTAAAACTAAAAGTCGAAATCCGAAACTAAAAGTCGAAATCAAAAACTAAAAGGCGCAGTCGAAAATGAATTTGGTATTTAGAATTGGGGATTTGGTATTTAGGATAGGGCATTTTGTCATTTAGCCATTTAGGATTGGGGTTTTGGGGATTTGATGTTTGAGGATTGAGTCGTGTATGCAAATGAGGAGGCGTGGCCCAAAGGCTGCAGGCAGGGTTTGGAAGGGCTGAGGCGCAGAGGCACTTTATGGACTGCAGGGGGAGCTCTGACTGCCAGCACACTGCCATGAAAGCAAGCAGAGGAAGTGAGCAGGGCTGGAGAGAGGACTATCATTTATAATACCATAACTAAAAGTGTACAGCATTTCTGTCCATGTGGCCTCACACACAAAGTCAACAGTGAAAGGAATGCTATCCATCTGACGAGAAAGCAGCGGACAGTACAGCAGGTAAGATATGATAACGTTACCAAGTTAGCTATATTAGGCCAACTGTTGCTGACATGCATGAGTTACGTTACTGTCGGTACATGCAGGTTTTAAATGTGGCTATTAACCCCGCTGAGGGCTGTGTGTATAAACTGTAAAGATAAGGTGTAGAAGCTGTGTTTCTGGGTAATAGCATTGTGCTGGGCAGGTGACAGGTGTGTGTTTACAGTGTTTGTGTGCTCTGAAAAACACAACAGCGCAGCTATGAAGTCTCAGCCGGCAGACCTAGTATGGTATTATTACTACACACGTATGGATGTAACGTTGAGGCCTGATAGACATCTGCTAATCAGAAACAGAGGACACTACCTGCATCACTGCAGATGTCATTTGACCAGGGAGTGAATGGTGATTAATGCGATTGTCATCAGTTATTTCCTAGTGTTTGTTTTGGGGTTCTGGGTTGCACTAGCTCTGTATTATGTAAGGTTAATGGGTTCTTAGGTTCATAACACATGCACCCCCTTACATATTGTTTAGAGTGTCAGTGTGTTTCTTCATGTATTGTTTTGTGATACTTTTGCTTTTTGGTATTGTTTAATTATGTATTGTGCTCCAGTGTCCTGTACACAAGCAGGGCATTGTTAAAAAGTAAGTGATAGATCCCAGTTTTACCACAAGAGGGAGTATACTGTTAGTGAGTTATGTTAGGAGCAGCCTCAGCAAGGCAGTGCAGACCATGCTCAATGTACCAATCTGTTTGTGTATGTTGCAGGTATGTTGCAAGCAGACATAATATATGAATGGAACGTACACAAGTAAGTAGACGTAAATAGTCCATGTATCACCCACTTAAGACCTTGTGGTGGTACATATAAGAAATTGTGTCTGTAAAGCCTGTAACATGACTGCACATGCAGCTGTAATAAACAGGAGCTACAATACAAATCTGTATAATGTAGGAGTTGTGCCAATGTTTTCCTTTATTGGTATACTGTTAGTGAGTTATGTGAGAAGCCTCAACATGGCAGTGCATTTCTGTAACTTAACGTGAGTCTGAACTGACCATGGTGATAACATTGTTTCGATCTGTTTATGTATGTTGCAGATTTAGGAAAGATATTCAAAGCCACACTGAGTTTTTATTCAGATGTGCAACAATTACTTCTCTCCTAAGTTAGGGCATAAACTCGACACTAGAGGCTTAGTAACAGCTAGTTAGATTTGAACAAAAACAGTAACCAAAATTGTATGCAACATGATTAATGTTGGGTATGGACTAAATGGAGTTCCAAAGTCTTTGAACATCTACAGATAGTCTTCAAAATGCATGTAAAATAGAGTCAATTTGAACCTAGACGAATTTTCTACTGCAAATCACCACAATCTTTATTAATGGGTTGGACTGTGACTTTACATTAACAGGTATTAGAGTAAACTGTCTTATCTGTTTGATTCATAATTTCATCTTCAGTTATTGCCACCTGCATTTTGTGCCCATCAGCTAAATAAATCCAATGCAACATACAGAAGGATATCAGCACTTTATAAAACAATGAATGTGCTTCACTGAATCAAATGTAATGGTGTTCAGTCATTAGTCCTTCCTCCACTACAGTTGTTTTAGATAAATGAAATGGTCTGTGTTAGTATGAATTCATATTTCTAGTGCCACTGGATTAAAATCGAGACTTTGCTTTTTATTTACTCATTGTCATGGTGAATTGTAGTTTTCTTTTCATTCCCCACGTACTAACTCAGTGAACACACTCAGGGTTGATTGAACTAGTTTTGATCAGCTGTTTAAGAACTGAAAACTCAGTTTCACATCTCAGGCTCAATCAACTCAGAGCTCCTGCCTCATCATCTCTCCTTTGCTTCCTAGTGTTTTCTTTGTGACTAACCTTTTGTTTCTTGTACCTCAAGATCACCGCCTGCTCCTCTGCCTCACGTTTGCCTTCTGCTGGACAGCCAGCCATGCGTCCCCCATCCGCCACTGCCCAGGTCATCTCGTCTGACATTATTCACAGACTTCCTTCAGATGCCTTCAGATCTCCAACCCTAGTCATCTTTCGTTTATCTAATGCCCCTACACCATCACAATACTGTGGGCACAATGCATAATTTTTCACCTACTACTACTACTACTATGATCCCAAGGAGGTGATAAAGCAGCTAAACTCCTCCACCTGCACCTCCACAATTTTTTTCCAAAGAACCCCTTAGATCCATCTGTGATAAGCAACTACAGACCAATCTACAATATCCCTTTTCCTAGTAAAATATTTGAAAAGGATGTCTACAAACAACTGCATAATTACCTGTCCCTCCACAATCTATATAATGTGGATCAATCTGGCTTCAGAACCAACCGCAGCACTGAAACAGCTTTGAAGCAGTCAGTGATCGAAAGATCAACAATGCTGCAAACAAACCTTCTATCCTAGTATTTCTAGAACGGACTGCAGCCTTAGATACTGTCAACCACAGCATTTTAATCAGTAAACTAGAAAATTAATTTGGGCAATGTGGCCGTGTCTTAAAGGGGCTCTCTTCCTATCTAACTGGAAGGACATTCTCTGTGTCTCTTGACAACTTTTAAACTGGCAATTATGACATTTTCTTTGAGGTCCCACAAGGCTCAGTTGCTCATTTTCACATGATATCCTCAGCCGTTTTAATGACCTCGACAACTGTATCAGTGACATCAAGTACTGGATGATCAAAAACTTTTTGCGAGTAAAAAAAAGGTTGAGATCCTGTTGGAGAAAACAATATTACCATTATGACCTTACTGCTGTTTACATTCTCCCTGACACAAATTTAAAAAATGCAATGGACAGTTACTTCTTGGGTGTATATGTGTATGTATATTTATAAAGTAATAACTGTATAGGCCATGTTTTATGTTACCATATTCAAATGTATATCTAACTATCTGTTATGTTCTGTGTGTGTAGCATAAGGACACTACAAACTTTCCTGCCCTATGGAATAAAGTTCCTGAGTTTTGTCTCCATGTGATGGGTCCAGGTTTTGTCAACAGTGCCACTTCAGATCAATGTAAATGGGGGAAGAACAGGGCTGCGTTAAATATATAATGTTGCTTCTTAAACTGCAAAACTTGGAAATTAGAGGGTCATGGCTCAGAAGGTAAATATTTATATCTTACAAATAGTTTTTAAAAGACTTGTTTTCAGGATGAAAAAAATGACGTCAAATAAACATGTGCAGGTCAGGCCTTGTGAGGTGACGTCGCTGTCTCTATCTGTCATTACCTGGCGAAGGAAGCTTCTATACATAATTGAAGAACACTGATTTTGACATTTAATTATCGTAAAATTGGAAGTATAATGAAATGTTATGCCTATTTCCACTTTTATTTTGCTGCCTCTGCAAATTCTTCCAAAGACCGCAGAACAAATAGCTAAATAACTCATAACTAAATAACTAAGCCAAATTAGCCCTAATATCTTTCTAATTTCCGCGGCACCCACAACTAGAAGCAAATAAGGTATAGCCATAGACTGGGTAGCACAACACTTGATCATAGAAACTGTGCAAGTCCATAGGCTGTATGATCATGTATACTAGTTAAGCTAAGACTGCACTAAAGGAAATTCAGGTGCAACAGCAGCAATTATATATGGTGAAAAAGTCCTGAGTGGATCCAGAGGTTACTGAATAAGCTGTAGCTGTAATTTCCAACTTGTGGTGTGACCAAGTGGACTGGGACTCTGCTGCAGATGGCTGATCCAAAGCTGTGACACCAAGTGGTCCTTCATGTCCAGGTGAAACATCTTTGTCTGCAGGGGGGAGGACAAGTCAGTGGGGGAAAACAGTGGAGCTTGCGTACACCTCTAGTGTAGACTTTAGGCCCTAATAGGCAGCTAAGCGGGAGCCAGGAGCTGTCAGCAACAGTTAGCCTAATATAGCTAACTTGGTAATGTTATCATATCTTACCTGCTGTACTGTCCACTGCTTTCTCGTCAGATGGATAGCATTCCTTTCACTGTTGACTTTGTGTGTGAGGCCACATGGACAGAAATGCTGTACACCTTTAGTTATGGTATTATAAATGATAGTCCTCTCTCCAGCCCTGCTCACTTCCTCTGCTTGCTTTCATGGCAGTGTGCTGGCAGTCAGAGCTCCCCCTGCAGTCCATAAAGTGCCTCTGCGCCTCAGCCCTTCCAAACCCTGCCTGCAGCCTTTGGGCCACGCCTCCTCATTTGCATACACGACTCAATCCTCAAACATCAAATCCCCAAAATCCCCAATCCTAAACCCCCAACTCCCCAATCCTAAATGGTAAATGACAAAATGCCCTATCCTAAATACCAAATCCCCAATTCTAAATACCAAATTTATTTTCGACTGCGCCTTTTAGTTTTTGATTTCGACTTTTAGTTTTAGTTCTGACCTCCTCATTTGCATACACAACTCAATCCTCAATCCCCAAATCCCCAAATCCTAAATCCCCAATCCTAAATGGCTAAATGACAAAATGCCCTATCCTAAATACCAAATCCCCAATCCTAAATACAAAATGCCCTATCCTAAATACCAAATCCCCAATCCTAAATACTAAATGCCCTATCCTAAATACCAAATCCCCAGTCCTAAATGGCTAAATGACAAAATGCCCTATCCTAAATACCAAATCCCCAATCCTAAATACTAAATGCCCTATCCTAAATACCAAATCCCCAATCCTAAATGGCTAAATGACTAAATTCCCAGTCCTAAATACCAAATTCATTTTCGACTTTTAGTTTTAGGCTTTTAGTTTTAGTTCTGACCAAATAATCCCTCCATACTATTGTTCCACATTATGAATATTTTTACTTTTTGGGGAACTGTACATCTTACTACAAACACTACCTTCAGAAACCGCTTAACTTATATGAAGGCAGAGCTTGACTGTCTCCAAAGTAACGTTATAGGACTGAAGTAACAATAACTAAATTACAGCAGTTCAGTGCAAAGTGAACATTAACCTTACCTCATAGCCAGCTAACTTCAAGTAATGTTAACCTTAGCCTTTCTATTAAAATGACTGCGCCTTAAAAGAGAACTTTTTCACTTACCAGACCAAAGCGCATGTAACAAGGAGCAGCCCCAGATAAGTGTTGACGACTGTGTGGAAGGGTTTCAGCCACTGGTGATACTTTACCACAGTCCAAAAACGAGTGTTAGCAACCGTTAGCTAATGTTAGCATAACAGAAATGCGGCAAACTGACTCCACATACTGCCTCCGGTCATCCCAGTGTACGGTTATAAAATAAAGTCACAGAACAGAAAAAACACTTTTTATAGTGCTGCAAAGAAAACTGGGTTCTCTCCAACTTTGTAAATTAAGTTAATGTTATTAATTAACAGTTTTTCAATCATTCAATCAAACATTGTGCAACATTGGGCAACGAGCTTCCCCGTTTGGTGGGCGTGTCAGAGGTGTTACCCAATCAGCTGCAACACATTTGTAAACACAAAAATACAGCAAAAATCAGCGCTTGCATACACAGCTGTGTTCCAGTCACCACCGTTTCCGTACAAAAAAATATGTTTTGCTACGTTTTGTCATAGACTGTATATAAAAAGCCTTTTGTCTGCTGCCTGGATCCAATGGTGACATCAAGGTCCTCCAGTCGCGCCCTCGCTCACGCCATGCCCCCTTCATATTTCAGCATCATTTGGCGCCAAAACGTCGAAGCTTGGACGTCATCGGTCACGTACGGTATGTATAAGTGGCAACGTGTGCTTTGTGAAAGTAAAACGAGCATCGATGTTCTGTGTATCTAACGTCACGTCATTGGACTGTGGTAAGTCTCTCCTACTTATTGAACCATTGTTTTGTATTTTAACAGAAGCAGTGCTGTAGAATAACTTGATATTGATGTGCACCATAAAATCCAGCTGGCTGGCTTTATCTTTAAACAGAATTTTAAAGGGCTAGCGTGACCGAGTTGATGGCTAGCTTAAATGTGCCATTAACTTGAGAAGCTAAGTAACTTAACGTTACTAGTTAATGTCAAACTAGACCGTGTTGGCAAGAGGTAAAGTTAACATTGTCACGTGTGAGGAGTTGGCTAACGTTAAACAAGTTAACTTTAGTACTGTAGACTTCCCTGCCGAACAATTCGCGGGCATTCCTACAAGGATGTAATGTTAGCAAATTAGTGTCGGATGAATATTAACTGCCTATTTAGCCTAGTGTTGCCTTACTGATTTACTTTCACAGCCCTTTCAAAAGTGTGTTTGACATTCATGTTAGTAGTGGGGCCAGTAAATTGAACCAGGTGGAATGTATTCCTCTTATACAATAACATTAAATACATTTAGTCATTTAACTCCAAAGCAACTTGAAATTTCTATATATGTTAAAGGTGGTTTCTTGCTCAGGGACACATTGATGGATGTGTCACAGTTGAAATTGAACGCAGGTCTCTCACACCAAAGGCACGTGTCTTATCCACTGTTCCACAACCAATAAGTATGCTCATTACTGTATGTAGTTTAGCAAGTTTAGCTTTTGGGTGTAGTTTATTCAAAATGTAACTCTACTTGTTATTCACAGATGTGATTTCTTTTTTGGAAAATTTGTACATTTTATACCCTGCGAAAGCATGATTTAATCCTCACAAATATTAATTTTATTATTTCTAAATGTACCTGCATTGCACCTGCCTCGACTTCTCCCTGCTCTCACTCACACAAACCTTTCAGGGCTCTACAGTGCGACCATTTTGCTCGCATATGCTCCTACCGTAACTACAACCTACAATAATCCCACCTGCCGTGCTACGCTGATAATCGTTATACACCCCGCCCCGAGTAGCGGACAGGACGCGACGCCAAGCTGGTGTTAGTCAAATGAGAGTTGTTGAAACTCGCTGGTGGGTGGGTTGGTCGGTGGCTGCTTGAGCAGCTCGTTTAAAAAAAAAAGAAAAAAAGACAGATGTCAGCAGCTGGAGCGGTGAGACAGAAGACAGTAGGGAGAATATAAGGAAGTTGTGGGTTTGGCTAGCTGGCTATAAGCTATTTCAGGTACCTTTTCTTGAAACATGTTCAACTCTTAATAAAATCGACATACTTGTTAATTTCGCTTCAATACAGCAGATGCACCGCATGCCAGCTTGTTAATTACGTAGCCTAGCAAAGTCATCGTCCATCCCAGTGATTCATTGTTGACATCGTCCAATGCCAGTGTGAGTGTGTTCTCTAAATCAGGGGTTCTCAAACTTTTGCAAGCTGGGCCCCCCCAAAGATGGTTCATTGCAGTTGGGCCCCCCGCCCCCCCTAATTGGGAATTGGCACCAGATCTCTGATATGAATTTATGCGTTGGTTATTGTTATTATTACTAGGCCTAATAGTAGGCATATCATCTGCATTTTTTACAAAAACTTGCAGGCGATAGTCCAGGCAGGTTAATGTGATACCTGAGCCTGCTTTGCCTTGCAAAGATTCTTAATTCGTGGCGCAATGTCTGATAAAAATAGCCTCAAATCATCCTCGATTTGTGCACGATTGCAGTATTTCATTTTGAGTGCAGTCATTTTTGAGAATCCTGCCTCACACAAATATGTCGACGTGAAAGGGAGGAGAATCTTCAAGGCGACATCACAGAGTTGAGGGTATTCCTGCATCAACGCTGCCAAGAATGACGAAAGAGGGCAGGAGGTAAAGAGTTCCTTCAGCCTACTGTCACTCTTTAGCTCAATAAGCTGTTCCTGCATATCAATTGACAGATCGTTGGCTGTGCACACAAATGGATCTCGAACCCATGCAAAAGAGCGATAATCCTCTTTAAAGTATGTGTCACGCCCTGCCAGTTGGCCATGCTTTGTGTTGCACTTTTGAGTTTAGTATCTGCCTTAGTATGTTGAGTTTTGGGTTCTGTCCTGTCTAGTGTCCAGTATCTGCTATATAGTCTGTTGTGGCGTTCCTCTGAGTTATTGTTTGGTCAGTTCATTATCTGTTATTTAGTTGGTCTTTGATTCCATGTCATGTTCTTAGTCTTGTACTTTAGTCCATGTCTTTAGTGTTTACTCCTGGTCTTGTGTTCTCTGCTAAGCTCTGTACTGTGTTCTAGTTCTGTGTTCTAATATTTTGTAATGTGTGCGTTTCTGTGTTGTCGCTTATTCACTCTGCCCCAGATCTGCTTGTCATGTCAAGTCTCTGTTTTCCTCTGCTCTTTCTCTGCCTCGTTAGTCTCATGTCTGTCACCTGTGTTGCTCGTTAGTACCTGTGAATATATATCTGGTGTTTCTGTCTTGTCTTTGTCTGGTCATTGTTCATGTTACCCTCCAGTCTGTCGTGCGTGTACTCTCTGCCTGCCTGTAACCAGCCTTGCTTGTCTTGTCTTGTCTCCCTGTACTTTTGGATTTCTGTTAACCAGCCACTCTGTCAGTAAGTTTGCTCGCCTTTAGTTTGTTTTCCATCAATAAACCCCCGTTGAACTATACCTGCTCCGCTCTGTGTCCTGCGTTTGGGTCCTCCAACCTGCCTCCACACCACTAATCATGACAGAACGTCTCAAATTGTTTTCTCATTGCTGACAGGTGCTCAGACGCTGATTGGAATAGAGAGGAGAAATCGTGTGACGTGCCTGCATCAGTGATAAAGTCTGCAATGCTGGGGAACATGTCGCAGTTCACTCGACTGATGCGGTCATGCCAGAGTTCAAGTTTTTGTGTGAAGGCGTCCACTCTGTCTGCAAGAAGCAAAATATGAGTTTTGCAGCCTTGAAAAGACAGGTTGAGGCCATTCAAGCGATCAAATATATTGACCAAATAGGACAGAGACGCAAGCCACACTGTGTCATCCAGATGCTTTGCCAGATCGGATTTGATTTCTTTCAAAAACCACTTCACCTCCTCTCGCAGCTCATACAACCGCTGTAACACCCGCCCCCTGGAGAGCCAGCGAACTTCAGTGTGCAGAAGCAGCTGTTTGTGCCCTGACCTCTCCTCTCCTGACATCTCCTGGCAGAGGACCCCAAACAAGCGAGAGTTTGGCGGTCATGATTTGATGAGATTTATAATTTTCACGGATTGGTTCAGCACGGAGTCAAAGGGAACCGGAATTTTTTTAGCAGCTAGTGCTTCGCGATGAACCATGCAATGTGTCCATTTCACAAGTGGAGCTACTTGCTGAATGCGAGCAGCTAGGCCACGCTCACTGGCCATCATTGCTCGCGCAACATCCGTGCATAGCCCAACGCATCAGTCCCAAGCCAAACCATTTTCCCAGATAAAAATATCAAGGGCATTGAAGATGGCTTCTCCTGTAGTGTGCGACTGAAGAGGCCGGCAAAACAGGACATCCTCCTCAATTGCCCTGTCCTGCAGATACCTGAAATAGGTGAGGAGCTGTGCCTGCCCAGCAACATCAGTGGATTCGTCCAGCTGCAGCGTGTAGTAAGGACTCGTTTTAATGAACTGTATCAGTTGCTCTCTGATATCATTAGAAATGTCTGAAATTCTCCTAGCGACTGTGTCATTGGACAGTGGTACTGCACCGAGTTTGGCTGCTGCACAATCTGCTATCGTTATTCTGCATGTCTTGCGCGGCCGGCAAAATGAGAGTTTTGGCAATTGTATGTGGTTTACCTATTCTTTTGGCCACAACATACGATGCCTCCAAACACTGTTTAGACAGTGCTGTGCACTGAAATGGTTGCCTGTTGCTGATTGAGGCCATCAAGCTTTCTTTTAAAATATTCAGCCGGTTTATCCTTAATGCCAGCATGCTTTGTTTCGAGGTGCCTTTTAAGTTTGCAGGGCTTCATGCTGTCGTTTGCCAGCACCTCAGCACACACAACACACTGAGGTCTCAGATCAGCCGTAACTGTAAACCCAAACTGCAGGTATGCTTCATCGTACCTTCGAAGCTTTTTTGCAGCTGGTGGTGCGTCGGTTGCCCTGTTGGTCCTCACTAGAAATCTCTCCATTTTTGTTTGGTTTTGAAATAATTTGGATGTGGATTAATTGTGTTTTCAATAAAGTTTAGGCTATGATGTAACGATGTGTGCGTGTGGCTATGTTGAGAGACTAGTAAATAAATAATAAAGATTTTGCTGGCAATACAGATTTTATTTTAAGACTTAACGATTGTAACGTTAGTCCTTTGTGTGTGTGTGTGTGTGTGTGTGTGTGTGTGTGTGTGTGTCTTAGTCGTGTGGGTGTTGCAACACAGTGAAAAAGGGTAGTTAGCTAAGTGCACTGCCTAACAGTTAAAAAATAATGGCTAGGGCTGAGTTGGGGATAATCTTTAAAAAAAAAAAAAAAAAAGACTGTTTGTGGGATTAGTCTTTAAAAAGACTGTTTGGGTTTTGAAGTATAGGCCTCAGTAAATCGAGATTGATAACAGATAGACTAGCGAAAGCTAACACGAGGCACAACTTGGCAAGAAACTAGACTAGAGTGAATGGAGCTATGTGAGTCAAATGCAGTGATTTATTTTTGTGTGAGAGTGAGTGAAGAAACATTTACATTTACGCCCCGCTCCGTAAGCCAGGGCGGGAACAGCGGCGGCCATGCGCAATTCATTTGCAGCCTAGACGCGAGTGGTGTGTGTCTCCTCTCTGCTCTGACTGCAGGCTGGGACTGCTGCGCGAGGCTACTGAGAGACTGACCACCTGTGAGTGCTTTTGGACGGGGGAGGGGCTCACGGCAGCACCCGCTGCTCGTTGAGCACAGTAACTGCAGAGTGATACGTGCTTTGGGGTCTCCAAACACCACAAAAGTCGCTAGACTTGACGCTAGTCACTTCTGACAAAAAAAAGTCGCCAGGAGGATGATTTGTTTGTGTGTTATAATAGTCCAACCACTTGCATTTCAACATGGGGGGAATTTTCGTGAAATTTTGTTTTTATTTTCCATTTACCATTTTTTTATTTCAGATTTTCTTTCCTCCCTCCCATCATGCCTACTCGCGCCCCCTGGGAGAGTGTCCGCGCCCCCACCGGTTGAGAACCACTGCTCTAAATTAAATGGAGTTTGGTACAAACAGTAACTGCATTACATCGGTGACGGGCCCAGGACTGTTTATAATCAGGCTGCAGCCTCTGCTGCTCTCTGTCGGGACACACACACACACACACACAGCGGCCAGCAGAGCGAGATGCTGCGCCGTCGCGGTGGAGACGGTGACGTTAAGTTCACTCCAAACTACTCAAGTTGTTGACACCTTCGCTCATTAGGCCTACTGTAAGTACATGCAATAAAACCTTCCCGAGTAAAAGACAATATTGTACATGCATGCTATGATTTTTTCTCATATATCATACTGCATGACAGCATGGGCACAAGCTGCTCCCACTGCAACCAAACGCATAGGCTCTCTATACAACCGAGCAATAAAAATTATGGATAAAAAACCAATACGCCATCATCACTGTACCATCCTTAAGAAATATAATTTAATGAATTTTGATAGCTTTAGCAATCTTTGCTTCCTTAAATTGATTCACAAGTGCATTAATCATTTAGCACCTGAGCCACTAAGTTCATTTGTTGAGAGACAAAACAGCATTGGAGTCACTAGGAGCTCCACAAATCATGACTGTAAAATACCATACTGCAGGACCAGCTTTGGACAGACGACCTTCTCCGTGAAGAGCTCTAAACTCTGGAACTCCATCTGACATCAAGACTGTACCTGACTTTAAAATGTTTACTTCCAGGCTTAAAAACTGGTTAAAGACAAACCAAAAGTGTACTCATTTTTAATTAAAAAGTAGGTAAGAGTTGTATATGATATGCATGTTTATATTTTTTTAAATGAAGTAGTGAAGTATGTAAATTCTATTGTGTATAAAAGCCCAACCAGGGACAGGAGTTGAAAATTAGCATTAGCTATAAACTTTATATGCAGCACTTCAGTGACAAGCTTTGTTTTGACACTGTTTGTTTGCAATGTCCCTGTCAAATAAATAAATAAAATAAAATAAATAAATCAACACACCTTGTCTGTAAGGTAAATCATCTCTGTCCTCAGTCTGTCATCCTGTAGGCTATGTTATTTACTAGCACAAGTAAATTTAACTTGGAAATTACCGAAATCTTAAAAACAAGGTAACCAGGTATCGTTACCTGCCAGCACAGGGGAGGAGGAGTGAGTTTTTATTCTTTCTAAACATCACTCAGTATTATGATGTAAACATTAATGTTGCTGCTCTGGAAACAGCATTTAGCTGTTTAAAATATTAAATTGTAATCCTATAAATAATTTTAAAACAACCAGGCATTTAATATGCACACTTCAATATATGTTTGGTTCTGGTCTTACCAAATAACCATCACCAAATAATACTAAAGTATCGATAGTGGTATCATTAAAGAATATGATTGTTAAGCAGTCTCAATAAGGGTATCAATAAAAATCCCCATCCCCATCCCTAGTGCTAAGTGTGTGTGTGTGTGTGTAAACCAGGTCTGCATGCTGACAGCTAATAAGCTATGATAGCTTCCTCCATGTTGGACTCTCCTGCTGTCCATCCAGTCAAAAGCATGAAGGCATATCAGGCTGCTCTGCTACCTCACCCTCTCCAATTACACCAACACACACAGATCCAGATCTGAATGTTTCTATCTCGGTTCAGTTCCCAGATAAGACGCCACGGAGTGTTTAGCTGCTCAACATGATCGTAGCTGTCATCGACTCCACACAGGTAACAGCTGATCAGGACTTCCCTCTGCCGAACCTTTAGTCTGGTTCTGCTGGTTCTTATTATAGGTGGGAATCGCAGGGTACCTACAATACGACACGATACGTGGCTCACGATAACGATAATATCATGATACAGCAATTCTGCAATAATCGATATATTGCTTGACAATCCTAAAGTGATGCATCACGATAGCTGTCTTAACTATTAATACAAGATGCCTGTCAAAAAGTACTATTTGCTGTAAATCCAAACTTTTAGAAAACAGTACAATTCTGCTCAGTCTGTAAATAAAACTACAGAGCAACTATGAAATTATTATCAAAACATTTGTTTATAAAATGCAAATTCACTGAATTATTTACTGCAAATACAAATTGCTGTATACCACCTGAGTCCAATCACATATTAATAACTGTTCAGTAACAGCATTGTGCTGCCCTTTCTCCTCCTACTGAAAGCTGTATTTTTAGGCCACTGGGAATATTGGGTTTGAGTTTTGACCCTTTGGGGTTGCTGTAGCTGTGTGGAGAAGTAGTAGAGTAGCAGATCAAGACAGTGAAATTAGCAGCTCTTTTTTTTATTTTTCACGCAGAGCTCAGGAAACACATACCTTAAGTATTTGCACAGTATGTCACTCAGGATGTTCTACATGTGAAGCAAAATGTGTAGTTTATGTTAAGATTGTATTTTCACGATTGTGATGCTAATACTTAATGGAGATTCCCATTATATGTTAGCATTGAGCTAACTGTCAAAGCGCTTTTTTAAAATTAATATTATGTTTCGATATGATGGGCCGGACGCGACCCTGTATGCAGGATAAGCGGTTGACGATGGATGGATGATGGGCTGGAATATCGATACAGTATCATGGAAAAATGTACAACGATATATTGCCATATCGATTTATTGTTACACCCCTAGTTCTTATCCAGGTTGTTTTCTGTAAGCGGGTCTCTCTGTGTTGTAGCTGCAAGAGCTGATGTGTCACATGATGATGGGGAGCCTGGTGATGTTCAGGAAGGACTCTGCTCAACATCCTCAGTGAGGCACTCTCAGAGGACACTGTCCTCGCGGCTTCCACATGTGTCCACCTGTCCTCGTGGCAGCTTCTACTTCATGTGTCCACAGTTTAGTCTCTAGACTGGGAGTCCTTCGAGCAGTACAGCACCAGGCACCTGTTCCTGGCTCACAGCATCCCCCTGGAGACCATCTTCCCCATCCTGCAGCAACTTAAATATTAAGGTGAGCGGTGTCTAGGAAAGGGTCCCTGTCCTCCAGTCTGATCAGTCCTCTGACTCCTTTTTTCTTTGTGTTCCTAGAACACCTGGAGGCCTTGTCCTGTCTGCTGCTCCGCAGAGAGAAGTATGACAGGAACACACCTGGACACTCGTCTGAGAGACTCCTGGGTCCCCGTTAACGTCTCTGTCTGTGTGTCCCAGGCCCAGTGAGGAGATGGTGAAGATGGTCCTGAGTCGTCCCTGTCACCCCGAGGACCAGTTCACCACCAGCATCCTGAGACACTGGGCGTCCAATCACGACAATAATTGAATAATTGCGGCTGGGAGAACGCGTCAAGGCCAAGCTGATAAAGAACAACAACAATCAGCCCCGCAAGAGACACAGGGGAGGACAGACAGGCTTATTGATCGCTTCAGGAGGGATTGAAAACTGATAGATGATTGTGTCTGTCTCTGCCAGTCTTCACTCAGACCCCCGATCCTTCAGGCTCTGCAGCACGTTCAGGCCAGCTGTGACGAGGTCCACAAGATGAGGCATGCGCGCGCACACACACACAGGTGACATCACTGCGGCGGCTGATGATATCACTTCCTCCTCCTGCAGGGTCAGCAACCTGTTCGCCCTGGTGGAGGAGTACAAGAACTCCCAGACCGGTCCTCCGAAGTCCCGCTGTAAGGCCCCGGCATCCTCTCCTCGCTTCCGCCCACCAACAACGAGGAGAGCGCCTCCAGCAGCGGGTCAGTAAGTAGCCCCACCTCCACCTGCTGTCCTGCTTAATGAACAAGCGCAAAGGATGAGCGAATGTGAGAGTGGCAGAAAGTGACAGTGAAAGTTAGCGGAGAATAAGATCAACATTAAGTTGTCAGGTTACAGCTCTGTCATCTACTGTACATCCTGATAGTTAAATCTAAGTGCTGTGTTGACCACGGAGGAGCTGAGGTTAGTAACGTTAAAGCAAATTAGGGATGCAAACTAGCTAATGAGATTATTCTTTTGGATTTTGATGTACAAATGTAATGCTTGTAATAATACAGAAGGGAGACGGTTCTCATGTTGCCTATTATTTATGTTAATTTCTACAAATGTATAAAGCAGTAAATTAAGACACAAAAGGCAAACATGAACTGTCCTATCTGTAATGATTCTGAGGTCATGTTAACAGTATTTTCCTGCCATTATAAGGTGGTGAGGCTCAAAACTGCTTGGTGATGCTCAATGTATATAAAATCACTGTGGAGAGCATCAAAACCAATCAAATGAATTTTCCCAGATCTAATGGTTAGAATTCAACCCCAGTAGACTTATTTAGCAAGTTTAGCTTTTGGGGTGTAGTTTATTATTGTCTCCCTGTCTGCTCCCCTCAGTTTATCCATCAGCAGTAGGTTATGTTTTTTGTTTGTTTGTTTGTTGTTTTTTTGTTTGTTTGTTTTTGGGGGGGGGGGGGGTCTGGGTTTTTCTACCGGTGATCCTTTTTTCACGTCAGCAGGTGCACCGCATGCCAGCTTGTTAATTACATAGTTTATCAATGTCATCATCCATCGGTGATTCATTGTTGACATTGTCCAATGCCAATTTTGGAGACATCACTCAACCCTGATTTGAATACACTGATTTACTTAATTTACTTGATTTAATTAATTTTGTGACTGCTTTTCCTTTGTGTGTTTTTAAATGTCATTCATAATGGTCTTTAAAACTCTTAAATTTGACCAGGTGAAACCTGCAGAAATCCTGATTGTTCTATTACCTCATCTACCTGACTTAAAAATTTGCATAGTGTGAAACTTCTTATTTTAAACAATCTTTATTAGCTATCTTTATTTGCTTATGATTCCATAAAATTTCACATTTAAACCTCCCTTTTATATTTAAGTAAAAGTGCTGCAGTCGCTTTTTCCACAAAACACAGTAAAGAAGAACACAAAAGAATGAAAACAGATTGATTATCAAAATTCAATCAAGCAGTCAATTATTTAGTCTATTCAGCTTTATGCAAGATGTGCCTTATCAAATGTAGAAAGTGGAATTTAATTTTAATAAGCATCAGTGGATCAATGTAATTTAGTATGCAGTAATAAAGGGTTTTTTAAAAATGTATTATATTTAAGTTAAGATTTACTCAAATATTATTACCTCTACTTAAAAAGTTCTAGGTAATCAGTTTCCACAAATATTTTGAGTATTCTGAACTTAGTCGGATTTACAGTGATCATGTTCACTTATTTGCCTTTTTAAAATGTGTGTGTGTGTATGTTCATCCTGTATGTTTGAACTGGTCTGGCATTTGATACAGTCTTGGCTGAGATGACACAACACTCTACATTCCTTGACAGCATATTGCAGCATAAAAAGACTGACAATTTGAGTTCAAAGTGTCTTTCCTGTTGAAGTGTCCGTGAGCAAGCACAGATGATTTCCCTACATTAATTCACGAATTCAAGTGTCACCTTGGAGATATTGCTATATTTTAGACTTTCCATCATTATAAATAATCACAGTAACATGGTTCTTTGTTGTCTGTGTGTCAACACTTAACAGATTAAGTAGATGGTCTGTGGGTTAATATTAATGTTTTTTCATCTGCACACAAAACAGAAAAAGATGTGATTTAATGAGTTTAGGCACAGCACACATTGAAGGCAGAAACACTTTGTTCCTGCGGCTGTGCCTCAATTAACTGAGCCCTTTTATATTATGTGACAACGGCTACAAATACTATTCGGGTTAATGCATTAATTATCTTAATTACCTCACCAGCAAAATCAGTCATCTTATAATGAGTCTGTAAATTTAGAGATGGAAATTCTCTAACGCAACTATCTTAGCTTTTATGTGTTTATGCATGCTGTTCAATATTTTATAACAAAGTGTCTGAAGCCCCTGTAATGACCCAAAAAACGCTAATGTTACTACAGTATTACCATGCTTTTATAATAAGTCTTGGGCTCTAACAGCCCTGCTGAAATAACTGGAAGTCATTTATGCGGGGAAATATCTTTGGGTTTTTTTTGTTTTTTTTGTATATCTGCCTGTTGGATCTAAATTAAAATTTGCTTTAAGCATGGCAGTCATGGATAGCTCATATATTTATATTAAAAGTTATGGGTGAAATTTAGATTTTTACTTTAAGGGTAAATGCTCCTGTTAAAAGCCCTCTTTTTCTAACCTAAATTGGGCTTTAACTGTGGAGCATAACATGAACTCTTCTCAAACCAGGTGTATCACATGGTATTCTTTGCAATGTGCTGTTTGACCACATGATGGCGCTAAGCAGCAGCTGCTGGTTGCGTTGTGTCCAGTTCAATGACTCAACAGCAGCAGCAGAGGAGAAACTCAGTATGCAAGTACAGCTACAATGCCCCTTATTCTCCGTCCCTGTTATCATTGTATTGTGATGCTAAGGCGGAAAACAGCTGCACATCAAAACTACATCACCTATACTCTCCTTTTGTCTTCCACATGAGCACAAAGCAGCACAGCAGCAATAAGCAGAAGGCCCTGATGTGTAAAAACAAAAGTCACTATTCACTGTTGTCCTCATGTACCCTCTAACTGTATGTACAGTTGTCCATCTGCTGTTGGGGAATGATTGAGAATGACAGGCAAGAGGTACAGCAACAGATTTAGTAACAGTTTGTCAGGGTGTTCAACTGTTCAGGGTAGGTCCGCATGCAACTTTTAAACATGTGAGCAGAATCCTGGGAGGCTGGATTCTACCTCAACATTTCTAAATTTAACATTATTTTCCATGGTGTACCGGACAATAGGGCCCCTGTCATTTTTTAGTATGATGTTCCCACTTAATGGTAAAAACCCCCTCCTCTCAAGTCTTTTTTTTTTTTCTCTGTGGGACTTTGCTTGGATGTTTGAGATTCATGCAGAATGATGTAACTTATTTAAGCCCCATTTCTCAAACTCCTGGTCCAGTGAAGGATGACCACTGTGGTGGCAACAGTGTCCTGGACGGAAAAAGTCCAGTAGAGATAAAGTTGTTTTAATTACTTTAGGATAGTTACATGTCCTCAAGGTGACAGGAAAGTTAATCAGTTAATGTTGTTCAGAACAAAAACACAACTGAGTGGACTAGGAAATCATAAGTATTAACA
Organism: Micropterus salmoides; assembly: GCF_014851395.1. Lineage (NCBI taxonomy): Eukaryota > Metazoa > Chordata > Actinopteri > Centrarchiformes > Centrarchidae > Micropterus > Micropterus salmoides. The sequence continues at coordinate 12,667,247 of NW_024040928.1, forward strand.
CTGCATAATCTTTAAGGACCAAATTACCTTAAATATATGCGCTCATTGTGGCCATTTCAGGACTATTTCATGAGGAGAAACTCAACTGGAATAGTCGTGGGTTAAGACATATTATCTGCAACACAACAAGGACAATGTTATGTTGCAACATAATTGTTCCACCAAAAAGGTGATTATTTAACACTTTCTTTGAAGCCATTGGTCCCCAGTTCCAGAAATCCCCACTTTGTATAAGAGGGGGGGGGCCCACATTAACTAACAGCTCATTTGATTTATTTTACAGACGAGCTGTCCTCCGCCTAATACCCTAATCAGCATTCATACCTAGCCGTGATGATTCGAGACAATGCTTTTTTATTGAGGAAGTGATCTCACCCTTGAGTGCCAGAATCAGCCTTTTTTACTGCCCATCTCCTCAGGGCCTCATCCATCACCAAGGTGTCTGGGCGCTACAGCCGCTAGACACATACTAACTCATTTAAGCAGAGGGACATACGGGGATATATCACTCAAGATCACTAACTCACTTACTGACGGCTGATGTGGTGAAACATCTCCAGCTTGTTCCAAATCCATTGGTGTGCCCCGTGAGTTTTAACCACAAGTAAATAAAGAGATTTTCTGGCTTCTGCTGACAGATAAGGAGGGAGGAAGGACAAATGGGTTGCTTAGGATCTATTCATCCATCTTTATTCTTCAAGTTTTGCTTGCATTGTCTCCTCTCCTTGTACTTACAAACAAAATCACATGCTTCATGTCACAGAACCAGTCGTGACTGATTGCCACTGAAAGCTGCATGTCTCTCCAGTTAATACTTCCTTTATCGACTGTAAACTCAATCTAAAACCATGTAATCCTACAAAATATCTGCTGGTTCAATCACCAGTCTAACAAAGGTAGAGCATTGCTCATCACCGCAATAATTTCCAATTACATTTTCAAAATGAGTAGTGTAAAAAATATTGGTGACACTTCATTTTAACCCCCTTTTTAGCATTTATTAGCAGTATATGAACAATTAAAGTGAGACTTTGTAGCTTGTGCGCAGCCGGCACTATGGGTATTTTCAGATAGAAACAGTTAATGCTAAAACCTGCAGAGTAACAGTGGCAACAACTCTAATATCAGTTAGACAGCATTATCTAAAGTTAGCTAACGTTAGCCACCATAAGCTGCTGCTGCTTTTTATTAATTATAAATTAAACTTTTCATTTGTATGAATAATGTGTCTTTCAAAAGAAGACTTGCTTTAATAATGGTTAATAAATGGTGAGGATATTTTAAATGTTTATTAATGTATTTGTCAGCAACTATAACTGCTCATGCAGTGTGTAAGAATAACTGGTGTATACCGGTAACAGTATGTTACAGATAATAAATGATTGACATTATAATGCAAAACACTTGTAACAACACAACACAGTTGTATAAAATGTCAAACTGGGATTGGCTCCAGCTCTCCGCGACCCTGTGCACAGGATAACAGGTTGACGAAGGATGGATGGATGATAATGATAATGATAAATATGTATGCATTCATTTTATTAACAAAGTACTTAATAACTTAACAACTTACGTCTTCATGCTCCATGACAGCTGAGCAAACTCCATTTATCCACGAATGAAGGCCACAAGATGCTGCTGAAAGCCTGGGAAGAAATCTAGTAAGTGGACCTTCAAGGTCAACATGTCTTCATGAGTTTTAAACATATTTCTTTTAACAGCTTTAAGACCGCACGTTGTTTGTACACAGTTAATAAATGCACCCTGTAAGGATTTGTTCTTGTTTGTTTGATAATATATCAAATCCTATGTGTTTATATGCTCCTTGGAAATGCTGAATAGGGGGGTTTAAAGCAAAGCACTACCAAAATATATACTTTTCTACCTAAAACTATAAATACATGTTCAGGGGGGGTTCTGTTTCTCAGGATGATTGTATGATGAAGCGATGAGTCGACTGCCTCTGCTTCTATCAGCCTCAAAAGACATCTGATGACTGGCACTCCTCGGAGCCCCTGTTCGACTTCATTACATTATAGCTGTTAATTTTAAATCTCCATCCAACTGGGCTCTGATGGCCTAAATGTGCCATAATGGGCCTTACTTGGAAATGATGCATTGTTAAGACTGTGCAGAATAGACTGCACCCACTAACCAGCTCATAATGAATTTGTTTCAAAGCCTTCCTGTCCATCATCTCTTTATTATTAAGAAAGACGACACGCAAATGATTTGAGCTTTGCATTAAGGGGTTCATCTTTATTGCCCAAGAATCCACCTGAGAATGAAATAACACGGCACAGCTCTTCCAAACTAAGCTTATTTGCATCTTTAAACAGTTCTGTTGGCATAAGACATGACGTACAGTATATACAGCAAAACGTACAGTAGATACATTTAAACTGGCATATTGCTGCCATCATCTTGTCACACAAATATGCACGTTATAGTGTCACAGTACCTTGAGTAAAATAAGGAGCAAGACTTGGTTGTTTTATTCAATGTACTGAGATTCCTTCTGATTTTAATCCCTTCATTTAACGTGTGCGGAAAAAGACAAATTTCAGATATAACTAACTTCACACAAAACACACAAACATATTTAACAGAGAGCCATCACCAGTTCCCTCAAACTTTATGGCTAAAAGGAAAAGTAGTGCACAAATTTCATCCTACACATAGACTTATACCGTGGAAACGACATTAAATGCCTCCCTAATCCAGATTATACAGTATGGCAGCCATTTTACATAGTTAAAGTTAATGTCTATGGGTCTACAACAACTCTACAACATTATGATCATCACGTACACACTCCAATTATAATCATCTTGAATTTCATGATATGGTATGATATCAGTGCTGTAGCAGAGAAGCTAGTAAAAAATTATCTTACAATGATATCATTTAAAAATCTTTTACAAAATTATTATCCACTGTAATTGCTTGAATCTACTCTTCATTAATGCCACATTAGTAAATTAAAAAAAGCAAATAAACAGAGCCACTTTTAAATAAATATCACTTTTGCTGTTGTATCCTGACATTAAGTACTCTTTCCCTGAAATGTTCTTCTAAAATCAGGAGGCCGGTTATTGTTTTCTAAGATTCTGACCACTTAATTGCTTCCTTTTAATCACCTATATATGAATGTAGAGAATAGATAAGATACTTTTGTGATATACAACACAGCAGAGATGGAGGTTTATGTGAATGTTTTACAGGCCACATTATAGTATTCTGGACATTATGCTGGTATTATTCAATAGTATGAGTCTTTACTCTTTGGTAAGACATATACCTTTTCTATACAAAAATGACAAACAAAATCAAATCATCAAAAGGCTCTCTAAATGCACTAGAATGCAGATTAACAGGCTTCAAGATGGATGAAATAATCCATGAGGATTTTCAAGTATCAGGTGGTCTTTTGACAAAAGAAGCTCTACTTTTGGCATGTAACTGTAAATATCTCTAGAAGGCGACTTCTTCTGCTTTACTGCTGTTTGTCCATTTGTCTTCAACCTTCGAAGCAGGTCGACGCTCTTCGATTATAGTCACAAACAGCAAAGATGTCCTTATCGTCAAGACACTAAATGCAAATTAAACTGCTTCATTCACTTCTATTCAAACTTTCAAGGAGAGAAGCAAGGGCGTTGCTCTAAAAATACTTCCCGGCGACTGCAGATTCAAAACTTTATTGTCAAAGCTGAAATGGACAAATACATGGTGTCAAACCCCAACATTACCCGTGACCCTTCACTTCCTGTCATCCTAACCCCTGCGTCGGGAGGTCAGGAAAAAGCTAATGGCTGTCTGTGTTTAGGTCAGGCTTTGGCCTCTAGCAGTTCGAGGAACAGTTTGTGCATGGGCACACGGCCGTCCTGTTTGATGCTGCAGAAGTGCTGGACAGCACGAGCAGCCGTCTGACGGAGGAGAGGGAGGGTCATGATCAGTTTGCCTGCCCGCCGAGGGTCCTCTGGGTGGCGGGTGGCCTCGTAGTCCTGTAGGGCCCCGTGAAGGACATCCTGGAGTCTCTGAACTGCCTCTGAGTCCTCAATTTGCATGGAGTCTGTAAGGAGAGGTAAAAGTAAGGAATTAAGGTAGGTCAACGGATTTAACAAGTTGTACTTTTTGTTTTTTACAAACCAAGAGCAGAATTAAAAAAAGCTGGGATTTTAATTTTATTTCACAAAACATAAAAAATACAGAAGAGTGGAGGTAAAGAGAAATGAACACTAACAGTCTACAGCCAAGCTAGTGGCTCCGTGAGGCTAAAGTTAGACACAGCAGTGCAATGACCTAAATGTTAACATTAGCATGGCAACATGCTCACAATGACAATGCTTATATATAGCAGGTATGTTTTCCATGTTCATTACCTTAGTTTAACATGTTAGCACGCTAACATGTGCTAGTTATCGCACATGTACACAATGTACAACTGAGGCTGATGTGAATGTCAAAGCCAAGTTTAAAGAACAACAACTGAAATTATGACCTGCTGGTTGCGCTAGAGGAATGATTAGGTTTCATCCTCTGGGGACCATGAATGTCTTGTATGTAATGTCAGTGGAGGAATGACCAACTGATATTGCCGTCCATAGAGCCTCAACACTAGCATGGCTAAAGATTGTGCAGGCACAGAGCCAAAGAGCCTAATCTGTGTAATAATTACTTTATACCTGAGTTAGCGAGCGCAATAGCTTTGAGGACCACAAACTCCTCCTTCTCCAGCCCCATGGTCTTATACTTCTTCACCAGCTGCAGGATGGCGTTGTTGAGGTCAAGCAGCCCGGCCAGCTTCGACTGCTCTTCGTCCATGATGTAGTCCTCAGCATATACCAGTTTGTCCTCCAAGGCCAGCGAGCGAAACACCACACGAAGAATCAAAATCTCCATCCAGCCACTCTGTAGTAGACTCATCTGGTCAGCCAGAGAGAGGGAGGGGAAGCCTGGAAAGATGAAATAATAAACATGGTCATTTTAAGCCTGTAAAAACAGCTGTAAAATGCTCTGGAGGGAGCTTTCTATAGTCGGAGAAGTTGACCTTTGATGATCTCATCAGGATCATCTTGGATTGGGCGCGAGACTACAAATACTTTACAGAAAACTTGCTTTATAAACTGAGGGCACTGAGTTTGAAAGAAGTGATCATTTAAAGGTCCTAAAAAGTTTAATTTAAGATGATTTTAGTTGCATAATGGAAATTATAGGATCCAGCATTTTTTAAGACTTGCCATACTAAGGACAAAAAAATCATTCAATCATGTCTGCCTTTGTTTCACAAATTCTTCTTTTAATCTGTCCCCTTTAAGGAGTGGCAATTCCTTAAATTGCTAGAGTACCCCTTTTAAATAATTGAGTTAAATGAAATGATATTGTATCCATATTCCCTCATTGTGCTACTTCTATTTAGTGATTTCACCATAGTCCCCAAGTATAGTCAATGTGTGTTTAAAGCAGTACAGTATTTAGATGCAAATTATTTTAATTTAATTATTAGCATTAGCGTAGCAACTGCAAATGTTGTTTAGGTCAAGCAGAAATAGCTTTTCGCAGGGATAAGATTTAGGGAAATACGCTTTTTCAATTCTGGTCAACAGATAGATTAGACGGTTAATTCCACTGTCCTATCTGTCCATTAAATATAAAGCTATGGCAAGCAATTAGCTTAGCTTAGTTTAGCTCAGCGTAAAGAAGCAGGGGAAACCGGCTAGCCATACCCCCAAAGCAAACAAAATCCACCTATTCCAGTTTTAGAAGGTTCTGGTAGGTGGATTTTGTAATCTTTGGAGGTAAGGCTAGCTATTTCCCCCTGTTTCTAGTCTTTATGCTTAAACTAAGCTAACTGTCTCAAATCTAAGATACAACAGAAGTTTCAGTCCTCTCATCTACCTTTTTTTGGTTAAAATTCTTTGTAGCTGCACTAAAAAAGTTTACATGGGCCTCTCTGTCTTCTTCTCCTCTTATTTTTAAAGCCAATGGCGGTTTAGTTTAATGATAACTACCACACAACTTTAACAGGCTGGTGGTCTTCATGATAAAAATAACTTGTATGCAGTATAATAGCATTGATGAGACAGAATGTTCTTGCAGCAGAATGACTCCCTCGTAAGACCACATTGCAAAGGGCATAAGAAAGGACAGAGGGAGTGACTAGGTGGTGAATTTAATTACACTCTGTTGGACACACCTACTTTGATTGACAATTACACCCCACAGGAGCATGATTAAACCCGCTCACGTGCCCCGCATAAACCTGCATGTACACACTCACACACATGTTTACTGTAATTAAATAGATGATTTTACAGAGCGAGAGGAGGAAGGGGAGGCGTTTGTATTTTTGACACCATCAGTGATTGTTATCAGGATCCATTGCGCTTTACAATCACCATGGGGACATCAGTGGCGCCCCTTTCCCCACTATCGCTCCCTGATTGATTGGAAACGCTGTCTGTGCACAATTTCATTGGTCGATAGGGATCAGTATTCTGCCACTGGATCATCGATCAGGGACAGAGACCTGTGTGAGTGTATGTGTTTGGGCCTGTGTGATGAAATCTCAGGCAATATATTGATAGATTTTAAGGTTAAACCTTCAATAGAGAGAAAAGACCACATTTTAAAGGGTCAAATGATTTTTCTTTTTTCAAAGCACAGGGCACTGGGGACAATGAGGAGAGGAATGTTGTCTTGCCAGTGTTAGCTGTATCATATCAACAACAACACAAAGCCAGTCACACAGTCGCGCTGACACACACACACACATTTGACAGCCAACTTGCAGCACAGATTCAAAACGGCCAAAAGCAAAGAGGGCAGTTGGTCTTTAGCCAGCTCATCTGCCAGTCTGGCCCTCAGACTTCAGACCACATCACTGTCAATCTGCCTGATAAGAGCAGACAGGGAGGAGGGGGAGTAGCCAGGACAGTAGCCCCATCACACTCACCTCCCCCTGGGCAAAGAACTCAGATGGCCTGGGCCACTTTGCCCAGGACCCTGGTCCTGCCAGCGATGGGGGCCGTGTGGCCTGCCACTCATCCAGAGCTGATGTGACATGGCCTTTACGTTGCTAGGAGGGGGGCCAGTCTTTTTTTTTTAAATATCCATTCTCTTTGTGTATGTCTCTTCTATCTACCTTTCTTTCCTGGTCTCCCGCCGGTTGAGCTGTCTTGGTCTCTTTTACCTCCTCAACCTGTTCCTTGAATTATGCTTTTGTCCCTTCCTTTTGTCTTCTGTCTCATGACCTCTGTCATCTCAAGTCACTCTAATCTTTTTCTCTTTATCTGCCATTTTCTTTCTCTGCTTCTGTCTGTTTTTCTCTCCGACCAAATAAAATCCTTCTTTGATTAATAAAGTTAAATTAGATAGATTTTTTTGTCTATAGAATCTTGAAAGTAAAGAAAATTATCTGAGCACAGTGTATTAAATTTAGTCTGACATGCAACCAAAAATACGTAACATTGTATTATGATTACAAAGCTCATTACAGAGTTTGTAAAGGTATAACAAGTGAATGTTGCCACAAAGCTGTTCAATTTGTATTTTGTTAAGGGAGTAGATTGACGTTTTAAGAAATATGCATATTTGCTTTCTTGTCAAGAATTAAATGAGAGCATTGATAACCAATCTCACATCAGTCCATTGAATATCAATCATCAGCCAGCAGCCAGTTTGCATAGCTTAACGTAAAGAGTGGAAACAGATAGCATTCCTGTGTCAGCAGGCAACTGCACCTACCAGCAAAGACAACAAAAACGGTAAAATTGCAAATTGTAATTTAACGGTTTCAAGTCTTAATGCTAAGCTAAGCTAACCTGCTGCTCCAGCTTTTTTTACTGTAGAGCGGTATTGATCTTCTCATGTACCCTAGCCATCTGCAAGAAAGGAAATACCGTATTTTTCAGACTATAAGGCGCACTTAAAAGCCTTCAAAAAATGACAGTGCACCTTATAATCCGGAGCGCCCTATATATGGACTAGTTGTGCTTAATGACCGCAAAGCGATTTTGTGTGGTAAACGGCGCTCGTAGTCATGAGCGTTGCGGAGTAATACATACAGTAGGCCTACTGTGCTTCACCATAATATTACAGTGTGAACCCAAAATGGCACCTGTCAAGAGACATGCTTACAACGCAGACTTTAAACTCAAGGCTATCACTCATGCAGTAGAACACGGGAATAGAGCAGCAGCGAGAGAATTCAACATTAATGAATCAATGGTACGGAAGTGGAGGAAGCAAGAAGATGACCTGCGCCAAGTAAAGAAGACCACACAGAGTTTCCGCGGGAACAACGTGAGATGGCCACAGTTAGAGGACAAAATTGAACAGTGGGTTATTGAACAGAGAGCAGCAGGTAGAAGCGTCTCTACAGTCTTGATTCGAATGAAGGCAACAGCGTTAGCACAGGACATTAATACCAATGACTTTCGAGGCGGGCCTTCTTGGTTGTTTGTCTCTATGTGCTCTGTGATGAACTGGTGACTTGTTCACGGTGTACCTGCACCTGTTTTAATAAAGTTTGACTGACTTATCTGACTGTTTTGTTTCGCTTAATGTGCCTTATAGTCCGGTGCGCTTTATATATGAAAAAAGTTAGTTGACAGTGCACCTTATAATCCAGTGCGCCCTATAGTGCGGAAAATACGGTAAGTAAATTTCACAAAATCTGAACGATTGCTTTAAACAAATGTTGACTACTTGTTTCAGCAGTTATCTCTGGGTTAGTTTCGCCAGTTAAATGTGCTATAAATGTTTTAGCGAGAAACACGTTGGATTTGGCAGCTTTTTTCTTACGAATTATTGTCCTATTATCGAAAGGCCTATTTATTTTCCACAACTCGCTTGATGAAAGCTTTTGTTTGATTTTATTTTCCTTTTTGTGAGATTTCAAAACTTTGAGGGTAATTTGCTTGACAGATGGATGAATACATTGCTCCCTGGCTCTCTCTCTCTCCCCTCAGGTGGGTATCTGCTGTGTGTATGGCCGCCTCTCACCGCTGCTCCACTCTCCCAGCCAAACCCTCCACTGGCAAAGGGCTACAAATACACCCATCAGTCGGACTCAGTCTGTCTCGTGCGCTAACAGTAAAGAGCCGACAATGGGAGAAACGAGGCAGACAGCAGCAGCCTGTGGGGGTGATGCTCTTCTTCCTTTTTTAACAGAACAATGGAAATGCTGTTGAGGGACACCAAGACACACTGAAATTGTTGCTTCATGTCCACTGTGTAGGAAGAAATATGGGGGGGGGGGAGCAAATATAGCAGTGTTACAAGCACACACACACACACCTGCTTTGTTTGTTTTGTAAGCATTTCAGAGACAAGACATCAACAAAAACCCAGGTGTTTCCCTGGGGATGTTTTGGGTGTGGATAACCACGGCTCATAAAGCAGTCAAGGCTTCAGTTGGAGGAAAAAAGGCGATAAGAGAACAGGACAGAATAGAAATCGAAAGAGATGATAATGCCTCTAGTAAACTGATCATCCCTGGAGCCTGTGTCTATCCTAGGGTAAATTATGATTCCTTCTTTGTATTTGAGAAGCTGGGAGCGAGTATTTGGTATTTTTGCTTGATAAATTGCGTAAAAGCGTTATTCAGTTGTCAAAATTGTTATACCGCTGGAACAATTACTTGCTGAACCAATTATTCAATCAACAGAAATTTAAGAGCCAACAATTATTTTGTTCCAGCTTTTTTAAACATGAGAATTTGCATCTTTTTTCTGATTTACACCACTGGGTTTTGAACTATTGGCCCGAATAAAACAAGAGATTTAAAGACATCAACTTTCTGCTTATTTCAAAGGCTAAATGATTAAGCAGATTGTTTAATAATGAAAGTAATCGTAGGTTGCAGGAACAGGAACGCACCCTTAAGTCGGATTTCCAACTCGGAAAGTAGGGAGAACCTCACAGACCCCAACCTCAAAATCCAAGATGGCTGCTACCGTAATCAACAGTAGTGGAAGCTGTACTAATTTACTGTTTATCGCACTTATGTCTTATTTGTGTCTCATTAAATCATACACACAGTCCTGTCCAACTTATATCTGTAAACATGTTGCTATGGTGTTTGTATGTGCAAAATACCGCGTAATGCGTTGTTATCAGCTGATATTGCTAACAATGGCCAGAGGCATCCATCTTGGTTTTCCGACTTAAATCTGTTGTTCTACTGGAACGCCGTCAACCTCCGAGGTAAATGGAATGCACCATAAGTGCAAGGGGAGTTGTAAGTGTTGTAAATGTCTCCAAAGCCATGTATCAAAAGCAGACCTGCAGGCATACGATCACAACCATCAACATAGCAGCATACCAGCGTTTTAATCCCCACTAATCTGTCAGAATGCACTTCCCCTCATATTTTCATCCTCTCATCCAAAGGAGAAAAAAAAACAACTCTGGACATCCCTTCTGCTGTTCCTGTGTCAGAGGAGAAGCTAAGTGTGTTCCAAGTGTCAGGAGGATATCCGTAATTCAGAGACGGACACAGCCCAGGAAATGAATTAAAACTCCCAGGTGGCCACTGGTCATCTGGTTGATATATTAGGAACACACATTGGTCAGCAAGGGCATGGCACACAGCGTTAATGCAAACACACACACACACACACACAGAATGACTGACAGTTAACACACAGCCACGCCAACATGCTCTCTCTCCTCTGGGCATCCAGCGAGTGTCTTGGCAACCACAAGTCACAACAATGTCCTCCTGTGATCTGATTATAGACTTAATGTGAGCTAATGTGTGCGGTGGATTGTGTGAGCGGACCTCTGACTGACTTATAGCGGAGGGGTTTTAGCCTGAATCGTACCTGGGATGTGTTTAGCCCAGCTGATGTTGACCACCAGCTCCCTGTCAGCCAGGTCACACAGTGTGGTCAGAGCCTTGATATCACTCTCAGGTACAGTGGGGTCCGGCATGGCGAAGATGCCCTCCGGCTCGGCCACCAGCAGCAGAGACACTACCTTGTTTTCTACCACACCGCCGACAATGACTGAGAGAGACGGAGAGAGAGTAAAATTAGATTTCTATTATCATAACCACCTCTCTTTAATCAGGTGATCTCAGTGAGATTATGCATAATTTAACCAGTTAACATGGCCAGTTACACAAAAGCACATGAACCATGAGAAACAATGGTCACCCAGTAGCATGAGATGTTCAAGTTTCAAAAATCCTTTGTTATTCGTTCCATATAGACTATATGATGCAACATAATGGATCTACTGGTTACAAAAAATGATTTAAGCTCACAAACTGAAGAAAATCTAATAAGCTAGCAACATAGAAATTACTAATGTCCTTAATGTCTGAGGGAGTAGAGATAAGTTCATCTCAAACACTACTTAAATCTGTGCTGAATTGTTTCCCGACCTATTGGGATTTGGGACTTTTGCAATGAAAATGTTTTTGTTGCCGCCCAAATTTGGTGCTTTTGCATCAAAAGAGATAAGAGTTTTATTTATGGGTTGAGAAAATGGCCCTACTTCTAAAGCTAAATCATTTCAAATCCCACAGGATGATATGCTGAAAATGGGGCTGTTTTTCTTAGCTCAAGTTTTGGAGATCCATTGTTTCCACTAGAGAGCAACAAAGTTCATTACAGGAATTCAAACCTTCCCATTTCTCCCTTCAAAAACTATTAATGCCAACTCAGAAGCAAATAGTAGCTATAAAAATGATGATGCTATGACAGACAACACTACAGAGAGCATGATTTGACTGTTTTGAACTCGCAGACCACAATACAGACAAAATCAGAGCCTGTACAATAAAGGAATCCATTTATATAGACTCACTACCTAATAATTATCTACAGTCATCTTTAATATAAGCTTTTGTTTGTACACTTACATGTTCTTTTCTGAGGCAAGGTGTTCTGTGGATGCAGATAAGGGCTGTTCTCAGCGTCTATTCTCCTCTTGTACTTCTGTCTGCCGCCTCGAACGCGGTCCAGACGCACCCCTACAGAAAAACAAACACGGGACATTAATGTTGCATTTGGCATTAACAGTCACGCTCAAAACGTACTCACCTGGGTGTCCTTATATCACATGATGGAGTGCTCAACGCTTTCACTCCCATGCACTGGATACATATGCACACAAAAAAAATTTCTTAAGTACGTTTATTGACTCACAGTAATTTCAAATACAGTTGAAAATGTCATTTCTTGTGTCTAGACTGTATGATTATCGAGTAAAATCATTGTCAACCTTTTTAAATAAAGGTTCAATTTTATAATTAATTTATTTGAAAAATTTGTGGAGTTTGGAAACAAGGTTATCAAAAAGTAATTATAATAGGGTAGATGAGTATTTATAATGCAAGGACTATAATTGATCATATTTCACTAGCACTGATGAAACAGCATTGATGAACAGAGTAATGTCTACAAAGGGACTCCAAACAAACAGACTTGTATAACAATAGACAACATTTCAAACCCACTTGGATCTTCAGTCAGTATGCAGACGTTAACTTTTTTAGTTCAAACAAGTAATCTCTTTTATGATCAGAGGTTTCATGTTGAACCTGGTCAACCATCAGAAAGTTGCCCATCATCTTCTCATGTGTCTCAACAAGGAGACTGAATGGGACACCTGCACAGCAGCACGCATCCTGTAACATGATACCCAACAACTTTAGAGCAGCAGTTGACAACTGCTCATCTTAATGAGCATTGTGGTAACCTTGTCACCATGCTGATGGGAATTTAAGCGTGCGGGTGTGCAGGAATGGACTGGTTAGCTGGCATACCGGGCAAATGCCCGGGGGGCCAACGTTTCTTGGGGTTAAAATAAAATAAATCTTCAGATGGCTGCCACCAAATGCGTGAAAATAACGATATCTTTGCTACTTGTGCTGCAGTAGCTTCAACATCATCGGTAGTACCCGACGTAGTGCAAACACAAGTACTAGAAGGAGTAAAGGAGAGCCGTGGCCACTGCGAGGCAGAGGAGGAGGCATTAGACAGCGAAGCAGAGGAACAGAGAGAGCAGGAGGAGAGTGGAGGTGAAGATAAGCATGGAGTAGCTCAAACTGTGGGCAGGGAGCAGGGAGGTAGGGTAATTTACACTGGGGAATGCTGGGGACATTTACCCACCACTTTTTGAAAGCATTTTTTAAAAATGTTCTAAAATGTTAAGAAATGTTAATTAACAAATGAAAATGCTTTGAGAAAGGTTTATTTGCACAAGAAGAAAATATGCAATGCAGGCCCCGTGTGTGTGTGTGTGCGTGTGTGTGTGTTTGTGTGTTTGTGTGTGTGTTTGTGTGTTTGTGTGTGTGTGTTTGTGTGTGTGTGTGTATATAGGGGGCAGTTAGATAAGGTAAAGCTGACTGGATTCATGTTTATGGAGGAGAAAGACACATACTGGGAGTAACCTTTTCCAGGTGCATCCCTAAAGAAAATGTGTTCAGCGAGTGTGAACGTGACTCAGGAGCCTTTAGTAGTGGTGCTGGGTTACCCGATCTATAGTACACAGTGTGAATGGCCATTGTGGCCCTGAATAGATCTATAATGGCACTCAGGTCTGAAAGAGATATTCTGAGGGTATAATTTGCCCACTTGAGCCCTCACTCCATTCCTTCTGCCTCCTGTATGTATTTTAACTTAGGGTGTATTATGGAGAGCATGCATGAACATCCACAGCATTAAATAGTAAATAAAACAATGTCCTCTTAATCAGGCATGTAAAATGTGCTGTAGTTTATAGGAAGGTTCTTAGTTTTTTGCATCACTGGTTTGTGAATTTTGTGTCATTTTATAGTTCAGCTATTACCACAAAAACCATTTGATAGAATTTGTGCTTTATTAGTTAATGTACCATGAGATGGGAGAAGGTTGTGGGGGGGGGGGGCACTCAAAACAAAGCGATGGTGTGAAATGTAGCCTGTGACCCTTGTGGTAAACAAACAGGCTCTTATGTAGGACTATAATGAAATATCATGCACAGGGATGGTATGACAATTGAGGACAATTTTCTTTTCCTAGTACAGTAGGCTACTGTATACAAGCATTTTTTTCTCAATTAGCTTCTTACTCTGAGTGATGGCGTCCTACCTAACCACAACATTTTCTGTTTTGGATGTTTTACATGAGAGATTTGTGTATTTTAGTTTTCTTCTTGCACTTTATACTACACTAAGGTGACTCTTATATGCTAAAGGCTACCTTGTGTGTCTTTATGTGACACCAAGGGGCGCGACAAAACGACTTGGGAATTAGGACAGGGTGGTATTTCCCTGTACTGAATCAGGATTCAACAATATTTGAATCAAAATCTGAAGACAGTTCTGAGGTTGTTTGCCAATGTTTTCAGGCCACTGTAAATCAAATAAAACCAAGTCAAACCACTCCTACACAGTCCTGGTGAAAATAAACTAAAATATATTTTTTTAAAAATTCAAAAAATTAATTCAAAAAATAAAAAATATTTAAGAAATCTTAAGAAATACTTCAGACATGCTTTAAATGAACTAGAAATGGAAAATAAACCGAATTAATTGAATTACAGACATTGTGAATGTTTTAAACTTAAATTTACTCTCAATAAATAAATGTGTTTAGAACTGTTGAACGATCAAGAAGAAAAATATTAAGTGGATCTTGAGTTGCAATTGTTTTTCAACTATTTCAAAGGTCAAGCCTTAACTCTGAGGCAAAGTCATGAAAGTGTTACAGATGAAATTCTAACTACTGAGCTCAGATGTCAACAGACCCCTCCCTATGAAGACGCTGTAATGAGAGCTGGTGAATTGGGATTGTTTTGTCAAAATAATTTAACTTGTAGGTACAAAAACAAATAATGACATTAAACCCACATCTTTAAGTCTTAAAAAAATCATTGTCATCAAGATGAATGTAACAAATCATCATTTAGATTTAGATTTTTAGACCATATCATCAAGCACTATTTCATACTTTTGGGTGTCACATTTGGTCCAACAATGGTAAGAAATGAGTGGGCAGTTTTGAGGTTAAAGTGTGAACAGCTCATACTCAAAAAGATGAGTGGGGAATTAAAGAAGAGATTGCACTGATAAACCCAATATCCCTGACTCTCTGGTGATATCATGAGGGGCCAATAGTAAGACAGGATTATCCCGGTCACTTGGCAGGTGCCACTCCAAGGTGTGAGATGAAGGCGCTCATGTGTGTTGTCATCAGATTTAAGAAAAACCGTCTGCAAACACTGGATTAAATCGAACAACTCTGGCTGTTCCATGTGTAGAAAAAGTGTGTTTTATACGGGTATATTTGTGGGTGTGGGTGTTTGTGCTCGGATCTGACAGTTATTCAAACACACACATCAGAGCGTGAGAGTGTAACTCTACACAGTGGAATGTGCTGACAACCAAAAGGCCGAGAATAGCTTTGGTGGATAACAGAAAAGACGCACACACCTCCTCCCTGCTCCTCTGTACAGCCCATCAGAGTTCGATAAACACGGACTGCTCAGACATTGATCTATTTTTTGCCGCCTTCATCTCTCAGCCTTCTTTTTACGGTGTCTGGATGTTCACATGGGAGGCTTTACAGGTTCCCAAAACACACACAGCGCAGCAGGATCAGGACCACGGACATCCAGCCGCTGATCAGGACTCCAGGTTACTGTGTTCTGTGGCAGCCACCACCTGCATGTGTTCACTATAAACAATCCCACACTTCTCAGATGTTGTGACAAATGTACTCATGGCGGCCCCCGTTACATTCCCTGCACACTGCTTGTAGTCAACAAATGAAAAGGATTTGGAAAGTTGGCAGTGAAGCGCGCAAATAGTCCCTCCGTTCCCTTCCGATGCTTTTCTCAGAATACAGATTAACAATTAACACACTTCGGACCAAATAACTTCGGCCAGCAGGAGGTGGGGATAAGATGCAAAGAAAAGACAAAGAAGGAAGAGGAAGGTACTTTACAGAGAGGTATTGCTGCACCACTTTCTTAGGAACATAAACCGTTAAAATACAGGATCACACAATTAGGCCTACATCTGTATGATAAATAAAATATTGCGCACATTTTGCTAACATACATGTTTTTACTGCCCTTAGAAGCGACAGCAACTGAAGAATTGAGCACTAAACAGGGCATAATTAAATCCTGCCCGGGGTCTATATGTCTTTAGCTGTGTATTTAATACGGCTCTGACTCTCCCCATTAAACCTCTCAGCTCCTCTGTCTCAGCCTTTACTGCGGCCTCTCCGGGGAAGAGGGGCATTACGAGACACGGTGAAGCGCGTTACGAGGGCGCTTACGACAGGAGTTACGAGGGGCAGTTCGCATTTCACGGAGGTCCAGGAATCCCACAAGGCATCTGGAGGAATTTACGAGGGGGGAGGGAAAGCAAATGGGGTGGCGAGGGGAGGAGTGGGGTTGAGAGGCGCACTGGGATGCTGTTGATGCCCAAACCCTATTAAACACAGCTAATTTAGAGAAAAGACAGACACACACTCAGTCACAAAAAGACACAGAGGTGTGTGCATAAAGGTGAGTGCAGACAGACAAGTGTTCAAACAAACTCATATACACAAACTGATACTCTGTAAAGAAGCTATGATTCTGTGTATTAATAACTCACACACACACACACACACACACACACACACACAGCAATAAACAAATGCTGCTGTGTGTTTAGAGATGAGTAGGTGGCATTAAAGGATCATTCCAGTTTATTACAACTGGGATCTTATTTCATAGTTTTGGCCACCATTTCTATTGGTTATGATAACATTATACTCGTGAAAGTAATTGCTGAGATCAGGCATTATGGTGATCTCTAAAACAAAGTCTGACAGGGCAAGAAAAGAGCAGCGAGGCATCGCAGCTTGTAAACAAGGATTTTGCCACATTATCACCTTATTTGGAAGTAAAATCAACCCAAAATGATGGTAATAAACTGACATTGCACAGACGTACACAATTGTGATATGTGCTGTAGGTTGCCCCCTACAGAACATTTATTATAATTCTTATTGACTAATTTTATGAGTCCCTTTCATTTTCTCTTCCGAATAAGCTAGGCTAACATACAGCTTTGTATAAAGGCGTGGTCACACCAGCATTTAAAATGCTGCCATTTTGCATAAAAATCCTACAATTTCAAGTTCAACTTTAATTAAGAACTTTGTAAATTCACACTGTTGACAGTTAGCAAGCCACATTGACAGCGCTGACCTTTGAGAGAACAGAGAGCTGGAGAGTCTAAAACAGAGGAAGCTAGCTAGCTCATTGTGTTGTGCCATTCACTTTACCTCCTCTGTTAGAGTCCAAAAGGCTCCACAAAAGAAGCACTTTTTACAGGCCATTATGAGACAGGAGTCCAGGGTACAAATACATTTTTTTAATAAACTGGCTGAACTTGTTGTCCCATTTGTGACCGAGCTAACAAGATGCTAGCTGACTGTTAGCAAGCGGTAATCAAGCCACCCCTTTCCCTCTTCAATAACTCAGTAATTAATAAAATGGTGTAAGATCCTGAAAACAATTAAAGCAATTAAATGCTTCATCTCCTCGGTCAACCACAGACGCACACACACATTTTATCTGCTCTCCCCTCTTTATTATTATCTCTTGGCCTTACACAGCATGCAGCAAGTGACCGGTACTGTAGGGGGTCGCTAATGTTTTCCTTTTTGAGTCACTTCTAAATCTGGACAACAATATGTCACCAGACAGGCACACAGTCAGACTAAGGAGGAGCACCTGACTGCGGTCACAGACTGTCCGTGTGGTATGTATACATGTCACCACCCTTGGTCATATGTAATTAAGTTTAGTTTGTTCGAATGTGAAAGCTTTTTTGTATTTTTCTGTATTTTTTATCTATTCAACCTCGGAAATTAAATAAAACTTTATTGTCTATCTCAAAGCAATAGGCTGGTAGGTTTCGTGTATCACATGCCATATATTTTAATTTTAGGAAAGTCTCATCCTAGCCCCTAGAAACGACTCACTCCATTATCGCACTTGTTGCTGAAGTGTTACACACACACACACACACACACACACAAACACACACACACATTGGCAGGTTTCCAGAAGCTATTTCGGAGGAACACTGGTGAAGCAAAGACACAATTGAACAGTTAGTAGCCCTCTCCTCCCTCTTAAGGACACGGCCATGCATTGTTCAGCCCTGTGTTTACTACACATACACAAACCTACACACACAGACCCATCACAGCTGGGGGGGCTGAAGTTTAACTGTCAAAGGTTTTAGGTTTCACTGGACTCTACAGAACAACAGTACATGCCATCAGCAGTTTACCAGGTGAGACACTGAGAGAATCTCAGCTTCTAACCAGGGTATTGTTTCCAGGAGTGCATAACAAAGAAATTGCAGTCAGAACTGTGTTAGCCGTCACTTTCCAGGTGCTTTTTCTCTGTCTGGGCTGTCTAAAGCATCGGGTTTGAACTTCTGCCAAGCCTACCGACCGATCAATCCCAGAAAAAGCAACTCAGTGATTTGACCAAGGTTTTAAAAGTGATTTCCGGTGTATAGCTGACCTTCTCTCAGCATGCCCACAGACAGACATTTCACAAATCGACAGGCCTGGCAGGATTTCCTCCTCCTCTTGGTGATTTCACATTCATTGGATGCTGGGCAGCTATATTCAATGTTACCTGGAGGAGAAGAGATAACATAAGAAACATTTTTTTTAATTGCAGTGGAGACAATGGAGCAATAATTAACCATCTTTACATTTAATTCACGTTGAGATTCACAGTTCTCATTCCAAAAGTTACATTTCATTAAAATGTGTCATAGCACGAGATCTTAAAGGGGTAGTCCAGTGAAAAGTCATGAAAGACAGATTTACAAAAAAACAATGGTCAAAATTGAAGTAGCAGAAGATATCTTGTTTGTTAATTACTGGTGTGGGTCACACCCCTGAAACCTAGGAAACCTATGTCCCATAATGCAACTGGAGTATTTCATAAGACTATCCCTGTCTGGTAGGTTTCAAATTCCACACCACCATTTTTTGTGCTCAGGCTTTCTGTTATGAATTGTAATCTGTAGCAGAAATTGATGATATCACATCACATCAGGGATTTGACAAATCTCCCTCCATAGCTACAGTCATCAGTGGAGTGCACCTTTAAATTCTTATGATAAATGCTCTCATAGATCTTTGCTTTCACAATCAGTGCAACCATGCGCCAAAACATGTTCCCAACACCTAATCGGGAGTAATAACCATGGCAGCCAAATGTGCACGTTAAGCCAGATGGCGTTCGGCCAGTTGCAGCGCTCTCAGCTGCCACTCTCAATCAGTAACAGGAAGTATCTGATGAGCCAGACATCAGATCTCCCATTTGATCTGACAGACGCTCATCCTGTCTGCCCTTTGAACCCCTCTACAGTAGCCAACTTCTAAAGGCCTAACTACAACGCAGCATGCCAAGACCTCGACCTGAGCGGCGAGTCGACAATCCTTCCAATGCCACTGGCTCTTGCCACTAATGACTTTCGGGGCTGAAGCAAATGCACACACGTTCAGCATCACATGTTATCTGAAGCTTTAATGCCTAAACTCAAACATGTTGACTATATACATGATGCGCTGTAAGTTTAACTGCATATCAGCTGTTTGCAAACAGGTCTTTATTCAAAACCTTTCTGCAGTTTGAGAGGCAGAAGGCGGAAGCTATGAGCTAACTGATCGGGGCTTGTTTATACCAAAACAAACGCTCAGGGTACAACTGCATCTGCACCATGTTGCTCGTAAAACAGGTTTATATGATGCAGGAAGGCATTATCAGCCATGCACAATAAACTCTGTCACCTAGTATAAAACTGAGCATGTTCCTGTGCATGAATGTGTGTTTTGTGTGTTTGTCTCTGTCTTACCCTGGATGGTTCTCTTGAAGAAGGCCTTGCAGGCCTCGCAGGAGGCCACACCATAGTGGTAGCCAGAGGCCACGTCTCCGCACACCAGACACAGCCGCTTGGCCACCGTGCCCAGCATGAATTCACACTTCACTTGGCTTTCTTCCTCCCCAAACCTCCTGGATAGAGGTGGAGGGAAAGAGAGGAAGTGAAGAAATAAAGAGGAATGTGCTCAGATAGTAACAGAACTTTTATTTAATATCTGAAACTCACATAATGAGGTACAATATCGCATCCACCAACCTGTTTGTTCCTGCATTGTTGGCCAGTCCCACTGTGAGACCTGGCGAGTCCAGGCCATTGCCGTGATTGAGGCCTTTCGTCAGGGGCCCGTAGCTGGAGTTTGTGTCCGAGGAAGAGCTTCCAGGACTGGGCTGGGCCGGGCTGACATCGCCCTGAGAGCTGGGGCTGGGGGGCTCACGCTTTATAGTCGAGGGACAGGTGGGGTCCAAGCCCCTCACTGACATCCTGCTGAGATGTCTAGAGAAAAGAGAGGAGAGAGGGGGAAAAAAGAGGATAAATTATTGATATGATTGTAATACATATTCATGATGGTGAGAGATTTGACTTTCAGGTCAGCTTTATATTATGAGACACCTTGGTATTGTTATTAATATTAATGAATGGTAATTTACCTTGAGGTATTTGGGATTTGATTCGTTTTATTAAGGCAGGCATCATTATCCAGACGTAATCATGTAATAAGCACCTTGGAAAAATCATTAGCATTAACCTATGGATCCATGTATGTATTTTCAAACCACATACAGAATTACATAGGCTAAGCTCATGATATTTAATGTAAACTATACCCCCCCTCATCAGTCTCCCAATGCTGCTACTACCTCCAACTCTCCATCTCCACGCCCCTTCATTCATGCATCCATCCATCCCAGTCCTATCTAAACCAGCCGTTTGTGATTTCCCACATATGCAAAGCTGCTGTCCATTACACTGCTTTGTTTTCAAAGAAGAAGATTGCTTAAGCAAACCTAGGGAAATGGCTAAACTAGCAATCATCCACATCATCATCGCCCATCATTTTCAGTCCAAACACAGCCGTCTTTCTTCCTCGTATTTGTTTCCTGCCTCTTTATCCCTCTCTGTTGTCTCTTTATGTCTCTCAGTTACTCATCATACTCGACCTGTCAAACACTCTGCAGTCCACAACAGATAGCAGGTCATTCCAACAGTTAACAGCTTCTTTTTTTTTCTTCTTTTTTTACAGTTATGAAATGTTAGAATATGTCTTTGCAATGCAATAACTGAAATAAAATGTTAAGATTTGTGGAAAGCCAATCCAAAAATACCTTAAAAAGGATGGTTTTAAGAACAACATACTTTTTGCTCTTTCTGTTGATAATTATATAAATATGTTCTGATGACAAAAATACAGACATGCCCTGTATATTGGCATTATAACATACTTTTAGAGGTACTTTATATGAAGACCTTCATTATAACTGCCTGACATAAATCTTCTAGGCCTGCATGTTAAAGTGTGTATAATTTATTGTTGGATTACAATGTGACCACAACAGACTCTCTGTCACCACGGTGAGGAAAAAAAAGGATTTGAAACGAGGTGTACAGTAGGCTCACAGGCATGTGATCTGCGCTCTCTCACACGACACACACACACGTCCTGAAATCAAACAGACTCACATTGTGGCGTCGGGCGTTCATGTGTGGATGTAAAAATAAAAGTCATAGACAGGCTCCCACTTCTCTACATACACTTAAGCTTCACGTGATCAGGAACATGTTCAGGCTCCCTGCACACACACTTACAGACACATTTTAAAGCAAGTGTCTTCATTAACACCCTGACACATACTTGCATGCAACTGTTTGTCGCCAGGCCAACTTTGAAAAGCGCTCTGCTGTCTCACTCTCTGTCGCATGTCCACATGCAGAGAAAAATGCACACAGGATCCACACAGCCGTACATCTCTCCCACTCTAATCTTGGCCTGGTGAAGTAGACGTCAAAGCCAGTCGGTTTCCTGCCATGTAAATCAGTGTGTTCTTGGCCACAAGTCATTTGGTAGGCAAAAAGACTGGCTGCTTTTAACCACCCCCTGAGTAAACCATGGGCACGCGTTATTGACCTACCACTACAAACCCACAAAGACAGACGCACAGCAAGAGACAAACTGACAACAGGACACCGAGAGAGCAAACAATAAACGTCTGTATAAGAAAACCAAGCAACTGTAGCAATGTTATCACAGCATCTGTCATCTTAAAGGGTTATTCTGGTATTTTCAAACCTGGGGCCTCATTACACAAAGTTCCTAAGTCTAAAATCCTATTTTATTTCAGTTTAAGATGACATTTAAGATTTTAGATTTTACAGAAATATGCATTTTGGAAAAAATCCTATCTTATCTTAGGGTGGGATTTAGCTAATACAGAACTGTCCGAACTAAAGAATGGGAATCCACCATCTGAACCTAGGAATCCTCAGTTAAGATGGCATTGACCCTGCCATAAATTCAAAATAACTGCCAAAAATGGCAGTACCTATGCCGTTAGGTCTGTATGGCAGTTACAATGAAGACGGGGAACAACATGAACACAGAAAAATTATAATTGAAAGGCTATTATTATATTCATATAATGATGCTTTCAATTTCCCAGACCATGTATTAATGGTTATATATCAACTGCCAAGACGATTCATTTTGAATATGATCAATGTGCTACGTCCATTCAAATATTTTTCCTAGGTCAATAATTTGGAAGAAAGGCAGTCTTGTGTACAGACAAAGGCATGACAGAACAAGTGCAAATTGAAGAATCAAGTTTACAATTCTAGATAGGATTTCCTACGATATGAAGTCTGAGATAGGATAGGAAACATCCATAAACAATTGATCTGCAGGAAGATAGGATTCTCTAAAGTAATACATATCTGTGAAACTTAAGATAGGACAAGCAGTTTGTAAGATTTTCTCTAATGAGACTTCCTGGGCCCCATTTTTACATAAAAGAAAAGATGTGGAATTGGTCCGGTAGATCACCTCAGTCAACAGCTGTGAAACAGGCTGCAATAGCTACAATGTAATCTTTGGGGGCAATTACACCTGTCAAAAGTGCGTCCACTAAAGTTAAAGGAGACCTATTATATCCAACGAAGGTTAAAGTCAAGGGCAACTGGACTTGGTTGAAGATACTCATCCAAAGGACTTCTTCAGTTCTGACTGACTGTCAGGGAAACTCAGCTATTTAACCTCAGTGGGGTTGTTTGCCAGGGTCATTGATACCGCTGGTTCGTTAGTGTTCCTGGTTGCTGTAACGACAGTCGTTACAGTCGTTAGGACTACCGGTGGCCAAGACTGAGCGACCATCGTTGGTATCTTCACCTGAGGCCAATAGGTTACGTTTGTTGAGTTTCCTGGGAAGTGATGAAAGGACAGCATTGTAAGTGGGGGATAAGTGGTGGCGTAGACCCTCTCCTCTGTTCAATGACGGCTTCTCGACCCGGGTGTAGATGGCTTCCTTGACACCTCTTTCAAACCATCCATCTTCTCTGTCGAGACCTATTATACTGCTTTTCCAGACCTATATTGCAGTTCTGTGATTCCTGTATGGCAGCTTTGCATGATTCAAAGTTTAAAAAAATAATAAAATTCTGTCTTATACTGGCTCTTCATGTAGGCCTTCATTTCAGCCTCTGTCTGAAACAAGCTGTAGATGCTCTTGTCTCTTTAAGCCCCCCCTCCCTCCAAAGCCCACTGTCTTCTGATTGTGATTCTGAAGACCTGAAGCATGTTACCCGGCTGTTGTTGTCGCTGGTAAAAGCATTAAATCGGAATTAATTAATGTTTTTGGACATTTATGGGCCTTATAAAGGTGTAAGGGCGATCATGCTAGCATACATTTGCATATTTACACATCCAACATTCACAGAGCAAGCATTTATTTGGAGTACTATTTCTGGTCTTCTGACAAATGTAAGTCCAATGGTCATTTAGGTCAGTTTTGGTCTCCACCAACTCCTGAAAGAAATATTTGGCTCTTTAGCTGCTAAATGTTGCACTAGTTGATAATTTTGTCTGTGGTGATGGGCACTGGGCAGGTAGCATACAGTTGGTTTATCAAAGCTTTTTCACTGAAAACTGCTTCCCTCTACAACCAGAAACGACATCAATGACAGTGGTGAGAGAGAGAAAAGTTGTGGGTTGTAAAACCAAAACAATTAGCCTAAGGATGCCAAAAAGAGTTGGGGGGGAACTGTGGTGATAATTCTCTGTGGGTTTGTTACTACAAGTGATCCTTTCCACATTACACCTAGTTATTTGATCACTTGTTAATATAAATATTATTTATATAATCTATTATTATTATTATTATTATATTAATAAGAATGTAAGGAGCATTTGCTAAATTATAAATGGGGTTTGTGGAAAGTTTACCTCAATAACCAATGAACAATATCATTATAACTCATGTCTTCTCTCACCTCTCCAATCCACTTTGAAGACTATAAAAACAGTACAGTGAGGAGATTTCAGTTTCCTTTTAAAATGACTCACTGGTTTACTTATTAGCTATCCATCACAGGCGTCCATATTGCCGTGTCAAGTCTATGACAGGTACAGTGAGATACTCTTCTTGTTCTCCTATTATAATGCATCACAGGGAGGAGGATGAGGTTGTTGGCGTTTTGCTTTCATAATGAAATGGCATTAGAGTGGGCTGATCAGATGTGATGCAATATTCACTCTGACAGACTACTAATCTACAACTCCACATAAAAGCCCATCAAAAGACTGTTGGTGCTGTTTCTACAGCGGCATGCAGGGATAAATATGTGTGTATGTGTCAATGGCTATTCAAAGTTATCATACCTTACCCCTTTGTGTCCCAGTATCCAAAACAACTCTAATTGCACCTTGGCAACAAAGGCTAAAATGCAGCGTGAAACGACAAGGAGACAAAAAGTGAAGAAGAAGAGGAAGAAGAAGAGAGGTGGGAGGAAATTACAAGAGAGGCAGACAGATAGAGGGAGTGTGAAAAGGCCGGGAAGGGCCAGAAAGAAAGGGGCAGTCCTGTGGCTCATTAACCTGGGGGTGTTGAAAGAAAAGCGAGAAGGCAACACTCACTTTCAAATGGGCAGAGTCATAATGCAGACAATGACCCACGGATGAGGGAGGGTGGGAGGGAGGCTGAGAAGAAAGCAAGGAGGGAAGGAAATACAGAAAATAAGAGAGAACTGACCAAGAGATATAAAGAAAATGGCGTAATCTACAGGCAGTGGGGAATGGAAAATAAAATGCAACATGACAGAAATTCTCCCTGCAATGTCCCCAAAAATACTTTTGAGGTCCTGTTGACTAACCTTTTAGCTCTAACCCCAACCCTGAGGAGCAGCTATTTAGGTCAGTGGGGTCTCAGTGGAGTTTTTTTTACTAATGAGCCAGTAGGAGATGAGCAGGGATCAGTGGCACCCCCAGCCAGCCGTAAGAGCCTTAGTCAGGCTTTGGACGAAGCTGTTCGCTGGGAGATGAGGTGCCTGTGGCTGGAGTTTGGACCCGCAGGCTCTGGAAACATGGATAGCGTGCCATACAAGGGATCATCTGCAGCCTTTTCTCTCATTCTTTATCTGGCTGCTTCTGTCACCAGCAATCAGCCAACCTGTGCATCCATATATCCTCTGCCTCACTGTCTTTTTGGTCCACGTCCGTCTGTCTGTCTGTCTGTCTGTCTGTCTCTGCCTCCATCTGAATTCTCTTAATCTTTCTCTGCTAGGGAAAGTTAATTCCAAACCTAAATTGCACAATGAGATGTGTACCCACAGTAGAGTGATTATGCGACAGCTGATAAAAGCGCAGCAGTGATGATAATGAACATGATTTTTTATGATTGCAGAAAGGGAAGGCAATCAAAAAGCAGTCTCGGGGTGATCAAACAGCTGCTTCGCACATTTTTTCACAGGCTTTCATTTGCTTTGTTCGTGTCTGTGCGTCCGCCAGGGAAGGTTTTCACCAGCCTTGGATGACTCACGTTCACTATCAACAAACAAGGCTGGACAACAACAAATGTAAGCAACGCAAACAAAGCCCCACACCTGGGAGTTTTTCCCAAAACCTCCCCAAAGCAAAGAGAAAAACACTTGTGTAAATAAAATTTGTGTAAAAAATTACACCTCAATGGAACTGAGACGATTAGTTGATTAATTGATTAGTCAATCAACAGAATGTTTTTCAGCAACCAATTTGATCAGCGATGAATAATTTCAGAAGTTTTTGAGCAAAACATTGACAAAAATTCTGTACTTTTACACACTAAATTGTGAGGATGTACCTTTCTCTGTTTTTTCTTCAACTAAACAACCAATTATAAGACCTCATCTTGGGCTTTAGGAAAGTGTGATGAGCTTTAAAGACTATTCTCTGACATTTTATTGACTTAACTATTAACTGAAAACAAGCATCCGGTTAATCAAGAATGAAAATAATTGTTAACGTCATCAGCAGTAACTCTGCAGGCTTATAACTGGCAATTAATGGCAAATACTTACACCAGTTATATTCAAAGGAAGATAAACTGCAAAGATATGGATACATTTTAATGTTTATGTGGCATAATTATGTACATTGATATAAAAAAACAATCAGACTGGTTTGCAACAAGTGGATGAGCACATATTGTAAAAGTAGAAGTCTACAGTTTTCCTGTGAAGGTAGAAGGTGTAGTGTTGATGCTTAAGCACAGCAGCTGAAACACTTTATCACTTGTGTTAACCTTTCTCCATCACACTCGATTTTCTTGTTTTCTTGTGACCCTTATTCTCACACTCCAGCCCTCTTAATGTGTCTTGTTGTGAATGAAACTGATTCTCTAAAGTATTCAAATTAACTTGAAAACCAAAGGCACAAATTAGAAACAAAGAAAATATGTGAGACTTTTGAGTCAGAAACACACACACATTATTATTATTATTACTAGAACATTTTGGCTCAGTTTTCTGCTACACCTGTGTGACACTTGGTCATATTAAGAGTACACACTCCTCGGTAGAGTCATTTTGCAGAGTGAAAGTACTTACTCTGTGTCAGAGTGGTAGGTGAAACACTCTGGGAGGTAGAGGTCGACTAAATCCATGTGCTCTCTGCCACCATGCTCCAGAGAAGAGAAAAATGGTTTGTCCAGGGACGTCTGTTTCTGTCTGCCTCTCCTTCTCTTTATCCTGTTCTCTCCGTCTCCTCTACAGATTTCAGAAAATTGTATCTCTCACTGCGCTGCTGGTCACTTTCTCTTTATTCTGCCTCCAAACTTTGTCTCCATCTACTGCCCTCTCCTCTGTCGTGTCACACTCTCAGCTCTTCTCATTGTCCCTGCGCTTGTCGGTCGCTTGGCTGTCTTTGAAGTCCTGGCTGTGTGTGACAAGGGTCTCCAAGCAAAAGCTGGCCCTCGTGAATACTCAGCTGCACCATTTGAATGGCCTTCCCCCCAGAATGATGAGCTGGCAGCTTGATTGGCTGTCCTCTGAGCCACTGAGAGCCGGCCTCTCACAGGGGCAGGTGGATATGATAACAAAGGATGTTTGGTGTTTCACAGGTTTTAGTTCTTAGAAAGAACTTTATATGGGAATGTGGGAAGGTGAATTCTCAATTAATAGCACCAAATCTTGTTTTTATCATAGTGGTTGAGAAAAAAAGGACAAATAAATACCTGTATCAATATATGAATTAAAGGGTCACTTTTAGACTCATATACAGCCCAAAAAATACACATTTAATCAATTCAAATTATTTTAAGAGTTTAAGAGTATAATTATCTATGCAGTGTGTGTTGTAAGGAAAAACACAATGAAAGACCATCTGGCATTTGTAACTAGTAGTAATGGCAGCTCTAATGCTCAGTTGATTAATATATAAATTGATCAAGAGTAAATGTATCTACTTTAATGATCAATTACAGGCATTTATCAAGGGCATATGTCTTGTTCCAGCTTCTTAAATGTGAAAATAGGCAGCTTTTATATCATTGTAAATGGAATATCTTTGGGTTTTGGACTGGTATTACTAAATTATTTGGTATTACCTTGGGCTCTGGAAAATTTGGATTTTTCACTATTTTCTGACATCTTATAGAATAAACATTTCATAAACTAATTGAAAATATAATTATTATCATCAATTAGTCGAATAATAGAAAAAAATCAATAATGCTTGTTGTGGCATT
Source organism: Micropterus salmoides (assembly GCF_014851395.1). Classification (NCBI taxonomy): domain Eukaryota; kingdom Metazoa; phylum Chordata; class Actinopteri; order Centrarchiformes; family Centrarchidae; genus Micropterus; species Micropterus salmoides. Next base: position 12,695,366 of record NW_024040928.1, read on the forward strand.
ACTCAGATCCGTAAGAAGATCTTCGATACAAGTGGCCAAGACAAGAGTCAGGCCAAATAATGTCAAAATGCTGGATGTAATGAGCTGAATAATTTCCTCCAAAAGCTACACGTTTGAAGTCAGTGACATTATAAAATCTGCATCTTCCCACTCAGATTTGTATACACAGAGACACACACGCACATATGCTTGTAGCCAAGCCTTAACTGACTTATTGCGAGTAAAGTACTCTTATCTGACCTAATCAACTATGGCTATGTGCCTAAGTTAATTCTTTTTCGCCTTTCGCTGACAGCACACACGTGCACGCACAATGAGAAGCACGCTAAGTGCTTGGCACACAAAAAAGGTTAATAGGTGTAGCAAGATGGTGAACAACAAAATAGTAAAATATATATAACTATAAAAATATATTTAAATATATAAAGATTTTCATTAAAAAATTTGTTGGTGTGGCACTCCCTTTTAGGAATTGTATGGGTGACTTTGCATACAAAATGTGTAATATAGATCTATTTTGATCGCATAAAGTGCTCTTTAAGTTGCATTCTACAATTTAATCGGATTCGATTAGATAAGAATTCAGTAAATATACAGTAAGATCTATAAAATGATAACTGTAATAATAACAATAATAAAAAGGTAATTCAGCTAATCAGTCCACTAATGAATACTGTCATTTCTCCAGTGAGAGTGGGGTTACAGTAAGTAGCTCTGGGTTAGATGAGTCTAATGCAACTACTTCCTAATCCACTTAAAAGACAGATACACACGAGAGACCATGTCAACAGAAATCCCTCTTTGTGAAGACACAAGAACACCCATTTCAAGCCCTTCAGTGTGTTTGGCTATGTGGAGATACATACACAAATGAATGAAGCATTCTCCATCAATGTAGAAGCACAGGAACGCACAGTTCACTATTCAAGACTAGAAAATCCCATCCCGAGTTTTCAAAGGAACAAAGCATAATAGAGTGCATACGTGTTTCATCATGTTTTCCTGCCCAATTCTCTAAATTAACATCCGCATTAAAATTTAAACACACAGGAATGGAAGAACAATATCATTTCCAGCCAAAAAAATCCCCAAATGGTGATGATGCTTGAAATAATAGCGTGGCATCAAAATTGTACACCTTGTAAACCTTGTAAACCTCAGAATTTCTGCTCTTTCCTTGTCAGTCTCCTCACTCTCTCATCGATGTGACGTTGCACCCGTGCTCTGCGCTGACCTCTCACCTAACCAATCTCCACAGGAATGAAATCACCTGCACTAATCTGCTGCTCAGATAAAGGCCAGACAGCAGACTGCATGGAGTGGGCCGTATCTCACTGTACACCACATGAAACAGCTCGCCAACAGAGACATACACCATATTAAAACAAGCCACATGTGTAAACAAACATACGTACGTAAGCACATGCAAGCACAAAGGAGAGAGTACATACAAAACCCCATAAAAGATAAGGAGAGTCTGATTTCTAATGGTAGATTATTTTATCTCAGCCATAAAATACAAAAAGCCAGACACTGAGTGCTACTATCGTAACAAATCTCCTAAAGTTAAATGTATCACATAAAACATTATCTACACTGAGAAATTATCTTTTATAAACCATTTAGGAAACTGAATGTTGACATTAAAGCGAAGTGGCTCTTATCTCTCAGCGGCTTTTAGTTTGGGAGCTGCCATCAATGGATTCGTTATTTGCTCAAACAAAGCTGAGCCAACGGAGATTAATAATTTTATCAATGGTTGATATTTTCCTTGGCACCAGCTGAGTGGTCTTGAGACGCACCACAACAATAGTAAGGCCCACTTGAGTCAAGCCAGATTGGCGTCAGGTGAAAAACTTGAACGGCGGAACGCTCCGGAGTAGTTTATTTTTTTCTGATAATTTCCTCATCACTGTGTTCCACTGTACAAAAGCCTTTTGTTTTACTTTGCAGTGGCACTCTCTCAAAGTTTGATGCCGTTGATATAACTAAAATGTGAAAAGACTGAAAAGAAAGATTTTCATGTCAAATTAGCTAGCGGCTTGGCAATGTTGGTCTGTTAGTAGGTTAGTTCACTACTTTGGTCCAGACTGAAATATCTCAACAAATTCATTGCATTGCAATGGATTGCAATGAAATTTGGCACAGAAATTCATGGTGAGGATGAATTTGGCTTTGGTGATTCTTTGGGGACACCATGAAGTCAACATTTGTGTTTTTTAATGAAATGTTTCAACAACTACTGGGATAGTTCCCACAGTGTGACTTGAAATAACTTGGTGATCCCTTAACATTTCCTCTAGCACCATCATAAGTTCACTTTGCTTTATGACTAAATACCAGCAAAACTAATGACATTCCTATCAGTCGCACCTGTCCTGTGCCAATTAGCAAATGCTAGCATGATAACATGCTAACCTAAGATGGTGAACATGAACAACATTATGCTTGCTTAACATCAGCCTGTCAGCATTATCGCTGTGAGCATGTTAGCATGCTGACGTTGGCGTTTAGCTCAAAGCATCACCGTACCAAAGTATACAGCCTCACACAGCCACTGGCATGGCTGCAGACTCTTATAAGTCTTGTTTTATTTTTTTACTCATTAAAATGTCCCAAAATCCAAAGTAACATCTCCAGTTTGCTAGTTTTGCCCCACTAATAGTCCAAAACAAAATTTTATTCCATTAAAAAATTATATGAAGCAGACATGTTTGTCTGATATTTGCTTGGTAAGCGGCTTAACAGTTCTATTACTGATGTCCACACATTTTCTTTCAATCGACTAATCAATTAAGTATCCAATTTAGACAGCAAATAAATCTTGTATGCAGGGCCACCCGTGGCATAGGCGACACAGGCGGTTGCCTAGGGCGCGAAATGTCAGGGGGCGCCACAAGACAAGGTTTTTGACTCAGCGCCAATCAGCTCCGCCCAGCTGATGCGATTTTAATCATGTGCACCCCACGCTGAATCCAGACAGTAACGTAGCTAACTGGTAGAGTTTTGCAATATAAACATCTTAAAACAGAAGCCCAAATTGCTGAAGTTAACGTGTCAAATTGTGGTGAGATTTCTGCCTGATGAGAAGTGTTTTTGGTTGGTGTTGGTTTCTCATGCAGCCCCAGACTGTGTCGGAATAACGGTCTAAAGGGGATAGGATATATACCAGCGGATCAATAACGTTTTTATTTAATTTATTTAATTAAATAGGACGTTAGTCTCATTAAAAAAAATCAGATCAGAATGTGCAGAAAGTTTTGAACATGAGCAGAAAACCTGCTGAAACAGAGTTATTAAAGTCCAGGAATTCATAACTGAATTAAAATGAATTAATTTATCACTGAGTTGAAAATGTCTCACATAGGCCTATTAAAAGAGGATATTTCCCCAAACTGAGACTCAAAAGAGGAGGGAAGGCTCAGCATGTGTATGTTACTGACTCAGCAGGGATTTTATTACATTAGAAAAGTTGATCTACAGGAGAAAACATACCTATTTAAAAACAATATCTGCAGAATGCCTGAAAGCCTTACTGCATTATATTTTATTAAATTGTTATATTTTGAATTGTCACATACCGCCTGAATATTGTGTTTCGCTTTATATAGATGAAGATTAACCATAAATTGATGCAGAAATATTTACCAGAATGCAGGAAATTAAGTCTTTAATGCTTAAAATTTCCTGGGGGAGGTCCCCCGGACCGTTTAAAGAAAACCAAATTTCAAATCTCGCCTAGTTCTCCAATACTGCCCTTTTATGAAGGTCAGCCTGTGTTAGTTTAGAGCAGATATATTGGTGTACGTCAGTCAATAAGAAACAAGAAATCATAGGACAGAAATCAAACATAAAGATCTGTCTGAGATCATATAGAAACAGTGTCTCTATTACATAGTTTGTCCACCAGAGAACACTGATAAATTTATTTTTACTGTCAGTAAAATGTCTCTCATTACATATTTGTGGTCACAATTCTTTAAAAAATATGAATGCATGGATGGTTATCAAAATTAATTGTGTATAATTAGTTTTTTAAAAATGAGCTGATATCTCATTTTCTTACACATTTAAATTTCAATATTGGCCTCAAAAGTCAACTATCAGTCAAAGGAGCGTTAGAGTTACTGAAACCTCCTGTTTTATGTCAAAAATGTATTTAGTTCAAAAATAACGAAGGGATGAAAAAAAAATTTCAACATGACAACTTCAAACAAACAAAAACTACAAACTTGAAAAGACGAATGACGAGCAAACTGAATAGAGAGGACAATGACATGAACCAAAGCAAAGACGAACGTACAAGAAAAGGAAACACGCCAAATGCAACAAATGATACTGAACATGCAGGGCTGCAGTTAAACATCAAAAACATATTTTTACACTGCTGAGGCTGTACCGAAGACAAGAGTTCAATAGCTGCTCCGGAGGGACTCTGTAACAGAGCACCCAGCTGCCAGCTATTGACCCCCACACACCAGATGCATCCTGTTTTCTCTGAAGAAAAGCAAAAGTACGGGTAAAGCATACACTCTCGCACGTGTGTGTTCAGCCCTTTCTCTTCATCCCTAAACTCACAACCACCAAATCTCGGTCTCCAGGGACAGCTGTCAGATTGGCTTCCAGGACAGTCACTCTGCAACTCCAACCCCCACCACGCACGCACACACACACACACACACACACACACACAAACCATCAGCCCTCAGATCTAGAGAGGGTAATCTGCTTAGTTTATGCCTGACTCACAGTCATCCATCAATTACTGAGACAGAGGGAAAGACTATTGACACTATGTGCAAACACCATTGTATCGCTGCACCGACACAGTACCTCACAGAGACTTAAATGTTTACATTAAATGGTTTACAGAAGAAAGGAAAGGGGGGCGTAAAAGGAAGAAGAGAGAAATATGATATAGAAATGGAAGAAAAGTTTGTTCCAAATGCATGCTTTACAGTTTAATGTCTTTAAATAGATGGATGGATGGGAAATGATAAACATAAAAAAGATGGACTGACTGACAGAAGAGCATTTGGAATAGGATCAGTTTCACTGTATTGATCTCTAGCGCACTGTACAGGGATCAGAGGTCACAAACGTCCTTGCCAGAAACCTTAGAAAGCCACTGGGAGAAGCTTAAAGCAACGTAACCATAGAAATGTCACTTAGAGCTGCTGGGACCTGCTGCTGCTATATCCTGGGAGGGTCAATGGTCTTCAAATGGTTTTCACTTATCTGGAGATTCTCCGGTCCCACTGGGGAGAAAGTGAGTCAGTGCTGGGAAACATAGTGTACATGCACAGGAAGGCACTTATGCGTGCAGGATTTCATTAGGACTAATTTGAGATCATTTTATGAATATTTGAGACTTAATACACAGAGAAAAACAGTAGAAATGCAAGCTCTTACAATTGGTTTACATACCCTAATAAGTAAGGGGCTGGACTGCCCCCTAGTGATCAGATTTCTGACATTCATAGTAGCTTTTCAGAGGGCAGCATCTTGCCTTGAAATGACCACAAGCTTGATATGGGCTGATTATTTAAAAGCATTGTCCCATCATCAAGCCATGCTGTCTTCTGGCAGGTGCCCATCTGGGGGATTCTTAGGGCGATTATATAACCAAGCCTCTCTGAACAACATTGTGGATAAGTGGATTACCCCAGCAGGGCCCCTTCTCCAACAGCAGTATGGGCTTAACTGGTCAGCTTCTGGTCTCCAGATCTGACATTAGCTTAAGTTCACTCATGTCATTTTCTTAGTATGTTCTCTGTCTGTCCTTTTTCCAGGTCTTTGTGGTACAGAGGATGTTTGTGGTCCAGGTCCAGCCAGGGCTTGGTGGCATCTGTGGAAGTAGCTCAACATCTTCTCTGATCAGTATTTTTCATGTATGTTTGCACTTTATTTACCTTATGTTTATGATAATGAAATACACCAATAGTTTCTCACCACACAGTGCATTCGCCATCTGATGCATGTTTGTCCATCCTGAGAGACAAATGCCTCGTCATATGGTCTTCCCCATTAAAGATTTTGGGGGGAAATCTTCCTTATCTAAATCAAAAGGTCTAAGACTATTCATATGCTGTACAGATTTTAAAGCTCTTTAAAGCAACGTTATGTAAGATTTGGCGCCCCTACTTTCAGGGTGTAATTCACCGCTGCTATGAGGACAGCTGTACATGCACATTTGTTATGATTACATTACTTTTTAATGATCAAAAACAAGAAAGTCGACAACATTGCTAATACAGCCAGACATCAAGCAAGTGCAACAGCACAAGAAAATGGAATATTACTTACGATTGTCTTGCAGCTTTTAGTTCATGAATCTCTCGCCAACGTCTTGGTTACTCTTTATTTCTCTTCTAAGCTTTGTCCGTCAAAGTCTTCTTCGGTCTCTATGCATCTGCCATGAGCTAACGTTACGTCCATCGAGGCTGCTGATCCCACTTCTTCCAAAAAACTTACATTGTACATTATATACTTTGTGCTTCTTCATACAGCTTGCTTGCTGAAGAGTCATGTTGGTGCCATAAAACATTACGCTGTTCTCATGGTAATGGTCCTGCCCAGGATTTAAATGTCAAATAGCACAGTATCTAGCATGGGTAGCCTGGGGTGGTAATGTCAGAGACGCCATTCACCCTATAATAAGTCAGTGTATCGTTGTTTTACTTTATACAAATACACAACTACATTTCAGAGGGAAATGTACTCATAGATGCTACTAGTTACTTTGCATATTAAGATGTTATGGTAAGATGTACTTATCCCCTCTAAACTTCTCAGATGAGTTTGAATAACTGAGGTGATACTTACTTAGGCACAGTAGTGCTTGAAGCCTAACGCTAACATCAGCATGCTAACATGCTCACAATAACAAAAACACATAGATTAATGCATACCATGTTCACTATCTTAGCTTAACATGTTTGGATGCTTTATTTGCTAATTAGCACAAAATAAAAAGTACAGATGGGGCTGATGGGACTGTCATTAGTTTTGCAGGTATTTTGTCATAAACCAAAGTATTGTACAGACTTAAATGTTGGCCTGATGAAGACACTAGAGGAAAAGATTAAAAATCACTAAATTGTTATAGTTCATTCTCTGGAGAACATGAATGTCTGTACCAAATGTCATGGCAATCCATCCAATACTTGTTGGATGCCATGCTGCTAGAATGGCTAAAAACAGCAAATATTAGATTATTTAAAATAAAAAATAATACAAATTTGTGTTGCAGCAATTTGTTTTTCTTTTTGATGCACAATTAATCATCTCAATACCCTGCAGATTTATCTTTTACCCCTTTGGAGGGCCCTGACCCCTATGTTGAAAACCACTTGCAAAACTACCTAACTGTATATGATGCGCTTAAAATCACCTCCAGCTCAACCAGCTACAACAGTAAAATGCTGCTTATACACTGTTACATCAGTATTACAGTCTAATATAATATAATAAAACATAATACTATCTAATAATAGTACTAAGTAGGATTTTATATGCAGGACTTTTACTTGTAATGAAGTATTTTTACTATTTTTGGTACTATTACTTAACTAAAGGATCTGAGCATTCTTCTACCACTTGTGATTTATGAATTTAATCTATATAAATAAAATGTACTTTACTTGAACAGACATGCTTTTTCACAGGTTTACCCCCCCTTTTATACACACGGACACACACCTGGTTCCCATACCCGTCAGTGCGGGCCCAACACACACAGGATCCTGGGAGTCAGCACCACAACCTACTGCTGATGTCAGGAACTATTATACACACTTTCGTATAACCACGCAGACACACACACACACAAACAAAACAGCATGCACTCTATCTCATCATATCATTTTATCGCCACAGGTGGCAAATTTAGCCCTGTGGCTCACTGTCAGCATGTCTACAATAAACAAATCCACACAGACATACACAGAGACTAAAAGTGCTACCCTGTCATGTTAGTAAAAAAAAAACAAAGTCTACGGCTTTACGTATTCACATTCTGGGCTTGTATCCGTATACCCATCCATCTAGCAACCCCTCTAACATGGCCTCATACATTCTGTCAGCAACTCCACAGGTGAGCCAGTCTCGGCTCATGACGCTGTCTCACACTATGGAGAGCTAACACCAATTCTCGTCTATCGTTCTCAGATTACTTCACCCCCTTCCCTTCTGCTTTCTAATCCTTCACACTGTGTTGCCATCCTCTCCTTCTGTCTACGACTCCCTCCTGTCCCTCCTCATCTAATCACACAGATGCACCCAGGGATACTGCTGGGACTTCCTTGCTTACGGACAAAATGTGACACCAGGCCTGTTGCCCCCCCCCCGCTTCACCCTAAACCACCCTTCTCCAGGCTTTGGGGTCCCCTTCCGGTCATCCCTCAGCTCAGTTTGCCCCCTCTACACAGTCCACTGATTCCTGGCCACGCCAAGGTACACCAGTCAAAATGTAATTTTCTGCAAGATTACACATGATAATGACTGGCTTTGGAGGGTCGCCATAAATGATGACTTCCAATTATAGATGCATAACTATCGATCTGTCAACAGAAGCAGTGGGAACGGAGAGGGGAAAGAGGAGAGGAGGGATAGAGCTGTAAAGATTGTGCCATAATGTTATGTTTACTGACATCTTTCTTGATGCCACACGTACAGACACAGTGGGCTTTGCTACAGACACAGACTGGGTAGCTGAACAATTGCTGAACTGCTCATAAAGTCCTACATGGGCTGAAAACCAAGTATTGATGGGAGCCAATGAAAAAGCCAGAGACTGAGTTCACCTGGGAGCAGAGTAGACCTTCACCTGATCACACACGCGCATATCATACACACCTCTGTTTCCAGTCAAACACCACACTGAACTGTTTCTAAGCAGACATGGAACAAAAGCACATTTGATGCAATTAAAAGAAGCCAGCGCCTACTTCTTCCCCATTCGCTCGTCTTACTGCTTGTGCTCAGTACTCACTGTCAGGTTCATCCACTGGCTGGATGGCTGGTCCTCCGCTCTACAGCTGCAGTCAGTCAGTCAGTCTCAAGGACAAACGCTCCAGCTCCCCTCGCCTCCGGTCTCCGTAGCTCAGCGATGCAGCAGCGCGCACGCACGCACACACACACACAGACACACACACTCCCCTCTCCCTCTTTCTCTCTCTTCTCACTCTGATCCAGTGCTGAGTTTACCTACCTACCTGCCTAGCTTGCTCGTAGGGGAGTCCTGAGAGTGTGTCTCAGACAGAAAGTGTGTCTAAGAGATGGGGTGGTACAGGGGAGCAGACTGTGTGTGTGTGTGTGTTGGGGGGAGTGGAGGACACAGCCAGCGTTCCCTTATATGCAGAGGGAGGTGGTGAGTAAAGAGGGAGGGTAGAGGACACACAGCGCTCCTGTATTCCCATAGATACAGAGGAGGGATTTCTATTGCAGCCTTGCAAAGATGGGAGAGAAAAGAGGGAGGGAGACAGAGGGAGCATCATATTTCAGTGATGTTGAGTCAGCATGATGTGAATGTGATGCATGTGTTGATAGAGTTGGAAATATTTAGAGGGCATGTTCTTCTGGGAAGTAATGGATTAAAGCTGTCTTCGAAAGGGAGCTGTGAGTGTGTTTGTGCATGTGTCTAAGAAACATCAAGACTAGAAAGTTCTCCTGGTTTGTATTTAATCAGTGGAGGTCATGATGAGACGCTCGAACGTTGGCATACAGCCATGAGTCGGCTTCACTCACACTGGACTTGACATATCTTCCTACGGGTTAAATTTTACTGCTGTCATTCAGTTTGATAAGTGACAATGAGTGTGAACAACTACTTTAATGCGGTAACAAAGCGTTTCTGTTCTTTTCAGATATTCTGCAGGCATGATGTAAAAATTTTGCCCACCCAAATTATTGGCATAGCTAATATAATTAGCTAATTTGATTTTACAGGGATATCAGCATTGGCTTAATAAGGACCAAGACATTGCAGTACAGAAATGCCAAATATATATATCCGTTTAAGGCTATTTAGAATGTCCCCATTTCATAGTTTGTCCATCACAGAACAATGTCAAGTGACATGTACCGTTCAGCACATTTCCTGGTCACTATTACTTAAAAAAAAATTTTTTTAAAGAAGCTGTTAAACTTTTTGGAAAATATGCTTGTTCGCTTTCTTCCAAAGGGTTTGCAAACAGTGTGTGCATCCAATATGAAGCTGGAGCCAGCAGACGGTTAGCTTAGCTTAACATAAAATCTGTAAACAGCTAGCTTCGCTTTGTCGAAAGCTCAAACACATCATCCAATTCTGAGATAGAGTTTTTACATCATATCATCATATAGGGTGCTTATGAAAAATGCGTGCATATTGAAAAAGAAATATAAGTAGTTATCAGATGTTTTTAAAGTCTCAAATTGTAATATTAATATTGGCTTCAAACATCAATTAGGCTACAATCAAAATGAAATGAGCCTTTGGTTTAAACCACCTGATGAACTAGAGGGATTGGCCTCATAGGACAATAACTACCACATAGTTTAGACAGTCTCTGAGTTTAATGTCATCTCACACTAACAGGCCTAGTGGGGTTGAAGTATGAGTACACGAAAAAAATTATGTTACAGTACAAATTCCTGCACATTTTTAAAAAATTTTTTTTTCCTCTCGATTTTAATCTCTCTACCTGAACAGTTTTCCATGACAATCTATGGTTGCAGATGAACTTTATTACCCAGTAGCCTAAATAAACACAAGAAGCAGAATCACAATTAAGTGTATGACAATGCATCTAAAACTAATTTAAATATTTAATTAAACTTCCTCTAATGTAATTTTTTTTGTAGTTATAGGCCCTGTAGTCACAGGTTTTTTCACTTCTGTCTGATTAGACAAGAAGCACAGTCTACACACAACAAATGGTATGTAGGATCTTCGTGCGTGTCCTGACAGCAATATTTCTTCATTTTAGTTCCAATTCTTTACAACCTGTATGGAGACAGTGTAATGCTCGTAACCTGACAATCATAGCCATTTTGTCTAATACGGTATGTCACATCACTGAGCATGGCTATGGTAGGTTAAATACTGCAGACTGTGGTCCAACCATTTGTTAGGATAAAATACAAAAATAAACTGGGTAAAATAGGACAGTCAATCACGTTGTTGGCAAGACTTAACCTCACGTGTCCAAATGAGTTTTCCAAGTAAACATCAGCAGAACCTGCAGCAGCCGCGGCTGCACATGCATACATAGTGGTGGTAAATAAAGATTAAAATGTGTTTTTGATTTTTATCTTTTTTTGTTTTTGGTTAGATAAAAACATTCCCATGACACAACTTCTTCCATGAAATGAACAATAAAAGGGATGGGGAAAAACACATCCATACAGTGTACCCTAACTTCACCGCATTAAAAAGGAACCTAAAATGACTTAAAGGTATGGCCTAATAATATCGTCTTTGATTCAAAAATTCTTGTGCAATATCGGACAAAACCATTTATCATTTTTTCACTAACCAACACCGCTGACTGAAATAACGAAAACACCGTCATCATTTGTGCCGTCAGTATATGGTCAACATCATCCTAGATTGTTTGCCTATAATAATGGCATCGGAGGTAACAGGGCTGAGGCAGCATGCCGGCTTAACACACTAACAATGAGGCATCTATGTCATTTATTTTCTCCAACATGGGAGTTTCTTGAGAGGACATCATTCACTTTCAGGTGGTATTCTGTCCATTTGTGGGAACAGTCTTCTTTGAATATCCCTGGCTTCCTTGAGGTTTCCCCAATATGGGGATCACAGACTCTGTTGCCAAGACAAGCATCACTCCTTTCCCTTCTTATGACTGACGGGATTATTCTGGACATTTTGTTTTTCTTCATCACCCATTTCATCTCCCTCACTCTATGTAGGGCTTTGGACATCATGTCCCAGCCTGGCCCAGGTTCGAGATCCAGAAACCAGTTGTTCAGTTGAAACCTAGACCTGTGCCTTTGGGTCTCTGTGTGGCCCGGATGGGTTCGGTCATGCCTCTGCCCTCTGGTCCCAGGCCCATCCCCGGGCTCCAGCCCATGCTTTGCATCATGCGGCTGCCCATGTTTGTTTCAGGGATGGGAGGTGCGTTCTCCCCGACCACTCCTGAACAGAGAGGTCACAGGTTAGAAAAGAAGGAGATTTCAACAGTGTGTGTGAAAATATCTATAACATATACGAAGACACATAAGAACAACACAAGTCAAAAATAGGTTTATCCCAACAAATAACTGTTTATTTGAGAGCTTAGCATGTGGAGACGGGAGTGGTAAGTAATTTAATCACATTTAGAAATGCGGCAACAAAAAGGTGTCTAATATTGGGTTGAATGCTAAATAGCAGCAATTGTCACCTATAAAGGAGATCAGAAATGCAGCTCTTTGATCCGTAAGCTTTGAAAGCAACAAAACAATTAGCAGAGACTCAAAAAGGCTAACTGCAGGTTCATTAGTCCACCCTTATGTCCAAGCCATGTCACAAAAAGATTATTATATAACTTTTTTTAAATAGCAAAATTAGGTTTTTATTTCAGTAACAACTTTCCCCTGCTAGAAACGTGTTCAAGCTTCCTTTTTATCTGAGATAGACTATGGGGCTGTGTTGTACATGCATGCAGCATCATCTCTGCGGTGGTGTTGTGCTTTAACACAAATGCCAGATCTTCCACCCATCATTGTGGTTTATACAAATCGGTGGAATGGCTTTCTCTCGCCACGGGTAAGAGCTACATTTGTGCATTTTTATCTACATCTTTGAAGTTAGGAAAAACATTTGATATTGCGCACCCTCAACATGGAACTCACTGACAAAGTATTTTCCAGTTAGAGGTGCTAGTACCAGGGCTTGAGACTAACGCCGTCCCGTCGTCGAATAAAAATAAAGGAAAAAAAAAAGCGATTATATGTGTGTTTATTTATTACTATCACTTCGCAGATGACAAACTCGCCCAACTAAGTGCTGACTACAATGGAGCGTGTCTTCTCATGCTGTTACTATAGTTAGGCTACTATGACGAGCTGGCTGCTCAACTGTTCCCACCGTACGGGTCCATCTATACACTCAATCACAAACAGCTTGCTGACCTCTCAATCGCACTGTGCAATGCCTATGCATTGAGCGCCACGCATCAATCCTTTCACGCAGTGAAAAATGAATGTATATTCTGATAACATCGACTAGCAGCGAAAATCATCTCCACCCAGCTGATGAGTTTAGCATTATAAACATCTAAAAACTGAAGCACAATCTGGGCAACATTTAATTGGAGTTGCTGAAGTTAACGTGTGTGGATTTATGATGAGATTTATGCCACAAGTTTTCGTTTCGGTTCTACCACTGATGAAGAGCAGCGCACTCATCTCATCTAGTAACCTACAGTCTTAAATGATCTGTGTCGGTCACGGTCTGAAGGGGATCCTCCTAACAGCAAGCAATACGTAATGCATAGCAGAGTGGGTTATAGGGAACTAAAAAATATTATGAATTCTAATTTAATGATGTTTCGTAACGTTTTTAACGCTATTTCTTTGAATGGAGCAAAATAAATATTATTAACAACTAAAAATGAAAATCACAAAGTAAGGAAACAACATTTAATTTTGGGACACTTTACATCAACTTTGGGACGGCTCAAATTGTTTTATGGGATGGTTCCAAAACGAAGGTGAAAAAAGTTAGTCTGGAGCCCTGGCTGGTACCTGGTTGCAGATGTATAGGTATCTTGGAAGATGTTTAAATGTATTGTTAAATGTGTGTAAATGTAACTTTTAAATGCTGTTTCGCTGCCTTTCTTAGACAGCTCAACTTTGAAAACGAGCTTATATCTTAACAGGCTTTCTCCTGGATAAAAAATAAAATAAACTAAATACGAATATCTTGAGCAGTGTTTGTAATTTACCTATTTCAAATATAATATCCCTGTTTTACCCATTTGTGATTCCGTCTACTGTCTGGTACTGCCTCCATGTAAACCTGTAAAACTTGTTGCACTGAAGGCTCTCCTCCAGTGACATCATCACTCCATTAAAATTGTTAAGCTACATCTAAGTAATGTAATCATGTAATCGACTTAGCCACATTTCCAGTCGTGCAGCACAACCCACGTCTGCCTCAAAACAGACACTGGTCATTTTGTCCCCGGCCTTCCTGGAAGTGCATGGTCCAGTCACAGAGAGCGACCTATTACTCCTTTTAATCCCGTCTTTATTTGTCTGCGGCACAGGGCAAAGCCGCACGCTCATTTACACATGTTTGTCCCAGGTGGGTTTTGAGCCAAACTGTCAGGATGTGAACTTGGCAGCCCCTCTCCGCGCCGCCCTGCTGTGAGGTCGGCACCTGCTGTTCTTGAGCACAGGAACAGGTATCAAATGTGCCTGACATTTGCTACGCATCGTTGATTGTGTCACTTTGGACAATAAAAATTCAGAAATCTATAATACATAAAATTTCCATGTGACTGCGACCCGAGTGCTGCTGAGAGTTTTAATTTTTTGCTTGCCCACTCTCCGCTCTTTCTCACTTTCGAACAAGAAGGTGCACCCACAACACACAACAAACTGCATCATGTAATGTCCTTAGCTGGTAATCCGCTGTGCATATAATTCTGGCATCAAGGTGTAAATTATGATCAAAAATAAGATATTGCTTCAGACTGAACATATTATAATGGGGGTTTGACTTTACAGCATTAGGATTTGACTACCCCCCCCACTTCCTCTTCCTAAAGAATCAGCTGGCCCAGAGGTAAAACAAGTGCTTTGGAGGGGAGGGAGGGGGGCTAAGAGCTAATCCAGTATTTCGGCTCTGACAGCAATGCCAAGCCAGGTGACTCTTGTCCAACAAAGCTTAGGAAAAAGGGGGTTAAGAGCTAAAGCACAGTTTGATAATGAGAGAGGAAGAGAAAGGGGTGATATAAAGGACGAGGAACTTCAATTAATTCCTTTAAAATATGTAGTGAAACCCTCACTTTTCATCCCAGTCCCTTGCGTTTACATCCATTTGTGTGCCAGACAGAAGGCAACAAGAAAAGCTGGCTGGTGAGCATACTGAGCTCAACCCAAGAGGGGGGAGGGAAAACAAGCGAGAAAGTGAGAGCCAAATATACAATAAAAAAGGGGGCAGTTGGTAAAACCTGCCAGATGGTGTGTGAGGCATAGCTAGGTGGGCATCCAATACCTGAGGGGGCGGTGGAACCGAGGGGGGCTGCTTTTCGCCTCCGCTTGACATCCCCTGTACATAGAGAGCCGAGGTGCCCGCTGGTCTGTCTGCAAAACCAGCCAAGCAAGACAAAATATGAGCATATTAGTTTTATCTCAAATAAAGCCACAGAAATTTATCTTATTCATTTGAAAAACACCATTCAACATTGTGAAACCAATGCAGCAGAAACAAAAACAGGTACTAAAGGAAATTAATGAGTTCTGGTCATAAATCACTGGTGTTTAAACTGTTGTTCTCACCTGCTGGCTGTTTTTACTGAACAGCTTCTCCGATGCCCTCTGTCTGACCGTGGGTCCCAATGCAACTGAAGTGGGCAGTGAGGGAAAGAAGAGGAAATACAAAAGTTGATGTTCAAGCAGTCAGCAAAGTAATCCTTGCAAAAACGCGATGCCAGTATGTTAGTATGATACACTAACCACAATGGTTCCTTGTAATAGACCAAAACCTAAACTTTGCATTTCAACCCATATTAAAAGGTATTAAAACAAAGTAAAGAAACCTGGCTCACCTGTCCATGTTCTCTCCTTGAGCCCGAGCTAAACCAAGGCCTGTTGGAGATATAATAGTGTCATAAGGGCCCTCAAATTCCCATCAAGGCAGTGGTCCAGAGACAAAAACCACAAATTCCTCATCATTTATTTCTGTAAGTGAATTGTTGGCCTTTGTCCACCACAGAAACCAAAAAACCTTTTTAGACTTTAGCTTGGGAACCTTACTTGCATTTGGACTGCAGGAACTCAATTAGAGTTTAATACTTTTAATTGATTAGCCTGCACTCAACCAAAAGCTGGGATATATGCGGAACCATTAATATGAAAATGATGAAATCCATATCTTACTACTAAATAGACTGAATGACTCACTGTCTGATCTTGCATGTCTGTATAGTGTCTGCTGTGATCCGTGTTCCAGGTTACTTTGCTTTCACACTGCTTGTTTACTAGACAATTCTAGATCTAAATTGATTTTAAATGAAAACGGTGGCTTGCATTTCTAAACCACTTTATTTGTAAAGCACCTTTCAAAATGCAACTTACAACAGTAAGAACGCAAAAACACAGAATAAATAGATAACAGAACAGTCAGAATTAATAGTAATTTTAATTTGGTTGGGGACTCACTCATGGGAGTCCTGGCTTTGTCTGCCCAGTCTGTCATTGAAGCCTTGGCTGGAGCTGCCCTGAAGCCCTGCCTCAGACGCCTGTTGGTTTACATGAAGACGACTCAGCCTGGCCTGGAACCCTAACAAACACAGTACGGGTTCAAAACTCAGGATGTTACTGAAATGATAAGATTCGTATGCCGCAGACGGTTCGTGGTGGATGAGAGGCAACTGAGCCCAGTATGTCCCACCATCAATCTCCCTGGGATACAACGCAGGGAGGGGTCCTCTGGGACATCAGCGAGTAAGAGAAAGGCTTGCTTAAAATCCTGCTTGATTATATTATGCCTACACAACAAGTTGATGGACTGTATGCAGTAACACTTTGTAGCCACACTGCTGAGCAGACAGTGCCTTCTACTGGTCGAGAGTGAGACTGCAATAACATTGTAAAATATGCGACTGAATTTCCATCGTCCCCCAACCACTATGATCATATTGTAAAATCTAAATATATTCGCTCCTATTGTATTACCTACATTTCATTCCAAAATTTGTTACAAGCCACCTTCAAAAGACATTTAATGCCAGTGTCTCTGAGTTTCTAAACAATGATACTGCTGCTGTCGTCAAGTATGTCGTCTATGTTTCCAGCCTACCTCTCTGTGCTCCAGGGCTCATGAGGGGGAAGGATCCAGTGAGGATGCTATTGAAGACCGGGTCAGCTAGGTCCAGCTCCTCTGACCCGGTCTCCCTCTCCCACCAGGGAACCACTCCTGCGATCCCACAAGCACCTCCAGGACCTGAACCAGAGCCCAGATCGCCGTCGTAGAACCAGTCACTCTGCTCGTCATCAGCTGGAAGAGAGGGAACAGAGGCAGAAAATGTGACCCCAGTTGAGCACTGCTACAGATGGATTCATCGTGTAATTTGTCCACCACAGAAACAAAAAAACCTTTTTAGACTTTAGCTTGGGAACCTTACTTGCATTTGGACTACAGGGACTCAATTACAGTTTAATACTTTTAACTGATTAGCCTGCACTCGACCAAAAGCTGTCATTTTCTATTGTAAACATTGTTAGCGACATACTGTTTTACATGACAGGAGTTATTTGGAAAATGGTGGTGTCCAGGATTGATAAAGGAAGCTCTACTATGGCCACACTGACAGATGAAAAGGTTAACGGTGTAATGATAAACCACGGTTAAATTTCCAATGGATAGCATTACTATTTCAAATGTTCTTATGATTAAAACTGTGTTCGGTCACCGCGCTTTGCAAATACTGTCCAGAACCAAAGCTAGCAACAATCTCCCAGGCGCAGCATACAATGTGGGTTTGTTTTGAGTCAATGACAACATGGAGGTAGAAGTGACAGCGCTCCAGAGATTTTTCAGCCTAGTTCTTCAGTCTACTCTGAAGTGTGGTCATATTTTGTTTTTTATAAGAGCGCTGAGGGAAATCGCTGCAAAATGGGGCAAATCTTATGAGTCATTTTCATGACCACCACCCAAATATAAGGTAATAATACAAGGTTAATTTTTAGCTCAGTGGAAGGTTTGTCGTCCAACTTGCTAATAGCTTGTAAACTGAAGCTCTCACACTACACGCTGTTCTGCTGCTGTAGTAGCGCAGTCTAATACTGTTGGCTACTGAGGAGTGCCGTGGCTGATGCGCTGTACTTCTGTTACCTTACTGTTTGATTCTTAAGAATCTCCAGGCTTTGTTGTGTTGCTGAATAGTAAGTTTATTTGTTTGAAATGTCAATTTGTCCAGTTTCATGACAAAACCATATACTGTACTACATATACATACAATAGACTGTCAAACAAAAGGTTCCCAGTTTCCCTGGCCAAAATGCGCGACAGCGGTCAAAAACCCTTACCCTTCCGGTCACCTACAACAGTTTGAATGCTACCTTTATAACATAAGAAACACTACCCAATGTCTGAATGCACAAAACACCCCATTTGGCTCGTACAGCTGCTGTATCTATTGTGTCTCTGCAGACTCTATTTGCCCATTGCACACAATACGTAGTTTTGTCACCCAACCAACATTGTTCATTTAATATCGGGCTGTCGTCATATTGGTTGTAAAAGTGTTTCAACAGGAGAACTACTGGAGGCTCCTGTATTTATGTCAATTTTAGGGCTAATTATATACAACTACTATCACTGTCTTCTTAAGACTAAATTTTAATTGCATATACTTTCTAACATCCTTACTGTTAATGCACACTCAATATTAGGGGAGTAACGGTACATGTAATCGTACCGGACCGTTTTGGTACAGGACTTTCAGAACGGTGCACATGTGCACCGAATGCGTTTAACGTCATATATTAGGCTTGTTTTGTGTGTGGGACATACGTAAATTCCAAGTTTCCACACGGACATATTAAGTGGCGGACCAAATCTCCGCCTTGTGGCTCTACAGCGCTACACAAGCTATACCGCTTTAGCCCAGCCGCTTACTAACTAGTGACTTCAGCATCATGGCCAGTGCAGAGAAGCCATTGCTTTAGGACCCTCCCTTATTGTTAAGGTTTTCTGTTTGGGAACACTTACACTTCCTAGTGAAATACAACAACGGACAAGTTGATAAGACGAAAGCAGTGGGCCAACATTTCTCAGTAGTGATCGGGTATGTTTTAGGGTTGGGCGATGTCTACAAAATTTCCATCGGACAATGTCTGCAATGAGACATTGGAATGGACGATGTCATCGGGTGCGCACGCACACGGGGGGCAGCAGTCGTCTTACGTGCATAAATGTGTTGTCGCACAAACTTCACTGAGTACAAAAAATTGGTAGACTATTAACTTACGTTACAAGTCGCGGTGGATATTTTACGCACGGAGCAGGTAAAGCAGCATTGAACACACAGGGTGCAGGTGTTGGTTTCAGTTGTTTGACAGGCTGCGTCATTAATAAGCCAACATGCGGCTCACCTGCTGCTGTGACAACGGATTGCGGGTGGAAATATATGGGAAAAAGACGAGTTCTCAGTCTATTAGGCGACTTTATAATTATTATTATATATTCCTTTAGTTCCACCAGTGTTTAGCTACTGTGTGTACACTGCTTTTGAGCATGAAGAATAATTCAAAACACATCTGAGTATGTACCTTGCCTCCCCTCGTCATTGGTGTAGAGGCCTCCGTCACTGCTGTTACTGACACTGCTGGTCTCGCTAGAAAGATAAATGAAAAAACTAATTAGAAAGCCCGCAAATAAATGGTCAACAAGAAGTCAATAATTGTCTATTAGAAGAAAAACTAGCTCTCTCCCACACACCGTGGGGTATTACTGAAGTTGTTTGATACTAGTGCCAGTGAGTGAGCTATCTGAGTTTTAGTATCAATACTAAAACCTTATAAATATACGCTTTTTTCCCAAATTAACCACAGAAGCCAAGGTTTTCGAATGTATGGCAAAGTTTCTATTTAAAAATCATGAACTTTTTGATCAAAGAATAAGTGAATAAGAACCTGACCAAAATCTTTACCAGCTTTTGGTAAATTATGAAAAAAAAGTGAGGTTTGATATCCAGCCCCACACAGAACAGAGTACTTACTTACATGTTGGCCAACTGTGTCACACACATACTTATAAAAACAGTATACATAGTATAGAGACAGAGGAGTTGCAACATCTGGAAACAGCAGGGCATAGAGAAAAAAAAAGTCAAAACACTAACCACCTGTCACTCATGTCCTCATCCGAGCCCTTCTGCTCCTCCAACTCCATCTTGTCCTTAGACCCTTCAGTTGGAGAAGAGATGGGGTCCTCACTCTCCACCACCACCCCTTCATCTGCAGCCTCCATTCCCAGCCTGTGGGGTGCCAGTTTCCTCTTCTTCACCCTGCACTTCCCTCCCCCTGGCCCTACCAGTCCACCCATACAGAGCTCCATGGCACCCCTGCCCTCACTTGCACCCATTCTATGCGGCCTGCCGCCAGCACGGGCTTTGGGGACAGGTGGGGGCCCTAGTATAGTGGAGGAGGGGGGTTCGGGTTCTACAGGTGGGTCTACAGCCATACGTTTGACCTTACGTCTCCGTCTAAGGCTGCGAGTTCCCTCGGCAGACCCCAGGACACCCAAGTCGTCTGGCCAAAGCGGCCGCTTGCTTCGTCCCATGTCAGCTGTTAAGGGGGTGCGCCGTTTGGGGCCAAGCTGTTCATCCGAGTCGCTGTTGTCACGGGCATGGCTGTTGGCAGCAGAGACACCCCCTGTACTGGCACGGTAGTCCTGCAACAAACATCAATGTGCTAAATACCAGACTGTGATTCTGACGCTAAATTAAGAAACTTCAACAAACCTGAGAATGCTCATTAGGCCAAAGTGATATTTGAGTGTGGCTGAATTTATGCAACACATAACACAACTGGATGGTAGAGAGGAAACTCCACATGCGTTATGCATTAAGGTCCCATATAAGACAACTGCCACTTAAACTGCAAAATAATCCGTACTAAGTGGGCAATTCCAACCTCATGTGGAGACCAGTAGATTACAGTTACCAAAGGATTAGATCTGATTAAGGTTTTACTACTCTTGCAACAGGTGTGAATATCTGTAAAGACGAAGGGAGCAAGTTATGAGTGTCGGGTTATAACACCCTTTATCAGTAATGACATCATTTTTTGCACCCCTTAAAAGAACAGGCTGAGCAAAACAACAGCACTTCTTGATGTCTTAAGACTTCCATAAGTATTTTTTGCTCAAGGACCTCTTAGCTGACACAAGGTTTTTGTTTCTACTAAAAAGGTGTGTTTGGTGAAGAGCTGTGTCTATAACAACCAAACGCCAACTCACCTTGTGTTCTTCCACACTGGACTCTGACCCCTCACTGAGGTGGCCTGTCTCCCAAGGCGGGTGTGGGTTGTCCGAGCGTCGTTTTCTACCCCTCCGTTTCCGAGCCTGCCTCTTCAGCAGACAGCCCACGGCCAGTGCATGGTCTCCTCCATCACCAAAACCGCCGCGCGCTGCTTGCTCAGAGCTCTCCTCCAGTGCTGACACCAGGTCATGGACAAGTTCGTCCATTGTCCGGCGAAAGTGCCTGAGGTGCAAAAAAAAAGGGGGATACGTTGAGGATGGGTAACTATGACCTGGATGAAAGAGAATCTTCATTTACAAATAAAGGCGATACTATTTCACACATTTTGTTACATGCCTGGACACTTAAAAACATTTAACAATGCAACATGTGTTGTATCGGAGCTGTCAACGGTGTGTGTGGGAAAGCTATGGGTGCTATTGGGAAACTTGGCATAATAGGCCGTAAGAAAGTCTGAGGATGTATGTAGGCATGATTTGTAACTTAGCTCGCCACTGGTAGAGGAAGCAACAGACAAACAGTTACCTAATCATTACAGACCTAAATAAATCCCTGCCTCGTAACATAACTATTAGCTTATCTATTTGTCTTTACCGATAAGATGGTTCAGAGTGGCTATGGGCAGCCATTAAACTCACATTAGCCCGATATTTATTCACATTTTACACATTATTCATCTCTTGTCGTCGAGTAAAGTTGAAAACAACAGGACCTTATGAGTTCGTTGAGCAATAACGTCAACTTACTTAATAAATCTGCCTGCGATGTCCCCTGAAATTAGCTTTAACTTAACGTTACTCTGTTTAAATGAGCTGTTTGGTTATTAGATTCGTGAGCTAGCGTAACGTTTTCTTGCTAGCTGGCTAAGTCAACTAACGTTAGCTAAGTTACAACAAACGTCCAACTAAGTTATCACTAAAGATACTTAACTAATGTTAAGAACCAAGGTTCGCAGTTTTAAATTGTAGATAACCCTAACCCCTAACCCCTAACCCTAAGTTTAACGACTGTCGCCGGAAAATAAACAACGAAACCCTTTGATATTCACATTAGCTTTGCTGCTAGAAAGTTAGCACAGTTAGCTTTAGCTCTCTAGCCGGCTGATTCACGAGAGTGGAGTGGACGTGAACAATATGTTACGTGTCATTGATTTGAAAGACCACCTACCAGCCGGTTCCCGCTTTGCCGATGGTTTTTAGATTAGCTGCACGGAACATTAAAGCCGCCAAATGCCAGATACCTTTAGCCAGAAACAGCGGACAAACATTTACACACCACAGACACCATTCTGACACAAAAGCTAACGATCAGCTAGCTGGATCAATATGCGACAAGAGGACAGGGGGCCGTGAACGAGGTATTATGCTGCCTTCAAGTGCTGTAGAATATTTTCTGCTTGCCTTGAGACAGGGGAGCACAACAACATAGCCAAATGGTTCATAATAAAAATTTTTAACACTATGTGCAACACTACTGTTCTTCAGTGTGTAATTTGTATTACTTTTATAGAAAATCAATGTCACGTTTTCATCCCTGTCCAAAAAAGGGAGTATGTGCATCTGTCCACAGACATGAAACCCATAGCAACCCTACCTAACAAACCTAAACGTAACTAAGCAGACTCCATCTTCTTATGAAGACTGTAGTAGAAGTTCTAGAAAAACTACAAAGACCTTGAGGTGGGTTTTTTGTTGTCAAATTATCAAACAAAATCTAACATGACCTTAATCAAACCATGTAAAATAATTGTAACCCAAATCAGTGAGCTAAATCTTGGCTAATTATGAGTGTAGACTAGAGGCAATTTTATTGTTCATTGATTTAAATAGACCATTGTTTTACATGGGGTATGTTGAAGTTCAAGGCTCAGCTTTATTGTCATTATCTAATACAGGACTGAATGAAATACAGTTGTAGCCCCCTTCACATTACACATATGTATAAACAAATATTTAATTTAGAATAGAATAACACAATACAATTGCACACTGTAGATAAAAGTAG
Organism: Micropterus salmoides; assembly: GCF_014851395.1. Taxonomy (NCBI): domain Eukaryota; kingdom Metazoa; phylum Chordata; class Actinopteri; order Centrarchiformes; family Centrarchidae; genus Micropterus; species Micropterus salmoides. The sequence goes on from NW_024040928.1 coordinate 12,718,576, forward strand.
GAATAAAAAGGAAAACTATATTATATTTAAAATGAAGATATACAGTGACGTATATAGATGGGTGACAAACTAAAGGAAAAACCAACATGAGCTGTCTTCATAAGGAGTCACGACCCTCCAGAACAGCTTCAGTGCTCCTTGTCAAGTCTGTGGAATTTTATTGGAGGGATGTACACCATTCTTCCACAAGATAGTCCCTCTTCTTTATTTATATATAAAACCTTTATTTAATCAGTTAATATAATTGAGAACAAGATCTCTTTTGCACGAGAGACCTGAGTCCAACAGATAAAAAAAAAAAAACATAGCCAGACTTAACAAAAGGACATACAGCATCAAAGACAGTCACAGACATCACCATAGATTTAAAGATTAATGTTTATATTATATAATTTGGTCTTGTGGAGATGGTAATGGAGAGCATTGTCTTACACACTGTTCTAAAATCTTCCATTGGCTTTCAACTGGGTTGATATCTGGTGAATGTAAAGGACGTAGCATTAATTGTATTCATGTCATTTGCATACTCACCAAACCTTTGAGTCAGCGATGCCTGGTGCACTGAAGCATCTGCATTTGATATGTTTCTCAACTATTTTATTTAGGTTTTTCCTTATAATTTGTCCCCCGTCTGCATATATCTATACACGCTTACACACAGAAAATATGTAGAAGGCATGACTAGCAGGTTGCATGTTGTTTCTAGAAATATTTAGTAATGATTTATTACCAAAGATACAAGTAGTGTAACAATTCTATACAACCGAAGCATGTATTGTAAGTCGGAGTTTAAATGCAGCGAGTGAAGGCAACTTTCAGGTCAATTCCAACACCGCGTGTATTTACCTGTTCTGACCTCTGGGGGGCAGTGTAGGCTTTTATTGGAAAGGCTTCCCATTCCAGGTGGATGTCATGGTTGCAAGCGGTCAGCTGGCCTATCAAATATGCACCAAAGGTCACCAGTTCAAACACATCAGTGGCAAAAGAGTCATATTAATTACAGTGGTCACTTTAAGAGTCACTGGGTACCAGAGAGACTTGGAGCTCACCCCATGCAACAGGTGCTCTGCTCTCATCTGAATGTCAGTGACGGCGCTACTACGGTCAACATGGGATCAATGGCAACAACAGGTGTCCCAGCCTCTGTGTTAACTAATGAGAAGTTTACACATTGAAGAAACTGTCAGGCACGCATTAGGAAGGGTGAGCTCTGTGCCAACGTAATTTGTCCTCTGAGCGGTGTGCAATCATGTTTGTGAGGAAGTCCACTTAGACCAACATTCTGACAGACAATCCTAACAGGTGTCCGTCCCCTCCTCAAATGCGTAAGTAGTCAGTGGATGATGAACACGCTAGGATCGTCTCAGGTTTCTAACCGGGGTGCCCAGAAAGATTTAGTAAGACACTGTTCCCTTGAACGCAGCAGTCAGACGCTTGCCATGCTCGCAGAGGGAAGACACAAGTTCTGGACTGGACCAGAGTTTTATACATTCACATCAGTTTAGATCTGCAGCTAGGATCAGACACATTATGGAATCATGATATCAGCAGAGGATGGTGAAGAGTTTGATGAGGCTGACACTACCTGGAGCTGGGTAAAGTGATTTGTAGATCATCTGCATGTGTGGAAGCATGAATTGTGAGTACATCTTGATGAACACAATCAGTGGATGTAAAAGTGAAAAGGGGTGAAGGACTATGTGTTTACATGCATCTCATTTACAGCATGGATGGAGAAAAAAGCATGCAGGTGAAATGTCATGTTTCTGGAGATATTTATGCACGCACATTATGTTATGTCATTCAAAATGGTATTCTGTTTTTATTAAATCAGAACATAAGTTAAGTATTAGAAACAGTGTTTTAAGGTGACAGGTCCTGTAGCAGGTTCTAAGGACAGCAGAGACAGTGAGACCAGGGGTGTGTGTTTCAGTAATCCCCCTCTGTAAGACGATCTGCTCCGGCTGAAACATGGGAGGGAGAAGAAGAAAAAAAGAGTGTGAAGGGGGGCATGAGTGGGGGCCAGGGGTAAAGCAGGGTGGAGGGATAGCCTGATCAATCGATCAAGTTTATTTGCCACATGTAATCATATAAGGTACAATCACAGTTAAATGTAGTGAGTGATCTTCCTACTCCCTCTGAGTTTAGGTTATTTGGTAAGAAGGGATTCTACTTTGGTGGAAGAAAACAACATGTGCCATGCAAAATGACAGCTTGCAACTCAGACTCATTTTGTGAGATAACACATACACAAATTCTCACGCAATCATGATTTTAAGGGGGATGACATTGGGCCTCTGCCTGATTGCAACCTATATTGGATATAATGAACATGGAAAGCTCTTAATTGTGCAACCTTTTGAAACTACCAAAACACCTTTAAAGATATTTGTGGATGCTTATATTTCTTTTCAATAAGACTGAAGAGAATGCAATGCAGTGCTGTGGCAGTATCAACGACTGGTAGTTGTTGGGTGGTTTGGGAGAGTGTTTGTGCAAAGAAGGTGATGTTTTCTCTCTCACACGTTCAAAATAACATCCTTAAAAAACACTTCACTATTTTTGGCATATACATGAATGTAGAATAAACAAAACGTTGCCCTTCTACAATTTGAGATGTAGTGCATAGGCAACTCATAGCTACACAGCCAAACAACCACAGTTATGACTGGCTGAACTGAGCGTGAGCCAAGACACTCCTCCCACCAGAGAGGGTGAATTTTTGATCCAGTGCTACATAAGGTCAACCTACAGGTACCAAATCAGGGCAGTAGTAATTTTGTGTGAATGCATTAAAAAGAAGATAAATGGGCTTCAGAAAAATTCAACTACTTAAAAACCTGGACGCTTTTGTCTTTATTCTGCTGTTACTGAGTGGATTAGCGACACTGTCATATGTCTGCTTGTCTGATACTGGTCATGACACTGACCACACATGTCAAAAATGAAATTGCTATTGTGATGTTTTTGTGTCCAGATCACATCGGCTGATTTAGCGCTTCATGGCAAAACAACATGTCTAAGGGCAGCTGACATAAAGACTGATGTGAGAACCACCTGCATATTTAGGGGTACCAGTATGGGCTGACCACTGCTAGTGATGAAATATAAAAGTATGTGGTCATGCCTAGACATTTAATGTCACAAAGGATGTAAAGGAAAGTACGGTCATTGTATCTTTCACATTTATAAGTTGTTTAGTACAATGCGACGAATGTGATGTAAAAAAGGAAATGTTGAGATGCTCATAGTACATTCAGGGTGTGACAAAAGTGTACACAACACTAGCAGTGGCTGCGATGAATGAAAGTGATCTTTAGCTAAACAGGAGAGAAGAGCACCTTTATAAATAGTTATTTAATTGGAGTAGTGGAAATGAGGAAAAACATGCTCAGTTTGTGGGAGAAATGCCAAGACCACACTTCATATTTCACAGGACAAAAGTGGAAATCACATGATAGGACATTTCACGTAACATATTATGCAGTAAAAGGAATAACAATTCCACCAATCCATCCATTCATAAAACTGCTTAATATCAGCTGGGGTTGCAGGTTGGTGCAGAGTCAGCAGTTTGACAAAGTCAACAAAGTTGAAGTGACACTAAACACACTGAACCTACAAGGTTGTAAACCACAAAACACACACTCAGCCGGAGCAAAACAAGATGAGACAGCAGCTGTGACACTGAACAGTGTGACATGGTGACACACATTGCTTGCTACTTAAAAAAAATTATCAGATTGTTCAAAAGTGTGAGTGGAACATGTGTTTTTTACTTAATTGCATTGGTTTTATCTCTTAATTTCAGTCACTTAATTTACAATAGCCTCACCTCCCATCACAGTGTGAACATCACACCAGTGTCCACGTTTCATGAAGAGAGTGATATTTTACTGTGAAAATGTTGGCTGTGTTCCCACCACACAGAAGCGCGAGCACTCACACACACACACACACACACACACACACACACACACACACACACACACAGCTTTGTACCAATAGCTTTGGCAATAATGTAACTTTAACATTCACATCAATAAAGCTTGTCTGAATTTTATAGTACTTTGAGAGCACAAGTAGCCTAAGGGAAATATGGGTCTACATTAGCCTTACACGACAGACATAAATCGCCACCACCAATCAACCACATCCTCCCTGACACACAGTCACCCTACAGGGTCTCAGGTTAAACTGCTACCATCGCATGTGCTACCATGCAGGGCTGTGATTGGCCAGAGAGATCACCTCACTGCATACGGTGACTTCAAACTCTGACGTAGTCCCACATTTCCCGCCGTCATAGCTGCGGTGCTCTTTAAACTGAGACACTGTACCGTGTTATGGTTTTGCTAAAATCACTGCGTATATCAAATATAATACATAATAAGCCCTGGCCACAATGTATCATTTAACCCACGTGCGTGTATACATGAACATAAAGCACGTGTCTATATTTTGTAGTTTTTGGACTTTTAAAACTATCTTTAAGCTATCCAGTTACAGGTTTAATGCAATGTGTAGCAGTTGAGGCTCTTTGTACATAAAACGCTAATATATACAAGCTATAAAACAGGGCAAACGTTCACTTTCACAATACCAATTTGACGTAACCAGTCAAGTGTCAGCAAGTAGCTTAAGTTTCTTTCTTTTTTTGCCACTGTGGCAGCTGAAACGATGCGTTTGGCAACCCAACAGCTCGACGCTGATTGGTCAGCGGGCGGGTTTACGCTGCAGATGATGTCGTCAACTGACAGGGCTCCCCGAGACAGAGAGAGCGAGAGAGTACCGGGGTGAAATCAGCATCGCGTTTACTTAAATAGTCCGTTTTTACGCCGATGTAAGGCGGTGACAGCAACTTGGGTGCTTTATCAGACACTCCAACATCACCTCGCTTCTGTAATGTTTTGCTGCGCTGCCATTCACCGCTAAGGAAACGCCAGCCTCCGTGCATTGGTAATAGCTGTCAGCACTCTCAGCTACAGAAGGTATGAGCCTGTTTTGATGATGTGTTTGACTCCACCTGTCTGTCCTCATGATGTCCTATAACTGTTTTTCACACTGTTGTAGGCTACTCTTATGATCAATACTGCCTCCCTATAGTTATTATTCATGTATCATTCATAACGATCATTTTCCATGGCATTGTCAGGATGCTATGAGACAGCTATTTACTTACATCTATTGGATGTACATCTATTGGATGTAAGTAAATAGCTCTTTTAAATGTGTGTTCAGGGAAACTGTAGCTGTTTGTTGTTATGAGAATGTATACGGTATTTTTAAAGTAACTAATAATTCATGGCTTACATCTTGCTGAGGCTTTTATTTTGTTAAATTATCAGGAGGGGGGGAAGATTATGTCTTTTTGTGGGGCATATGAGTTATGTCTGTTTACTAATGTGGTACTAATGAGACATGGTGAAAATAAAAGACTCTGTCTATACTGGCAACACACTGCATGCTGAGTGGCCCAGCCAGACTCCAGCCTGGAAGGAAATCTTCTCAACTGCTGCTTGTAAATCCATTAAGCTAATGATTTTTTAAAAACAGGATCCCTCAAAGGGCTGTAAAAGTGGTGTGTGATTTTATCTACCACTCATTTATGAAAAAAAGCAGTGCTGTCAGTGTTTTGAGACATTGTTCCTCTTTTGGTCCTATCTGTAACACAAGAAAATCTATTTTTGGATGAAGCAGCTCTGCAGGATGTAGCAGTGTCCACCCCAACAGCTCCTCTGTTTCGAAAACCAGCTGGGTTTGCTGGCAGCTCTGTAACTCAATGCCTTGGTGAAAAGTGAAATGAATAATTAAAGATGGCGAAGGTCATCTGCAAGAGGTATTTGAAGATGCAGACATGGTTGTGGCTGCTCAGATTAATCTGCTGCTTTAAAAATAGAACTCCTGTTCTTATATAAGGGGCATGTTCTCTTGGTCACATGCTGAAAAATGGGGTGGGGTGGGGTCGGGGGCATGTTGGCATCGTTCCAAATCTCCCCTGTTGCTGCAATAATTTTGGGGGCCCACTGCCAACTGAGTCAAGGTCAGACCGCCTTCCTTATTATTAGACAGCTGAAAACTCCAAGGAGTCGTGTATCCTGTACAAATGGGATTTATCACGTTTGGTCATTGGTGTTTGCATCACAGAAACCCAAATAATCAATGGTGCCATCAGATATAAGGTTGAATAGATGTTCTTGAAAGGTTTTTTGTTTGTTTTTTCCCCTTACCTTCTTTACATTATGCTAATAATGCTCCTTAATCCAAAGGCTACGGGCAGAAAAAGATACCGAATTGTTGACCACATAATATCTCATTGATTAATTGAGAGGATGCAGACAGGCACATAAACATTGGATCAATACTAGAACGGAGAAGTTAGGAATTTAATCCACGTGCCGACACGAATGATGAGTGTTATGTATTTGTTGGCTATCGGACCCTGAAAACAATGGAAAGAACAGTCAATATATTCAGACTAATGCACTCAGTCACTTACAGTCTAGTTCTTGTGTAACCATATCCGTTACCTTCAAAAGACATTTGCATTGTTTGACATTCACAGTCCTACTCCCTGTCTTTTTTAAAGGTGTGCTGCTGTACGTCAGCCAACAAACGCCATGGAGAGTTATAAAATCACCTTCGCTACGCAATTACATGCTGGTCTGACTTAGTTTGTCCTCTGACCTCTGTTGTCTTGGGTTGCAGAATGGAAACCAGTTTGACAGGATTTCCAGACTTAGCAGGAAGGGGAGAGGAGGGTGGGGTCAGAGTCCAAAGCGGCAACAGGTTCTTTTTACATGTATGTAGGCCACAGACTGTCCTGAGAGAAATTACAAGAGCAGTGTACAGAAACCAGCCGTCCTCTTTCCATAGCCATGCCAGTCATAGTGCAGCCTTGCATAACTGAGTATTAGAATAACTTCACCCCATTCACCTGAAGGCGAGTTATACATCACCGGTGGTTTGATTGAGCAACTGAAGAATGGCACAGCAGATGTCGGTTCATAAACACGTCCTGGTCTGAAGGTTGGCTGAGTTCGAGGCATGGTTGTGTCCTGCGCTGTGGAGCTTAGCGATCAAGACTATGATTTAAGTAGCAAATTTAGACCCTCTGGTATGGATGTCGTTTTAATGCTAAATCGTTTCCCCTGTCCCTCTCTTGTCTACCTCCCTCTCCTTCACTGTCCTCTCCACCAGACCCGTCAGACCATGAACTACGTGGGCCAGTTGGCAGGCCAGGTGTTTGTCCAGGTCAAAGAGCTGTACAGAGGCCTCAACCCCGCCACCCTTTCCGGCTGCATTGATGTCATTGTAGTGAGGCAGCCCGATGGATCCCTGCAGTGCTCGCCTTTCCATGTTCGCTTCGGCAAGATGGGCGTCCTACGTTCCCGAGAGAAAGTGGTAAGGAGATGAAAACAGGGCAAGCACCTTTTGTAGATGCTTGAGGATTGAGGCTAAGTCTTGTTTCCATCCATTCCAATCTTTTGCCCCTTTCTCTTCTCCTACAGGTGGACATGGAGATCAATGGAGAACCAGTGGATCTACACATGAAGCTTGGGGACAATGGAGAAGCCTTCTTTGTGCAAGAAACAGAAAATGATCAGGTATGTGTGACCGTAATTGTACCCGAGCTGTGAGTGGCTTGCTCCAGGCTGTTATTAATTCAAAGTGTAGCACAACGTCCGTTAAAGATTTAAGTGAAAACACGCATCATTCTCCGCCCCCCCAACCCAGACACACCCATGTTTAAAACCGAAAGGCATTATCCAAACTTTCTTAGCTCCTTACACACAGTCGTGGTAGTTTGAACGAGGTCACGCTGTGTGCAAAGTTGGCACAGGGGCCAGGAATTTTTTTCCTTCCCTTTTGGCTGAAAAGCATTCCTCTGTTCATCGGTGAGTGAGTGAGCCCTGAATACAGCATTTACTAGCTCAGGCTTTCCAACCTATATTAAATGCTGTGGCCTTATGACTGAGGATAAACCAGGATTGGAATTTCCTGGCAAATGAATACGCTTATGTCAATTGAAGTAGGACGTGTGAATTTGGTTATACTATTAGAGGAATGGTTAAAGGTTGACAACTTGAATAGAAAGTAAGAAATACCCTCTTCTTTCAAAAAAGTTATACATCCCATTTCTAACCATTCAAAATGTAAAATACAATATGATTTAATTAAAATTCATGGAAAACTATGAGAAAAAGCTGCAGTTTTTCCTCAGTTCTTGGAAAGCAGATTTTGTTCAACATCCTGTGATTTCATTTGATTTAGAGTTGCAAATCGCGTGTACAGTCATTATAAAATGTTCCTTCGCTGTTGTATGCACATGAGGATGTGTTCAGCCGAAAGATACAAACAAGCAGGGAACTACTGAGGAAGTGGGTGATTTATTTTCCCCAAAGTGGTGTCAGATTCCCAGGCCTGGACGAATAGGCAGGGGAGGAGGATTGTGTCTGAACCCTTTTTTTCTTGGCACAGGGAAGCAAAACGTGAGGGAATATTGTCAGACCACAAATCATGTGATTATCCCTCAGCTTTTTTCTCCCCCTCTCTCTTTCCCTTTCTTTTTTCCATATGTCTGCGCGCACACACACACACACACACACAGTCCCTTGCGTTGACCGCAGGAGACCCTCCTGGAAAGCCTTTTCTTTTCCTAGAAATAAGGATTATAAAACTGCCTCCATTCACAGAACTGAGGAACAATATATTCTGTTTTCTAGGGGGGATTGGCAGCTTTGTTTGGCTGGCAATGGGTCTCCTCACAGCAGAAGTGGCTGAAAACAGTTTGGCTGTGATTGTACATATTTGCCTCACACTAAAATTCAGCAAGAAAAAACATTCAGAGTCATGTTTTAGTGGGAGCCGTTTCAAATTTCAGATTTTCTCGCTTACAGAAATTGTCGGGGTGGATGCCAGAGAAGATATTTTGGATGGAGTATTTTGTTTTTCAGTGTGTATTAAGTGTCACTTTTTATTTGCCTGGATGTGTTCCAACACAAATGGCTCTTTGTGTTGCATGCAGATGCACTCAACAATTCATTTGAGCACACATATTTCAGGATTTATGAATTGAAAATGCTGATTTACTTGAAATCTAATCTTTTTAATCTTCTCTTGTTTAAATAACAGCCATACTTGCAAAATTAGTTTTTAACTCTGGTTTTAGAAAGTCTATATAATGTTTTACTTTCTTACATATTTACTTGAGAAACCACCACTCTCCTTTCACACATGGTGGCATGACGATGTATGAATTTCAAAGAAAGCATTCATCATTTCACATCTCTTTCTTGTCAAAAACAGGAAGTGGTTCCCTCGTACCTAGCCACCTCTCCCATCTTGTCAGATGGGGCCATCCTGATGAGCTCCTCCCTGATGGGGAAGAGCTCTGGGCCACCCATACTGACCCTGGGCGCCACGGGGAGCGCCGGAGAGACTAGCGCTGTGATGATGAAGAAGAGGAGGAAGAGGAGGAGGAAGGCTCGGGCAGACAGCATGAGGAGGGAGGAGAGCGGGGACTACTCCGAAGACGACGACATGTTCACCATAGACATCAGCTCGTATGAAGGGGAGGAGATGGAGAGCAACAGGTTAGAAACAGTAGAATGTGGAGAGAGTGAAAGGAAACGGGGGGGATGGAGGAGATGGAGAAAAAGAGGAATAAAGAAAGCAAAAATAAATCATTTGAAATAATGGAATAACATTGTAGGGAAATCGTGGTAAAGTACTGAAACACATGAGGAAAAGAGATACATGTGACAGAGTAAGGGATGGGGAATGGGGTAGACAGTGAGGCAGTGAGATAAAAAGCATAATCCATCACTGAAATGAGCTTTTAGAGCAGCTGTATTGGAATTGTCATGCAAGAATAAGCACACCAGTTTAGTGGTGAGGCCTCCAGCTGTGACTTTGGCACGTACACACTGAAAAGGTTTTAACTTCAGCCGTGTGAAATTTACTGCCTAGAGAAGAAGAAGCTCTGCTGATGAAAAGAGGAAATATCTTCAGTGTGTCTTCATGTGCTAACACATGTATACATACATTTAATGTGGTGTGCGTTGCAGTATTTGAGCTAAAACAGACTAGCTGCAGGTCAGGCTTGCTCAGAGCCATGCTGTATGTTATTGGTGTTAAAGTCTGCCTATCATGAGTGAATACAGCAGCGGTAGTAAATAACAGCCACGTAACAGATTTATTTTCATCTCTGCACGTGAGTGGTGGATACATTACATCTAAAGCCTGGCTCATCCCTACTGTGCACTACTGTAAAACAACACCAGGCTGGTGTTTTCATTCATGTAAGCTTACAATGAGCCTAGTTATTGGCCTGTAATAAAAAAGATGGTAGGATGCAGCGTTTTTTCATCATTCTTTGATACTAACAGGAACAAACTACCCTTAGACACTAAACCACAAGCAAAAATTAGCATTTTACAAATGTTCAGTCAGAACATGGCTATACTGGTGTTGTGACAGCATTGTAGACATGTTATGTTTTGAGTGCAGACAGAGTGCAACAAGTTCAGGCATGATCTCTGTGGGTGTCGAAAGTCCTTTTGGAAAATGGGTGAAAAGGGAAAGGGAAATTACAGATTATTGCAAAATAAAAGATACACTACATTTAAAAAAAATGCTGATTATTAATATACAATTATATTTTATAGATATGCAATATTTGTGTGTGTTTCAGGACTTCATCTCGAGATGTCTTAAGAGATGAGACAACAGTCGGCTCTTTTAAACAGACTGGCATGTACACTCGTTCAGACGGAGACTGGAGCCCTGTTCAGAGGTGCTTCATTCACTCATGATGCAGACCACCTCATTGCTGTTCAGGAGAAGCAGCTCTTTAACGTTTGTTTGTCCTCTCTTCCTCTCTCAGCCCTGGAAACTCTCGTCCCACCTCCCCCAAGAGCGACTCTGAACTAATGACAAAGCCGTCAGACACCAACCATCAGAATCCAGCCATGCACTGGGCGTGGGGAGAGCTGCCACAGGCTGCCACGGTAACCAGTGTGTCCACTTTTTGTATGTTAATGTTAGTTTGTTTCACGGTGTTTTCATATCTCATCTTCTTCCCTGCTTTCCTAGCCGTCCTTTCTCCAAGTCAAATCCGACCATTCCCCAGTTTGCCCAGTATCCATCCCTGTGTCTGAAAGCACGCACTTCCGTGTGATAACACATGAGATGTCTTCAGAACAGTATGGACCCTGCTCTGAAATGACAGAGGAGACCGCTGAGGAAACAGTCGGGATGGAGTCAACTGCAATGACAATGCCTCGTCCACAAGGCAAGACAGACTCTCCATCCAAGAGAAAAGGTAACGTTTCACTCAACAACACGACAAAATGTATCATTCTGTTGGGAGTCTTGTTTTTCTATCCAGCCATCAATTCATTTTCTGTCAGCTGTACAGCTCAATGGCGTTTGGTTTGTGGTGTTAAAATCAGCAAAACATTTGGAGAGTTAGCCAACCCAGGACTCTGCATTTATGGTTTTAAAAAAAGGTTGACCACCAATACCAAATATCATTACATTCATGGTGTAAGAGTGAAACTCCAAACGGAAACTCAGCAAACTATCTGGATGGCTAGAAAGAAAAATAAGCTTTATTTTGTACTGGGGTTAAATAATACATTGTTGAAGACATGCATCTTGCAATAAAACCTCACTCACTCAGACTCCACAGCCGTCTATTGACAGCCACTATAAGCATTTATCCACAGCTTTTCTTCATAGTGTTGAGTTGACAAGTTGTGTTCATTTTGCCTGTCACTAAGTCAAACCCGAGCTTGTCAGATGATTTCCTCAAGGGGAAAGCAAATACAAAGAAGTAAAGACAGTATATTACAATGGAGTCGTTGCTCTGTTGCAGACAAGAGAAGCCGCCATCTTGGTTCTGATGGAATTTACCTGGACGACATCACAGAGCTCGAGCCTGAAGTGGCGGCCCTCTATTTCCCTAAGAGGTATGTGTACACCCCCACACACACACACACACATTCTTTTGCTTTTCAACTTTGAACACATTTAAATAGCCGAGCTAAGCAATAATTGGGGGTCCATTCTCATAAACTGTAGCGACGGTGGTGCGGCGGTGAGGAGCATCTCCGACCCGGGCCTCCACAGCTCCAGTCTTTCCCCACAGTCGCTCAGCTCTGGAGGAGACAGCGGGGTGGACAGCTTCTGCGACCCCATGGCTGACTTGCCGTCCATCGCCATCTCTTTGTGTGGAGGACTCACCGACAACAGGGAGATCACGAAAGGTAAGATTCTCACACTGAAACAGCAGCGACTGCAAGACCCGCTTCACACACTGTGTTGTAAACTGTGGAAAGGGGAGAATGAAATGTGCGTGTGTCCTTACAGAGCAGTTCCACGAGAAGATCATCTCTTACCAGCAGTTCGCGGAAAACCCCTCCATCATCGACGACCCCAACTTAGTTGTGAAAATTGGCTCCAAGTAAGACATTGGCACTTTCTGGAGTAAGAACATGTTTGTGTCTAAATATAATAGTCACACAGCAGTTTATAATCCACTGTATGCTGTATGGATTTAACTACCATACATTGCAGCAGAAACTGCAGTATGTGCAGGCTTGTTTGGGCTCACTTTTGAAAAGAAGTTTGTTAGACCAAGTTGTTTTTGCTGGAATTGATAAAAATATATGCTGTTTTCTCCCTAAGGTACTATAATTGGAGCACTGCGGCGCCACTTATGCTCGCTATGCAAGCCTTTCAGAAACCGCTGCCAAAGGTAAGAAATTGATACACATAGCACAGATCCTAATGACTCAAGCAGTAGGTTGGTTTTGCCACATGAATACCACTCCCCCTTTTGACCGAATCTGGTACTGCCTCCTCAAAGCTTGTATCCCTAAACACCTTATACATATGCCCATCTTATATTCATTACGTTGCGTACTATGCAAGCTATAAACATGCAACCTCACACCTGAACCTCAGACAGACCTTATGTTTTTCCAAAATAACATGCACTGAATCTATCCCTCCTTGAGCACTCAATTTAAACTTTGTCTTCCCCTCTGTTCCTCTCCCAATTTCATCACTCTCTCCTTCCCTACTCCATCTATTCATCCATCCATTCATTAGTCCTCTTTCCTCGGTTACATTCACTCAGCCTTAGAGTTTCTCCTCTGTGGTCTGACTGGCGTGCTCAGCTACAGCTGTGTATGTCAGACACGACACTCATTTTAACTCACTTACTATCTTGTTTTCTCATCTTCTTACCTTCCTCATTCTTTGTCCCCTATCGAGTGCTTGAAGTCCCAAACACCTCCCACCCATATATGCTTTATTTTCCTTGTTCCTCCCGCAGATACTTTGTTTTTTCTGTGCTACTATTTGTTGATTTACAAACTTTGGCTTTTTATTTTACGGTGTTGTGGTTGTTTGGCATTGTGTGTGCTCCAGATCACAGTGGAGAACATCATGAAGGAGAAGATGCCCAAGAAAGGAGGGAGGTGGTGGTTCTCCTGGCGAGGCAGAAACAGCAGTGCCAAATCTGTAATTTCTTCTTATTGGTTGATAAATTTTTCAGAAGGTGTTTTTTTTTCCTCAGGAGCAAATTAACATTGTTTCTCTGCTTGTAGGAATCAGCTTCTGAGCGTGGGGCCTGTGGCTCTGCTGAGCAGGCTGGCAAAATGACATGCAGGTGAGGAGCCTCACCAGGCAAGAAAATGTTAGTGTTAGTGGAGAGTTAATGAGGGACTAAACATCCTTTAAACATGTCAATGTCTTCATGTCTTATGCCAGACACAAAGAAGACTCGTCCTCTAGTGACGAAGACCACATGGCAAACAAACAGAGCTCCCCTGCCATCCAATCAGAGTCCGGGCTCACCCCAGGGGGTGTGTCTTATAAGAAAACACTCCGACTCACATCAGAGCAGCTGGTGAGGAGTTTGGTTTGAATACACACTGCAGACTTTGAAATGTTTGAATTTTTAATAGTTAACCCTTTTACCTTCATATATTATTTCTCTCTCTTTCTCTCTCTGACACACACACACACAAACAGCTGTCTCTCCAGCTGCAGGATGGTCCTAACGATGTTGTGTTCAGTGTCACCACTCAGTACCAGGGAACCTGTCGCTGTCAGGGCACCATCTATCTCTGGAACTGGGACGACAAGATCATTATCTCAGACATAGATGGAACCATCACCAGGTGTGTGATACATACAACTATTTGTAAGCTGTGCACCTCTGTGGCCTTAATTATTTTTTAATGGCTAAGAGGATTCAGTATGATGAAATAATCTTTTCACAGCAGTTTCATTTGCCACATTCATTCTCTGTTGATCATGAGACAATTTTTTATTTCCCTCTGAACATAAATATGCACCTTGCTGCATGCTATTATTTAACCTTTAACTGTCCCCAGAGAGAAAGTTAACGGGTGGTCATAACTTTCCCATTAATGTACCTTTCAAAACTCTTCCATATCTTATCAGCTTTTGTTTTTGTCCAGGACGTATATTTTTGTGTTTTTCAAGATAAAGAAAGGCCTGTACACACATGTCCCAATGTCACTTATTTGTTTTTGTCTCTAGGTCAGACACATTGGGTCATATCCTGCCCACGCTGGGGAAAGACTGGACCCACCAGGGCATTGCACAGCTCTACCACAAAGTCAGCCAGTAAGCACTCATTTATTAACACACTGTCAGCATAAAATGCTCATACTGCTTCACAACCCTCTACATATTTTACACCAGACGGGCCAAAGACAAGCTCTGAAAATAGAAGAAATAATTTCCAAACCTTATTATTACTCTCTATTGGGTAAAACAAAGTCTCTCTCTCTCTGTCAGAAATGGCTACAAGTTCCTGTACTGTTCGGCTCGAGCTATTGGCATGGCTGACATGACCAGAGGTTACCTCCACTGGGTCAACGAGAGAGGCACCATGCTTCCTATGGGCCCCGTCCTTCTCAGCCCGAGCAGCCTCTTTTCAGCTCTGCACAGGTCTCTCATACACACACATATTTTTTTTATGAATTAGCACTCTACAGTCACATAACAATGTGCAAGAAAATGCAGAAGACACTGTCACTTGAGCACTGTTTTACTGTGCTGATCATCGGTTGCTGTTACATCTCTGCAGTGTGTGTGCGTGTGTTTGATAGGGAAGTGATCGAGAAGAAACCAGAGAAGTTCAAGGTGGAGTGTCTCACTGATATAAAGAACCTCTTCTACCCCAACACAGAGCCGTTCTATGCAGCATTTGGCAACAGACCAACGGTAAGCACACTTTATATACAGTACAGTACTGTTGGTATTTGATTCTAAAAATTTATCAAACACACTAGGTAATTTAAAGGTTAATACTGGTGCTCAGTATAAATCTTTGTTCATCTGGAGTTTTTTTGGTTGTAAAAAAAGCCTTTTATGGAATGGAGTCTTGGTATTTCTAACACTGAATTTATTTCTCATTTATAATTGTAGGATGTGTATTCCTATAAGGAAGTAGGAGTGCCACTCAACAGGATTTTTACCGTGAACCCTAAAGGGGAGCTAGTGCAGGAGCATGCCAAGACCAATATCTCATCGTAAGTCCTGCATCCAGTTTCGATTATCTATTCTAGGAGGTGACATCGTAATGACATTCAGGAGAAGTTTTCTGTTTGCTCATTTAATATTTCTGATTGTGGTCGCCCCCCCTCCTCTATTCAGTTATGTACGTCTGGGTGAGGTGGTGGACCACGTGTTCCCCCTGAAGATGCGAGCCTACTCGTCAGACTTCCCCTGCTCGGACACCTTCAGCCACTTCACCTACTGGAGACAGCAGCTTCCCCGGGTGGAACATCAGGGAACTACGCCTCCACAGACTCCCAGCCCCGGCAGCTGACTACCCGTGGCCTGCTGAGCGGCTCCTCACAGGCAGAGCACTGACTGGTGGTATGCTTGAGATGTAGCAGTCATTTGGATGGTTACATGTGTGTGATATGAATTTGTAGATATTTGTAGAAGATGGAGCACTTTGAGTGCACAGCAGAGAGCAACTTAAATAGGATAATCTGCAGCTAATAAAGCACATGACAGATGGAAGCGCACTTTTATGAAAAGACGGCCTCTGTAGCCTTCTGACTAGATGTATGTATATGAGTAATTTATTCAGGCAGCTTAGCACATTATGTTATTTTTGAGTGAGTGTTAGTATCATTTTAGTAGCTAGACTTTCTAGGCTATTCATGCAGAGAGTTGCATGCTGTATTTAACAGACAGTATACCTGTGGCATCTGTTCAGAAGTGCGTCATACAGAACACAACCATACTGAGCAAGTTACGTCAACTTGTGCCAAATATTCAATGTAGAATTTATTTTCTTACCCTGAAACTTCCCAGTCAAGACTGTTATAGCTCCTGAGTCTACATGGAAATGCACATATATATACATGCAGGCTAATTTTACTTTAGAGCAGAAGTTACACTATAAAAATGCTTTAACGTTATTATTTGTTGTTGAGACAAAGTAATTCTGACAAGGGAGGAGAACGCACAACCTTTTTAATAGTCATAATAATTGGTTTTGTCTAAAAAATCAACAGTGTTTGTGAGATGAATTGCTGAAAATGTTTATTTTTCTATTGTAATCACACTCTGTGTATATGTTGTGGTCAGAATGTAAATTCTGTGGTGGCCAGTAGTTACAGTTTATACAGTGACACATTGATCATCTCGTCTATGTGACTGTTCTGCTTCCTATGATTTATGCCTATTTCCATTAATGCCTTTAAGTATGTTTTATTTATTCATCTGATTAGATACTGAGTGATATATGTGGCTTACACTTGTGTGTTAACATAACTGTCATTTCCCTTGTAATATCACTTATAGGAAAACTCAAATCTGAAAATCCCTTTCACACTGTCCACAGCTTAGAGAGGACAGCGGGCCACAGTATTAAAATTAATGGTTGACCTTTTTCAGAAGCATTTCTTAACAATATCACAGATAACATGAGGTCATATACAGTATATGAGCAGCAGCTGCTATCATGGTGACCTGCCTGAAGTGTGAGTGACAGTAGGTGTTAGTAAGCGTATAGTTTATGTACGATGTATGTATATAGTGCTTGGTTATTATTCTTTCCATGAAAGAGCTAAAATAGCCCCAAAGCGTGTTATCTTTGCTTTAACTGTGAACACTATGATCAATAATTGTTTCATTTACTCCCTCCACCCCTTCTTTTGACCAGTTCACTGTTAAATTTGTGTAATCCTCAAAACTCAATAAACATGCCTTGGTACATCTCTTTGTGCGAAAATGTCCATTGACACTCTCTGTTAACTTTCAGCACGGTGACAACTTTTCATTTATCACATTCACCTGAATGCAGGGGTGGAAGTAGTATTCAGATCCTTTACTTAAGTAAAAGTACTAATACCTCACTGTGAAAATACTCAACTGCAAGTAAAAGCCCTGCATTCATTAGGTAAGATTATTTAAGTATTATCAGCAAAATGTACTGATAGTATTGAAAGTATAAGTACTCATCATGCAATGGATTTTCAGTTTTTTACCATAATATATGATGTTTCTGTATTAATATTATTGCTACATTAATGTGTACGTGTGTTTACGTGTATTTTACTGCAGTTGATGTTTAATGAAGACCTCATTTATATACTTTTGAATAGTTTAATCTACAGCAGTGCATCATATTCTACAAGATCATCATATGTTTGCAGCATCGCTGTCCTGGGAGAACCACATAACTCTAAAAATATTTTTTTTTTCATAATCTTTCATGAGCTAAGAAAAAAAGCCTATTTTCTTTGCTACTCTATTTTCTTTGCTTTGTAACAATGCATTTCCAGCAAATGCAAGGGGGGTTCAGTAATTTGTAAGAGAATTTTTTTAACCCGTGAATGAACACTTTTGAGTCATACAAAATTCAAAATCACCAAATATGGAGATAGGTGGTTTTCACTGGACCAGAATGGTATGAAAAATTGTAATCTGAAAAGTAACTGGAAACTAAAGCTGTCAGACAAATGTAGTGGAATACAGTAAATAGTACTTAAGTACAATTACCTCAAATTTTTACTAAGTGCAGTACTTGAGCAAATAGATTTACACCACTGCCTGAATATCAGATGAGTTTTTATATATATGAATTTTTTTCATTAGTCCTTGGTAAAAAAAAAAAAGAGAGAGAGAGAGAGAGAGAGAGAGAGCGCACACCTATAATTAATTACTAGCACAGAAACACATACTAGGGTATGTGTTTCTGTGCGAGTCACGGTTCTGTTGACACACTTTATCCAGACCTGTGTCAGACATTTGCTTGTTCACATATCTGCATCAAACTGCTATTCTCCTCAACAATTCATTGTATGCATTTTTCTGCAAAGAGCAAAACTCAGCTGTTCCCAGTTTCACTTTGCCACACACACACACACACACACACACACACACACACACTGTCGTGCACAATGGCGTGGGGGTTATTAGAGAGCAAAGGGCTGCGCATCACAATATGCGGGAGGAGTTTCCAAAACGCAGCGACACCATTGGCTTGGGCCCCTGGGTGCTGTCCTCTACGCAGCGTGCATCGAGGCAAGCTTCAAAGTACGGAAAACAAAAGTCGACGAGGACACCGGCCTGCAAGGGCCGTGTTTGTTCCTGTAAAGAATGACGAACACGGTAAGATCTTTTCAAATTACTTTTGTCTACGTCCAGAACGCTTGGTGCATCCTTTCAGTCCGCTTTGTCGCGTGTCCTTGCACGTAGTGTGAGCTTGTCGACGCTTTAAAAGTTAACGGTGACTTTAAATGAAATGCAAGTGCTGACATGGGGAGTGAATTAGAAAATTGCATTTGGTGTGTTTGTTGTTGTCGGTCTGTAAACTGAGGCCACACTGAGCTGTCTGACAGAGCGGAGGCATAAGCGGCTGAAACTTTGGCCTGAACATATTCAGGAGGAATGTTGTCTAACCGACCTTAAAGGGTGATAGCGCAGACTGCACCTAATAATGAGTCCGTGTGTTGTATCAGGTCATAGCTGGAACATTTTTTAAGATGTTTTAAGACATACAAAAATAATGTATGTACGTTTACCACCCCCGCAAAAAATAAAATCTACCCCTACTCTCTCATTCCAAAAGTTTAACTGCTGCATACAAGATGTCTCCATCTTCACAGAAAAGTCCTTTCTGTGTGTGTGTGTGTGTGTGTGTGTGAGAGTGAGAGAGAGAGAGAGAGAGAGTGTGTTTGGACCTGAGGTTCAAAGTTTTCACATCACATTTACATGTAAAAGTTGCATACTGGACCGTGAATCGCTTCCAGTTGTGATGTCACCAAATCATGCTTGTTTGAAAGCCTGTTGAACTCAGATTTAAGGTGAGCACAGAGAAGCTCTGCATAATGAAGATCCAAATGATGTAACAAGAGCCAAAGCTCATTTCTGAGCAGAGGGGGAAATGAAATTAAAATGGCCACAGCCTTTGAGGATGCAGTTTGTGACACATTATACATGTTTTTGTGTTGGCCCTGCTTAATTTGTTTTCCCACTGTTTTGACAACCTGTAAAATTATCATTTGTAGTTACTCTGATTCTTCTTAAAGGTTTTGAACTGAACTGTTATTTTTGTTAACGCCATTTTTTAACTTTATGATTAAGTGCTACTTTTCTAACTATTTCAAACTTAAATGTAACGCCTTTTAACTCAAGCGTGACTTCCTCCTCCAGTACAGGGATTCGGGCAGAGCAGGCGTGGAAGACGAGGAGGAGTTTGTGGATGTATTGGAGGAGAGGAGGCACAGCAGTGATCTTGGCCATGCCTTCAGGACCTTCAACCCCCAACCCTACAAAGGAGCCCCGTCCTGCTCCACGGCTGACCTCAACAAAGCCGTGCTGGAGTCCCAGTATCTCTGCTACGTGACGAAGGAGGTGGGGTGATTTTGAAAAGATATAGCGAAAGAAGTTTCACACTGTTGCTTCCAGCATCACGGAGTCAGTCTTTGTCCTGTATTCCTCCTCAGATCGCCATGGAGACGAGGTCATCGGTGGAGGAGGTGAGAGAGAAGGCGTGTGGGATTTTGGAGGAAATGTCTCAAAACTTGCAGCTGGGGTTTATCAGGCTGATGGCCTACACGCTCACCAAGGTGCTCAAGAGACTCTTCACCAGCATCAATGTCAACATGGAAGGACTCAACGCGGTCAGGAACACACATAAGTGCTGTATTCAGAACAGCAGCACATCACAATATATCCACCACTTTCATAGAGCCATTGACCACTGTCCACTACAATGTACAGCTGCTAATAAGAGTGGTATCAATCTTTTCATCTAACTCTTTGCAAGAAAGCTAATGCTGAATTTACCAGTGTCTTTCCAACAATAAAACTGATCAGCTGATCTTAAGAAAATGTTTCATTCCAACAGAAAATGATCCCTTGACAATGTTTTTCATTTTCTTTGCAACGTGTTGACTTAGACTACCAATAACATACCAAGAGACTGCTACTGATGCACTCATCATCATTTTTCTGTCACCTCACAGCTCCAACAAGCCATACAGGAGACTCCTGTCATCCTGATGCCCAATCACAGGAGTTATGTGGACTTCTTGGTTATCTCCTACATCCTGTTTACCTATGACATCCCAGTACCTGTTATTGCTGCAGGCATTCGCAAGTATCTATTGATATTAAAAAAACAAGATATTATGTGTGTGTGTGTATATGTGTGTGTGTGTATATATATGTGTGTGTATGTGTATATATATATATATATATATATATATATATATATTTTATACTGGAACATTTTTATGATGTTTCTTTGCTTGCAGATGCTCACTTCTCTCTCTCTTCCTCCATTTAATTCTCTTTCTCTCCACTGTAAAGCTCTTGCAGGGATGAAGATGGTCGGAGAGATACTGCGCCGCTCTGGAGCTTTCTATATCCGACGTGCCATTGGGTCTGACAAACTGTACTGGGCAGTGCTGTCAGAATATGTCAAAACCATTGTCAAGGTAAGACAATAATCTGCCGCATCAGCCACACCAAACTCAAACTGTCAAAGCCCTTTTGGAAATGGCTTCGCCTTGCAAATATTCAATCAAATATCTTCTGTAGAAAGGATTTGCTCCTGTGGAGTTTTATGTGGAAGGCCTGCGGAGTCGTACGCTGAAGTCTCTGACGCCCAAGTTAGGTAAGTGTGGTTAGTTTGTGTCCCAGGGTAGGAAAGCGTCTCTTCGTCAGACAGCATTTGATTCTTTGGGGCATTGTGGTGTTCGCTGCTTGAAGCTCATGACAGACCTTACAGACGAGTATAATGGTCTTTCCTCCACTCCTTTTCCCGCACCATGTGTTCATTTAATTCAATTAAAAACTTTTTCTCACGCAGTTTAACTGTAATGACTGATAATTGTACTCGTTCATTGCTGTTTGAAATCTTGATAAAATCCAACCTGTGTCCGCAGGTATGATGCAAATGGTGCTGGAGCCCTACTTTAAAGGTGAGGTGTATGACATCACATTGGTTCCCATCAGTATCAGCTACGACCGAGTGCTGGAGGAATCGTTGCTTGCCCACGAGTTACTGGGCGTCCCCAAGCCCAAAGAAAGCACCACGGTACGTCCCGGTCACATTACTCACTTCACCAACAATCATAAACAGAATTGATCATAGTAATTTTTCAGTCAAAAACTCACCAAAACATGCATTTTTAACTGTATAATTTTTTGTCTAATCTCACAAACTCATTAGTTTAAGTCAGAAGGGTTCAGGCACCAATAAAGCTGATTACTTCTTACTCGTGACTCAGCCTTGTTCTTTATCTGCAGGGTCTGCTGAAGGCTAGCAAAGTGCTCCAGGAAGATTACGGCAGCATGAATGTGAACTTTGGCCGCCCCCTATCAGTCCGGCGTCTGTGTCAGGGCAAGATAAACCGCTGCCAGTACAACCTCATACCCAGGTGGAAACACTTTGAACACACTTTAAATCATTCTGTTTTGCATACGTGCCATACTCATCCAATAGCCACCTACCAAATTTAGTAAAAATATAAATAAAGTAAGCTTTAAGCCATCTGACTGCAACATAGCCATGTGTGGCCGCATCTCTCCATTCTTCCTGCTCACTCCCTCCTCTTCTCTCCCTTTATGTCTGCTGACAGAGATCTTCCTCAGAAGCCGAGTGCAGAGACTCAGGCCTGCGTGAATTGGCTGGCTAATCTGATGGTACGAATCCAAGAGGAGGGCTCTCTGATCAGCCCTTGGTCTCTGATGGCCTGCCTGTTGCTTCAGGCTCCTACTGCAGTATTAACAGAGGAGGGCCTTCTGTGGCATCAGCTCACAGAGAAAACCCTCTGGCTCAGGAAGCTGGCGCTGGACTTTGGGGCCCGCCTGAACTGGCCTGGTGGGTGAGACGGGGGTGGATTTTATATATTTGCTGAAAATATTGTGTCTGTTTCAATTCGATGTAGTGAGCACATGATTGGGAGAAGTGCTTTGATGAGGTTTATTTTCACGTCCCTCAAATGACCAGTAGGTGGCATTTGCATGTTACATTACAAGTGAACCAGACAAAGTTAATACAGAAAAGTAACTCAGTGTATTCAGAACCTCAGAAGTATTAAAACATTTATTAAAATTGTCACAGGTGAAGCAGCAACATCTCAGAAATTAGTGTGATGCAGCGACACATTTTCTGTTAATCAACTGATAAATCAATTGTCTTATCCGTGAACTGTAGTAATTTATAACAAAGCATCTTACAATCTTTATTGGTAATTTTAGTGGAGTAAAAAGCACTATTTCCCATTGAAATGTAATTAAAGTAAAGCACAAGTATCTCAAATTTGTATTTCTGTAAGTACAATACTTTAGTTAATGTGCTTAGTTACATTCCACCTCTGGGAACCCTGAGTGAGTTCCGTCCAGCTGAGGCTGTCAGCGTCTCACCTCGGGACACTGAAGGTCTGAGGTAGATCAGACAGATTAGGTGAATGTGAGTTGGCACAAGCGTTCAGATTCACTTAGGAGATGTTCAATGGATTAGTGCACTTTAAGTAACTTGGCCTAAGAGGACTCCACTGAACTGTCTCCCTTTACAGGTCTCGTGTGTGTGTGCAGACACACACATGCAGGCACATAAACACACACACACACATAGAAATGGATGAAACTATTCCTAGACTGATGCAACCCTCTTAAACTGCACCTTGGACAACGCGGTGACTGTTTCCTGCAGGAAAAGTCCCTGACTCAGATGTGATGTCATCCGCTGTGGCCCTTCATCACTCTATAGTTCGCCGTAAAGCGGGCCGCGTGTATCTGCTTCAGGAGGAAAAGCCCGCGAGGGAACATCCAGTCAGCCAGGAGGAGGGTGTGATCAGGACAGCGGTGGCGGTGCTGATGTTGGCTTCCTATAGGAATCAGTCTCTGCACGTTTTTTTGCGTCCTGCCATGCTTGCGACGGCCATACACGTCACAAAGGCCACACGGAGAGGTGAGGGTCAGACGCGATATATTTCTTAACTAACTCACTGAGATTTTCTAAGCTCTCACAGGAAGAACATGTTGTCCTCTTGCTTCATTGTGATTCCCTGTTCTGTCCACAGACGAGCTCTTCACCTTCTTCAGCTTCCTACAGGACGTCTTCTCCAACGAATTTATCTTCATCCCTGAAAAGTCGTCTCAGGTAGCAACCTCATCCTTCAGGGCTTGGCCTGCTTCAGGCAAATCCTACTTTGATTATTGACCTGTCAAACCATGAAAGCAATCTTGGTAATAGAATAAGTGCACGTATGATAACCGCTCTGCTTCTGACAAATTGGGCTTGTTGAGGCTTAATGTTTGAAGTCAGAATAGACTCCCAGGTTAGGTCCCAGGTGCATTTGCAAGCAGTAAATTTGTAGCCTTAAAAAAATGGTAAACAGGAATTGAGTTGCACAAGGTTGTTACGGCCTCCTGAAATACTCAAAGTCTCAACTGGAGACCACAACATGACAGGACTCCAAAAATTGTATACAGGAGAGAATCCACAAAGAAAGATAACCATACTCATGAATGAACAAAAGATAGGAAAACCGCTGGGCCAGCCTTGCTATGGGCTGTTTTTCCCTTAACTCTATACCTAAACGAAAACCTGATAACTGGACAACTGGTGATTTCCAACCCAAACTGCCTAAGTCACGCTGGAGGAAAAATGTTTATCACAATATTCTATATATATATATATTAGTGTGTGTGTAATGAATCTAGAATATATGAAACTTTTGACTATGGGGGGGGATTAACTTTTTTTTTTCACGATATTCAAATTTTTTTAGATGTACCTGTAGAAATAAACTATTAATTTCATATTATGTATTAACGTTGCACATGCGGGGCCCTCATCTTAACAGAGATCTTAATCTACAAACAGAAATTCAACAAAATATTGTTGGATTGTTGTGCTGTTTATCTGCCTGCTGAAATCTGTCTTTCCATTGATCAGGACTTTGAGGAGGCATGCTCTCTTCTGAAGAAATGTGGAGCTGTCCACATCAGTCCCCAGGAAGTGACGGTGTCAGATGCAGGGCTGGAGGTGCTATCCTTCCTGCGGGCACTTCTACAACCCTTCATAGACTCTTATCAGGTCCTTTTTGAATTTAGCTTTCTCTGATTTGGAAAACGCATATCTGTATGCTATTGTTGCTGGAGTTTTGACCTCTTTAGATTTTTTTTTACCTTCTCCACATACCTTGAAAGTAGGTGAAATTGTGCCAGATACCGCTACTCTCCATCTCTGTCCATTGAGGAGTCTGAGGTCATGGCCTCTATGATTCCAGTATTTTTACACCAAGTATATTAAAATCTGAGTACTTAAGTTAAACAAAAATGAATGAGTTAACAAAAAATAAATGATTCAGTATTTCTTCAACAGAATGTTTTTCCTGGCAGCATGGAGCACTGAAACAGAATTGATTTTTATTACAGACTCTAATTTCCCAGTAATAATACAGCCCTGGCTGCAGAAACACTTGATGATTTTGTTTTGGTTAGATGCTAGATTTTTTCCTCCAAATGCTCTTTAAACCTGGTATTTGTAATGTTTATGTTTCATTAAATTAACATATTGTAAATAGACCCGTCTGCATAGTGGAGTTATGAATGTGATTGGAGACGCTCCCTCCGCTACTGAAAAATTCTGTTTTGGTTGTTAGGTCACATCTGACTGACAGTACCATAACATGCCATGGATTCTTCTAGATTCTCAATTACTGAAATTCAGTAACTGGAATTACTCTTTGCATCTGTCACGTCTTGCAGTCTCTGATTATACAAAGATTACACAACGTCCACAACTTTGTCAATCTTGGCTATAGTTCAAACACTCATCGTCATCACTGGAGAGAGTGAGACTGCATTAATGTTATTATTACCTTAGTTACTGTCGTGGAAATTATATTCCTGGTGAGAAATTGAGCAAATAATTGTCTGGCCCAGAGCAAAGGGCTGCATGATCATTTACACAGTCTGAGCATCTATGTTTTGGAAAAAAAAAAGATCCTTGACTGGTCCCAGTCAAGGAAGGAGAAGAACATCTAGTGAGGAAAACAATCAACAACCCCACATCCCTGACCTACACCCCACACATGTGGACAGACTGGAATAACAAGAACAATAATAAAAAAGGGAACGGGTTAAAGATTTAAAACAATATATAAGACATAATAAAGGAGAAAAATAGCAGTCTTATAAGTACTTGCATAAAGGATTATAAGTAAAGAATAAAACAATTTTCTGCCCTTACAGTTACTATTTTAGGCTCTAACTACAATTACAATATCGGATTTTAAATGGTAAAAAATTGCGGTCTGTTTGTGTGTTTTTTATGTCCAGGTGATGTTCAAGCACCTTTGTGAGGAGAGAGTTCATGTCTTCTCTGAGAAACAGTTCCAAACTGCTGTGCGAAACCTGGCCACAAAGCTCATCCTGTCAGGTAAAACAGAAAGCGGCAGAAATTACCTCTGACTTCTAGAAACGCCTCCAGCTGTTAAACTCTTACCCCCAGCTAATCATTCCTGGTCATTATTTCTACATGTCTCAGATGAGCTTCGCTCCTATGAAGCCCTTTCCTCTGACACGCAAAAAAACCTTCTGTCGGCTCTGCGGAGGCTGGAGACTGTGACAAAACTGCAGGCGTGAGTAACGAGATTAGCCCCCGCAAATCTGTTTGGTTTTAAGCTTATTTTCTGTGGTGTTTGATAAGCCGGATGTTTTTCTAATTCTCTATCTGTTTCCTCATGACAGATCTGAGCAGAATGAATACAGAGTGAACAAAGATGCTGTGAGAAGAATTGGAGACATACTTTGTAAGTTGTGATAAAGTGGTTTTGTGTGTAATTTACCATGCAGCCTTTTAAAGAACTCATACGTTGACTTGGAGATTTTGTTTGTTGCCCTTGCTTGTTTACCACACCAACCAACAGCAGCCTGAGGGATTTTTCCTTTTCCCCTCTCTCTGTAGGCGGGACAATCCCTCCCCAGATGCTCCAGACTGCACCTGACGCAAGACTTTAGTCTCCATTGGAACAGATCCATCTTCAGTATCAGCTCACAGTCTTGTTCACACCTACGTTACCCTTTCGTCTTTTCCCACTTCTCATCCCTCTTTCTCATCTTCTTCCCTTTTGTGCCTTTCTATGCAGCAATACTGCTGCACCCTAACTCTGCAATCAGACAAAATACTTTCTATCCTGGATGCCAGTGGCCAGACTTAACCTGGCAGCGTTCTGCTCTTGAACACTTGCTACCTCCCCCTCTCTGTGTCCTCGCTCTCATCCCTTACAGATCTGACAGGGATAAGATAAAGCTACAAAGACCTTATATGGTGACCCCAAAGGTGACAGTATTGCTGCTTTTGCTTGGTGGCTTTTATCAGAATAAGGTGATGAAGAAAGATTTACGTATGACTGATGCACTGGTGATGCCTGTGGATTAAGATACCAAACTATAACTGTCAGTAACATTGTCTTATAGCTGTATAGTTGATTGACAAGGCTGACTTGTGTAATTTAGTGAATGAATAGAGCACTTTAAAGTAAAATTGATTGTGGGTATAGTATGTGCAATTAGATAGTAAAGTCTAAATTATGACACTCGATTGTATGTACATTAATATACCAATAAATATCATAACAATGTCAAACACCATAACCCATCAAAAATGAGAGATTTCATTTGTTTGAGACATTTATTTTAACTTCTTTACATCTCAATAAATGTAATACAAATGTAACAAAATGCACCATAGATACTTTTTTTCACACTTTAATTTCTTCTCTGATTCTGTTGGTACTATTCCCTCAGCAACAGGGAGTGAAAACCAGAGTTCAACCTCCTGTAATCTCTGTAAACCCATATGTTGTTTAACATGGACAGACATTATCTATACACAGGTGGTACGTCAACTTTAATGCGTAAAGCGCTGACAGGGTCTTGACAAAACACCGAGATGTATTCCAACACTTTAGAATTTAGCTTTTTCTCGCCCTCTTTGGCTCTATGCCGCTCTTTGTCCCATCTATCCTTCTCGCCGTTCATTTGGGAAAAGAGGTTGACCTGGATGGTGCGTAGCGTGGCAGCCAAGACGTAGAAACCTCCCTGCAGCATGTGGCTGAAGGCGGCGCCCACGCTGAGCGCTGCGCCCAGCAGGTTGGGCACCGTCTCGCATACCACACACATGCCCTCCAGGAAGTGCAGCGTGCCTTTCTTGGCCAGGGGCTGGCCTTGCTGGAGGTAGCCGGGAGCAGAGGGGGTTTGCTGGGCATGGTTGACCATGTATCTTGCACAGTCGGCGAAGTGGGTGGCGGCTCGTCGCAGCGGGAGCAGGGCCAGGTACAGGTGGCAAGCAGCTTTGGTCAGAGCATGGAAGAGCAGGCGCAGCTCAAGCACGGCATTGCCTGGAGACAAGAGGGTAACGGGGTCAGCTGGAGTCTAATTTAACACTGTGGCTAATGTCAGCAACCATTACAAACAAGCGTCTGCTACTGGATTAGTCTGTTCACCAGCCATGTGGGCAGCGGGTATCACCTGAGCACGCAATGTGGTTGGCTTGGCGGGTCATTACGCCTGCCCCTCAGCACGGGACCCATCCTCTGACAAATAGCCTATTACAAATCCTTTAGGCTGCTAGAGGCTTAAAATGTCATTTCTCTCTATTGCAGTTTCACATTTGTCAAGATTGTGTTTTGAAACAATTAAGCAGACAGACCATTAGAGTACTTGGTCTAAAAATCGCCATATTTTAAAATGTTTGAATTGTCTCATCACAGTAACTTGTTGAACTTCTTAAAAAAACAATATGTAAAATGAAATGTCATGATTTCCTGATCTAAGATGTCTCAGTGTGGCATGCATCATTTTATCCAACTAACAATCAAATCATAGCCAAACTACACTAAGTAAAGATAATTTATGTTTGTATCCAGCAAAATACACAGTATACAGCCTACTTTACATTGTATGCAGAGATTTTGCTGTGAATGTATGAAAGCTTTTCCGACATATGTGGTAGACCGGTGCCACGAAGTTCCTGAAAAGCTTCTAAATCTCCACTAACCATTTCCCCTTACCGTCTATAAAGCAGAAAATCCAGAGCAGGGCAATACACGCTGCCAACGAAGTCCACCAATCCATGTAGTCTCCCCCCTGTCCTGGACCCGGCAACGAAAAGAAAGAAAGCAGTGAACATGCAAAGTTATGATCTGGCCAAGCCCTGCCCTTCCTTTACGCAGCTAATACCTGAACATTAAGTAGTCGCATTCCCCGCAGGTGTCGGAGTGTTGCAGCCTCTGCGGAACACCTTGAAAGTGCACCTGAGGTGTCAACAGGCGCATTAAGACCAACAGACTACAACTCTTTACTACTCACTGCACCTTACAGTGTCTCACAGCCAAGACGAGCTTTTTAGAAACAGACACTCCTTTGCTTCAGTAGAGAACCAAATAGTTGCAATCCAAAACATAACAGATTGTTTAAAACATTTAGGCCTACAGACAGACTTTTTCTTAAAACGTGCAGTAGCCTATTTTTCTTTCTGCATAGTCCTAGGCCTATAGGCGGTTGCAAAGTTTAAATATTTTATCTACCTCACAGTCTCTCTGAATAGATAATTGATTTGATGTCAATCAGGGCCCGATTACTCAATTCAATTCACTTCAAATTAGCTTTATTGGCATGAATGTGTAACAACAATATTGCCAAAGCATCATACAAACTACTTAAGAACAATCAACCCCATACATTTCATTAAACAAGTAATTAAAGCCTAAAGTAATTAGTGTGTGTGTGTAAAAAATTTTAATATATTAAAAATTAAAATACAATAAATAAATAAAACAGTAAACTGTGTGTGTGTGTTAAAAAATAAAAATATATTAAAATAAATAAATAAAACAGTAAACGTGTGTGTATATTAATAGACAAAAGATAAAAATTTATTAATTGATTAAAAATATAATAATTAAAAAAAGAAAGAAATCGGTATCAAATGTAAAAACAAAACAAATACTAAAATGCAATCAAAATAATAATATATATAATAATATTTTGCAGCAATTATTTGACATTTGGGCATTTCTCCCAGTATATAGGGGAGTTTCTGTGTGTCTGATATAAATTTGAATTCGGGTTATATTTGGGAAATGTTTGCGAAGTGCTTTTGTCTTAGTGTTTTATATTAAGGGCATGAAATGGCTTACTCTTTCACTCCTAAATTTTGAGTAAGTATTCTGACCTTCATGGTTAATGCATGAAATGACCAAGAGCCAGCTGCCAGGCAGGGTTGGCCACTTTATTCTGTACATTTTCTCACTTTTTCAAAGCAGTATGAAAGTCTAACCTGAAGAGGATTTCTGTGACTACGTCAGGTTTTCAAAATAAGGTGTTAACACAAAGTAAATCCTAAATTGCCTACATATGTAGGCATATATGGAAATAGGATTAATTGGATTATATTCACAGTAAGCATGTTAGGCCTACCTATGTTCCTCAAAAGTAAAAAAGCCACTAAAATGTTAGGGAAAGTATTTTATTCTTTGATTTTGGGTTGCTGGAAAAACTATTTCTGGCAATGACTGATTTGAGTTCAGGACAAAAAGGACTACATAGCCTACATACTAAAAATCAAAAGGGTTTATACTATCAATGTAGAGAATAGAGAAGTTTGATCCTTCATATGCTGTAAAAAAAATAATTTGCATAGTGGCAATGACTGATTGATTAGAGATAACTGAGACTACTTACAAACTAATAATAAAGCAGTTTTATTGTATCAATTTAGAGAAAT
Source organism: Micropterus salmoides (assembly GCF_014851395.1). NCBI lineage: Eukaryota > Metazoa > Chordata > Actinopteri > Centrarchiformes > Centrarchidae > Micropterus > Micropterus salmoides. Next base: position 12,748,895 of record NW_024040928.1, read on the forward strand.
TACAAAGTAAAAATCCCACATTTGTACCATGAAATGGCTTGAATGTGAAACTTGCTGTAAAAACAGATTTATGCACAATTTTACGTAGTATGAGATACATGTTACAGATATACTTTCACATTATTTATTCCCGGCAATAAACTGAATTAATATGAAGCTATGAAGCCCCCCCCCCCCCCTATTTGTTATTGAAGAGGCTTTGGTCTGAGGGGGTGAGTTTCAGCAGCAATTAACTGAATGAACTTGTCACTTTGATCAGGAATGTGACACTACTCTATAGAGCATATAGGCTATGCTATAATAATTAAAGGATATAGTTTCGAGAACAAAAGTAGACAAGCATCAAATCCACCTGTTGCTTCAGCACCACGGACAGCGCCATTCATTGCTTTAATTATTGCTAGGGACATTTCAGTAATCGCTGGATATTGGTCGGGGCATGTATCTACGAATCTACAGTCCCTACTAAATGCTACACCCTTGTGGTAGCATCTCTTCAGACTTTAATACGGTAACCCTTGTCACTGGAAAGTGGAAAAATGGCAGAATAAAGTCGCAAACCCTGTCTGCTCGGCCTGGCCGTTTGAATGCATTTACCATAAAAGTCAGAATACGTGTGCACTCAAAATGTGGGAACTGCTGGCGAGCGGTTCTCACAAACGACGGCTCACTTGGATGCAGTAGTAAATATATCCTATCATGGGTTTATAGCCTACCTGGGGTGGATAAACTCAGTCTGTGACCAAGTTTGTCCAGTCCATATGAGTTCCAGACAAAAAAATTACAACCCCCCCCCCCCCATAAAATTAAAGACATTAATTTGGGAGTTAGGGTTACACAGGGGAAATGTGTTCATTGAATGTCAGGACATCTTTCTCTGCACTTTTAAAGAAATTTAGGGAGTTTTGTGTAATATAGGCTAATAACCTAGATACCAGAGGTAAACAGTAACTAAGTAAATTTACTCAAGTACTGTACTTAAGTACAAATTTGAGGTACCTGTACTTTACTTGTAGCCTACATTTAGTTTTAGTAGTTACTTTACAAATTAAGCTTTTTACACACAAAACACATGAAGAGCTTATAAAATGTGATGTTTTTTTCTTATTTTATTTATTTTATTATTTGAATGTAGTGTTAATAATGTTGAGGTTTGGACTGTTGATGGGACAAAAGCATTGTGAAGTTGTCAATTTGAGCTCTGGGTAACTGTGACGGCAGAATCTTTACAAACCAATCAATCAATCGATTAATGGAGAAAATAATCAGTAGATTAATTCATAATAAAAATAATTATTAGTTGCAGTCCATGCAATTTTTTCTGCGTTGAGTAGCCTACTTTTATTTTTAATAGGTCTACTTTAAGTAGTAGACGACATTTTCCAGTTTATTTTCAATGCAGTACTTTTACTTGTAAAAGAGTAGGCCCTGTTTTTTACAGTGTGATATTAGGTATTTTACTTAAGTAGCCTAAAGGATGTGAATACCTCGTCCACCACTGCTAGATACAGACTCATGTCTTTCTTGTCCACGTCTCGCGGTGAACGCCCCGTGCGTCAAGCGAGCAAAGACGTTCTCGGGACGCACGGGGTGCCATGGTAACGGAAAGCCTTCAGACAGGTAGGACACCTGGAGGAGGCCTGTCCCCCCTTTCATGTGTTGAAAACTGAAGCTAGTCTGAGAGGGAGAACAGCCGCCACACTTTTAACAACATGTGTTTTATGTGACGAACTTCTGACCCCAAACCAAGGACGTTTTGGTGAACGTTCATGTTGGCTGTTTTTCTCACGAACTTTGGACCCAAACGTCCTTAAGTCAACAAAGGTAAGGAACCGCAACATCTTTATGGAGACAGGGCTAGTAAAGTCTACAGTAGAAGACACCATTAGATTTAACTTAAGTGCATGCTGCTCTTATCAGAGCAATCATTGAGTGATACAATGTATTTAGCTTGTAACTTTAACTTAGACTAACGGTAGCCTACTAACTGATTGTGATTCAGGTTTATTGGGGCCAATTAGGCCACTGGCCATAATCAAGTTATCACTGATGGCTCAATACTGTTCTTTTGTCATGATTTAGGGATGGTCCCCAAGAAGAAAGACACAGCCAGTGGTGTGATCACCTTCCACACACATTTTCCTGTCAACCTGTTGAAATCAGAGGTAAAAAACAACAACATACTTCTGCAACTGGAAAAAAAACTGGAAAAATAATACACCATGGACTGTATATTACAGTAAAAACTGCTTTTCAAAGGCTTTTTAAGCACACATAACATACATTAAGTACTTCAGTATATCACCCTGCTTCACATTCACTACAATAATAAGTTAGCTTTACAATAGGGTTTTTGAGTGCACTGCTCAACAGCATTTCAGTAGTTATTAAGGAACAAGAGGGTTACCTTCACTTTACTGCCTTTGCCAAAGGTTAAATGTGGGTATAGCTCTGAAAATCAAGTTCAATTCTAGGATCAGGACATATTTCTCTCCTACGTGCACTCTCAGTTACTCAGTGCCTTTCCCTCTCCACAGCCAGAGTGAAACTGTGAACTTGCCAACTCATAATTAATCACTGGTCTTTTAATGTCAGGGAGGCTGCAAAGGAACAGTATGTGCACCATGACCAGCCCGGGCAGGGAGTACAATGCTTGCCTGAATGCCTGGCTGCCCCTCTTTCTCCTCTGTTTGTACAGTGTCATATCACAATGCTGGAATATCAGCATCCTAAGAGGACAGATGAATAGATAGGTTGCAGGTTATTGACAGACAGATACTGTAGCAACCATAATCCTAAACAAAAACGCCTGGTGCGGGATCAGATGACATTCAAATGAAGAAACCAAGCCAAGCATCCAAAAATATGAACTGCACATGAAGATAATGGCATTATTTTGGTCAGTCCCAACAAATAGCACAACATGGAAGGACTCTGACATCTTTGTACTGATGCTAAAGTTGCTCAGTCATGTCAAAACATTACAGAACAGCTGACATACATGTACCACCCTATGTGTTTGCATAACAGTGAGACATAGTTCAGGTTTCCAGGCAGTGACATGATCTGCTGTTATTAGTTGCTGTTATCTGCAGTGTGTTAGTTACATAAGATAGTAGTGAGTGACCACAGAATCGACCCTACTGGTGTTTCAGGAGTGCATGGTAGATGTGAAGGACACTACACAGAGCAAAAAGAGCCCGTCTCAGCCGAGTGCGAGGACAGGAAGCACCGGTAAATGTGTAGGAGCAGGGAAAAGGGATGAGTCCTCAGTCTCTGGGCAACAGCCGGGCACCAGACAGGAGCGGCTCTCTCACACCTCTCGCAGACGACTGCAGGTATTACACTCAGCCAAACTCTCACCTGCACAAAAAGATGAGGTGAATTCACTTAACTGCACATATTACTATTTAGGCAAAGATGGAGGTTGAAAATCAGCAGGTGAAAGAAATAATCCAACCTTTACTGGATACAGAAAATGGTTTTGTAAAGGTAAGATGCCGAATGTGACAGCCCAATCTTTGTTGTTGTTTTTTCTGTGTAACATTTTTGATTCTTTGAAATGCTTTGATTCTCAAGTAAACACATTGGTCTTTGTGTCTGTAACTCCCATGTTGATTGAAATGTGCCTCTTCATGGAGGAGTTGGAGAGGTTTCTGAGCCAACGGGACGTAACAGAGCTGAGGAGGAGGGAACTGCTGCACAAGCGCTGGTCTGAGCGTGTATGGTTTCCCCTCCAGAGGAGAGTGGAGGAACATGTGTCCAGCGGTAGTGGTGTGAAAGCCAAGAACTTATACAATCACTACCTCCATCACTGCAACACCAAGGTGATACTAAGCTCACCATTCAGTCTTATACTTGCTTACGAATGCAGAAAATGTCAGTGTTGGAAACAGCGTTTGTCTTGTTTACCATGATGCTTTTTATTCTGTATCAGACTTCACACAGATATGTTTCTGTTGTGCTTATCACTACATAAGCAGACAAAAACAGACGTGTAATTATCGAACTTACTCGAACTGCTGTAATATCTTGAATCTCCAGGGTTTTGTGTTTCTAGAAACATACGATCTAAGTGAATACAACCCATTTCTTCTCAAAAAGACACACTACTTCAAGGTGATTTTTTGTGACTTAAATTTTTCACTTAATATATTAAAAAAACAGCGTTGGACATGTTGAAGTATCCCACTTGTCTGTTAGTGACAATATATTCACTGCTCTATCCCTAGCTCAATACGGCGGACTTAAAGGACCCATTAAACCTTTATGAAAGATTGAAGGAAAAGAGAACGGCACATTCTTGTGAAGCAGGTTTGTGGGTGTTTTCCTTCTTTGACCAGAAGGAAATGTAAGACCTACATGAATGCTTTGCTTTGAGTGAAGATATCCACAGTGGCATTTTCTCTTACATTTGGGGGAATTAAAATGAGACCATTTCACTTTTGAAAGAAAAAATACCACATTCTTTCAGTTAGCAATATATCGTACCCTTGTGTCCGTTCAGTACACTCAGGGGTTTTGCTGCTACAGCCTTACTTGGTCTGGTATGACCAATAGCTTATGGTGACTAATGTTAGCTTATATTGGCAAGCTTAAAGTAAGTATTGCTGTATAACACACATTACTGAGTCAGTGTACTGACTTTATGACTCTTCTCTACTTTAGCTTCTCTCAACCCAAATCAGAGTAAATCCTAATTAGATGTCAAGTTTGATACATATTTGTGATGGGTTTTGATCACTCTTCATATTCTAAACCAATTTTCCTTCTATCTTAGGACGTAAATACAAGCTAACTCAGAATGACCGTCCTCTTAGTGAGTCTGTGACGTCTCAAGCTGACATACTCCTACAGGCCTCATTTAATTGTCCAGTCTCTGTGTCCGTAAAAACTCCAGCACAGGATGAGACCGAAAGGAGGAAGTCCAGCAGGTGCAAACCCAATTTTCTATAACTCTGTAGGATCAGCGGTGACAGCTGCAACACATCACTATGTAATGGTTTATAAATGAGTTTAATGTGAGTAACGTGCAAATGTGTCTCATCCAGGCTCAGCGCCATACCATACCACATCAGTGCAGCTGCCACACCAGATGGAAGGTGCCATCAGAGCGGCTGCTGGCTCTCCAGATGTGGATGTCAGCAACAACCAGCAAGTTACCATCAGTCCTTGCCTTAATCCAAATAAAATCGATCTTTACCAAAAGAAAATGTCACCTCTATTCCTTTCTAATTACCTCAGTTTTCCAGGTAATATACATATATAAAAGCGACTTTAGGGATACCAGGATTGTGTTGAGAAAGCAGTGAAACATTTACCCACAACAAAGAAAACTGTTTACCGTATTTCCATTTAATTCATGCCATTTGCAGGATTTAAAGGCATACCCCATAGTTACATCATAGGGTGACATTACATTGTACAGTAGCGTGCAGCATTTGAAATGAACAGCATTAGCACGGATATGTGTTGCCGTGTGCAACTGTATAACAGGGTGTTTGAAGTATGTCTTCATTTAACATGTTGGTATTCCTCCATTAAGAGTAAAACAGTATTTGTAGGAATTTGTAAACATGAATGACAAAACTCAACCACATCAGCAAATCTAACTTGTTACACATTTTAAGTCATGTTTTTATAATTGCATTTCCAAGTAGTGCACATGAAAATATAATCACATTTTAGCTAGGCTGATGGTGACAAGAACACCCTTTTTCCACATTCTAGATTTTTGGCAAGGTATCCTTCCTGTTCTGTTGAAGGTCACCTAAATGGGTCTGGGTGGCTCAGAGCGGGACGAAAGGCAGTGACGATAAAATAGGCACTTTTAGGTGTGTGTGGCTGTTTATGCTTATATAAAATTTCTTCTCTTAATTACAATAAAATTAAGTGGTGTGTGCCTTAGGGCGTGTCTTATCCTCATTTGGGTGGCTCATAAAGCTGTAGATCAAGTTTGACCCAAACTTCTCCAGTAGGGACCTCATGCAGTAGTAGGCGACGGTTTGCAGCACCTTTGCTCTCCATCTCTTTCTTTATAGTTGCCACAGGAACTTCAGTGCGACCCAGGAAATCTGAAGAGGCGGAAAAGAGTAACTTACTGCAAAAAAGAATAACACACTTCTTCAAGGCATTTAAAATCTTAGTAGAGCCTGATAGATACTGGATTTTAGAGGATAATTATGTAGGTATTTTTGTGTCAAAAAGAAGTATCTGCAAACAAAATGAACCAGTCAGTGGTTAGTACCTCTAACATACAGTTTCTTTGGCATTTCTGTACTGACATTTCTCATTACATGCCGTCCGACATGTAGTGTGCATGTAGTTATATATATACACGTGGTAAGCTAATAACGGCCAATACATCTTTGTCTTCTGCACTACAGCCCCTCACATGGCCCCAACACAATCACAGTAATGACAAAAACACAGAAAAAAAGAGACAGCAGTAAACACAAGTCAGCAAGGAAAGGGGAATGTCTATTGCTTTAAAAAAATAAAAAATAATATCAGACCCTGGCATGCAACCCTTGATTCCCTTCCTTTTGTACAAGCAGGACAAATTGGACCAAAAGCCTAATAATCCGGTCTGTGTGAGCATCTCTTTGTTGTTTGTGTGTCTCTCTCATCCACTCACCATCTGGTGAGAACTGGTCTTTCTCAAACACAGTGATACAGAGGACATCCTGGTAGAGGTCTTTGATAAAGAACTGGCAGTTGAAGTTCCACTTTGGGTTCAGGGTGTCACTGATTGGTCGGGAGGTGTAGCACTGAGGCCCCATCGTCAGCTCACAGTAGGGATTACTCTTACCTGGAGGGAAATTATATATTATTAGTATTACTGGAAGATATTTAACAGTGAAGACATGGATCGACACAGGGCAACAGAGAGTGTGACAGGCTCTGTATTCCTTCACAAGGCCTTACCGTTGGGTTTACAGGCTTTGAGCTCCTGGGCTTCAGTGACAGTTACCAGCAGTCGGCCGATGCCGCTGGTCTTTAGGGAACGTGCTAAAATAAACACACAGCCATTAGATGAAGGCCTAAAACACTCCATTACAGATTTTTGCAAGCTGAAACAGCTGTTCTTGTGAATAATGTGCAGACAATTTGAGTAAGGGCCTGAATGAAAAATGTTAGGAGAGGAGGATTATGGGTTGTTTGTTTTTGTTGCTGAAGGGAGGATAGGGAGAACTAGTTTTTAAAGCAGGATCTATTGTAGTTGAAGTTGTGTGTGCACAGCATGTTCATGTGTCTCACTAAACCACCCATACCTTGGTAGGCCTTCTCTCTCTTTTTCTTCTCTGTCTCTATGAAATGTTCGGATGCTGCTTTGATTTTCTGGACCCACGTTGTCCTACCGACACAATGAATACATCAGTCCTTTTGCACGGTATGATAGGGTTATTGGCGAAGCGTGTGACGGTGCACATGTGCATGCCTACCTCTCATTCAAGGTCTCGGTTTTGAGTGTGTAGACGCGATCGATGTGCGAGACGTGGAAGAGCGGCTCGTCGCTGGACGGGTCGGGTGGCATTTTCACCAAAACCTCATTTAGAAACAGTGGCTGCAGAATGTGATAGAGAGAGAATGAAAACAATAAACAAATACTGTCTATGGACACCTACACCTTTACCTATGTACCGTTTCATACATAATCCAAGCAATGGAAGTACTTCAACACCCCAATGGTATTTACAGTCCAGTCCAAGAAAAGTGCGTAGCGTCTAGCTTACCGTTTTGTACATCTTCAGCTGTATGTTGCTCTTGAGGCTAAATAGCTTGTCTGGTCCAGAGGAGGAGAAGGGTTTGGCGCTGTGTGTGAGGAGGAGGAAATCGCTGAAGAGGAAAGCCCACAGCTCCCTGCTGCTTTTGGTTTTCTGAAGCCGCCCGCTGTGGAGCAGCTTGCGAGGCCCGAGGCAGTTAGTCAGCGAGTTGAAGACCAAGTGCTGAAGGAGAGACAGGAGGAAAGTAAGGCGTGACCGAGGGGAGATGCTCCCCGGCTTTGCTATTGAATGTGTGTGTTTTGGCAACAACTAACATAAATTCTGATGGTGAAACTGCAAAAATGTGTGCATCACTGTTTTCGGGATTTACAGACTACACATACCATGATTAAAAGTTTGAATATACATTGATATGAGTCACGTCTGCATGTGTTTACCTCTATAGGTCCCTCACACTGGATGTGGCTTTGTATCCACTCCAGTCTGTCTGAGTTCTCCTTCTCCCTGACTCCCTCATTGACCTGAGAGCACAGCTCCTCTGCTCGCTCCAGAGCTTCTCTCAGTGGGTTGCGGTCCGCATGACCATCTGGGGTGTACTCCAGGATCTGACCGACAGGGCGAGGAAAAGGAAAGAGATTAAAGAGAGACCAGGAATCATACAAAGAAAATCAGAAGTGCTGGGTGGGTAATACTGTAATCAGACATAGAGAGCATTCTCCACATACATTCTTTATGAGCAGGGGGTAGCGTGTGATCCTCTGCATGGGCTTGAGGAGGAAGCTAGACAGTGGCATTCCTTTACAGCGGTAGTTAGTGGCTATCTTCTGCTCCAGAGAAGGCAGACAGTGAGAGAGAGAAAGATTATTTTGCATCTCACAAAACCATGTGTCTATTTTGTCCCTTTGTTTCCACCTATCTATCTAACCTCCCTCACAACTCGTACCTTGAGGAAGTCTTTAAAGTCAGGCTGGTTGTGGGTTTTGCTCTGTAGCAGGGCGGCGGCGTTTAGTTGGCAGGAGCAGAAGCGGATGTAGGGCTGCATGTGTGCGAGCTCCGAATCCAACAGATCCCCTATCAGCTGGACCGGCATGTTCTCTCCTCCGGTCTTTTTACGGACTCGCAGTGCCCTGGGAACAGAGAAATTGACAATGTAAAACAGGAGTTTCAAGTATGTGCTAAGCCAGATATAAAACTGAAATGAATTACTCAAACAACAGTTTTACATGGTCACTGACTCTGTGGGCCAAATCTCGATGTTGTCAATGCGGTTGTCAATCAATCAATCAATCAGTGTATTATTTGTCCCAAATGGGCAATTTATGCTGCAGCAGGCATATTAACACACAACAAATATCAAAGAAAATATGACATGAACATCCAGTATAATACAGAAACACTTCTTCCCTTAAATAATTATTTCCATAATTTTGGCACATAGTAGCAGGAAAATTCCATTTCAGTGTTAAAAAGGTGAGCAGATTCACAACATTTACCAGAATGGTTCATAAAGGTGATGTGTGTTACTTACTTGAGTAGTTTTGTGTTACACATAATCAGCTCCCTCCAGTTAACAAAGATCACTCCCATCTCAGCTTCTGTTAGACGCCCTGACTCAGACATGGGCTTGTGGAAGACCTGAGTGGCAGACGGATGCAAATGGAAAGACAAATGAAACACTATAAACAATAGCAGGGGTTTTAATTCCGGAGAAATGTTCATGCTTTCTGAATGTGCCTGTACATTTGTGTGCGTGTGTACCTCTAGAACCAGCTCCAGGTCTTCCACGTAGGTCTCCTCAGTCTGGATGAGCTCATGGATGTAACCCTGTCTCTTCCTCTCCTGAGGGGTCATGGTGTCCAGCGTCATCAGGTCAGCACACCCTACACACATGCCAACATGCGGGCATGCATGCATTCATGCATGCACAAACGCAGAAACACACAAGCATGTGCAACACGCACAAACACTTTCTTGTCAATCACGAGCACAGTGTCTGAGAAAACGCGGCAAGCATGCTTGTCGAAAACACTTCACAAACCAGCATCTTAAAATCTCCCTTTATTATAAGTTCTATGATAGTTTATTTACATTTAATGCACAGACAAGAGTGAGGCACGTTGTAGTTGCAGTACATGTACTCGGGGAACATATCAGGCAATGCTAATGCTAAGAACAGTGCTACCAAGGACGCTGAATTAAAGACAAACAAAGCACCTTTCATGGTGGAGCGCTCACTCCAAATGATTGCATAGGTGTGAATGAGCAGAGTAGCTAATGCTTGAGCGAAAGAGTGGAAGACTCAGTCAGTGGTTCAAGTCTTTGAGGTACAAACTTGCCAGAAGTTGGGACATGAATGTCAGCAGTGGGTTGTCATTATCTCTGAATCTACTCCTAACAGTGGGTATTCTAATATCTGGGTGTTTTTCTTTCTTTGCTGGTGATATCACAGTTCTGTACAGGATGAATCTCAACCTCATTTGGAAGCATTAATAAATGGAAGTGTGCATAAGACGTGAATAATAAAATAACAATAAATTAGTTTTAGTATGAGCAATGCACTAGCAAGCAGCAATCAAGGTTATTGGTCATTTAAGCAACAGTGATTCTTCCCATTGGTCCATTTTAGCAAGGTTTAATGTGGTTAGTGCAAGAATGAGTGACCCTGTTAATTTTTTAAAATCCTACTGATTCTTGGCCTTAATTTAGAAAACTAAATGACTTCAGTCTGATTCCATTTACATATTATTTTTAATTATACTGTGTAACCAAACTCTTATAATCCATATTTCCTTTAATCTTTAGCAATACATTACTCATTTCATGCCTTTTTATCAGAGGTACAAAAGCCCCTAAAAACATGTCTAGCTGCCTCTGCCTCGCTCCCTTCGTTAATTAGTTAGTTAAAGAAACATCAAGGGAAACACAGGAGAGGAGAGAGAGTGCGAGGGGGATAAGGTTGAGAAATAAATGCCTTAAGAGAAAGAGACAGAGGAGAAGAAATTAAAGAAGAGCAAGTAAAAGAAGCAAAATAAATGTTTAAAAAGGGATCAAAAACCGAGGAGCACAGAACACCACAGTCCTAAACGAGTGAGGTGGAAAGCGCAGAGCTGGGCTGTTCTTGCTGGCGGCTGGGCTTCCTTTTGCGACAGGGCAATTCGGATTGGCTCAGACAGAAGAGGCAAGGAAGAAGAGAAGGAGGAAGGAGAAAAAGAGGAGGAGGAGGAGAGAGGAAAGCCAGCATTACTGTCCTACAGAGGAAAAAGAAAAAAGAAATGAAGTGGAGGAGCGGGAGGGGGTGAGTGAGATGAAGGAGAGACGGAGAGACAGGAGACATTAATATCGTTTTAATATTAATGCTAGACTCATACATGCAGGTGCATTAATAATGTATTTGTGGAAATGTAAATGTCGTTACTAATCCTATCCGCTGTAGCAAGATGGTAATTTCTTAAATTGTATTTCTCTGATGAAGCGCAGACTTTGTGTGTTCTAAGGGTGTGTAAAAGTCTGAACATGTTCATTAGAATTAAAATTTCATTGTGTTTTGTGTCTGCAGCTTTAACGAGTTCATCCTAATTAAACGTCCAGTGTGTTCACTCTTGTTAACATAGATCCACTGCTGCGAGTAGAACCCACAAGCTATGAATACTAATTCACAACACATATTCACCAGCTTAAAAAATGGGCCCTTTTAAATCATTGGACCAGCTATGTGTAGATGAGCAATGCATATACAGTATATATGACTAGAATCACTCTCTTCCCACAACAGTGCAGTGATCAGAACACTATACACACAGTAGTATGTATACTCTCTACCGATCAACCTCCCAGTGAAAATGAAGCTGAAATTTCCACAAAAGTGACTGATTAAGTTGAAGAGATGTGCGAGTTTAATTTGAAACTAATCAGTGGTTGTTGCATTTTGTTCTGCGACCCAATAATTTGTTGGCAAGACTTTTAAATTTTGGGAAATACGCTTATTCACTTTGTTAGCAAGACTTGGTTGAGAAGATCAATGCCACTCTCATGTCTGTATGCTAAAGGTGATGCTACAGCCAGGAGACGGTTAGCTTGTAGCTTAACATAAAGAAGTGAGAACAGAGGGAAACAGCAGGCCTATATAGCTAGCTTTGTTACATTTTGTAAGATTTTGTAAGGTTTAAGGAGATATAACGTGTTATTTTTTTCGAACTTTAGAAGTCCTGGTAGGCAGATTTTTACGCTAGTTTTACCTTCAGATGTAGCCAGGCAAACTTCTTCCCCATGCTTCCACTCTTTGTACTAAGCTAACCCAGCTGCTAGCTCTACCTTTATTTAACAGTCACATGGGAGGCGGTAATTCTTGGCAAGAAGGTGCAAAGACGTAGTTCCCAAAGCTATTCCTTTGAATGATTTTTAATTGTTGGTGCACCCAGTTCAGGGATAATTAAAAGACCCGATCCTTTATGCTTAAATTTAACGATGACTTCACCTTTTCTTATGGTAATTTAAGAAAGTGTGAGACACCATTCATTTCAACAAGCGTCATACCCAGAATATGTACTTGAACCTTTTAAGTGCAGTGGGTTCACCAGTGATCCTTCAGTGATTGACTGAAGTGAATCCAATTCTTTCAAGCTTACCATCAGTCTCTCCATGCTCTGACACTGATAAGGAATCTACTGTACCTGGAGTGGGCCAAGTCAACCAATCAGATTTTTTCAGCAACAAGTGAGAAGTTGGTTTCTACAGCTGATAAACATGTTTTGTCAGTTTCCATTTGTGCCCAGTACCCACAATTTTTACTCACATCGCTGGCTGGGGTCTGATTCTGTTGTCATCTTGACATAATTAGTGGGCAGCAGGCCTATGACCCCATTGGCGTCTCCTTTCCACCAGTCAGGGTTGGTCTTGTCCAGGATGTTGATCAGCTGACCCTTGGAGAAAGTCAGCTCATCCCGATTGGCAGCAGTGTAGTCGTACATTGCAATAACTTGGCACACTGAAGGATCAGAAACACAAATGAGGTTTTATGAGGAAGTGATTTTTGGCATGTTGATAAGTTTACTGAATTCAGTTTACTACACTGCTCAAAAAAATAAAGGGAACACTTAAACAACACAATGTAACTCCAAGTCGATCACACTCCTGTGAAATCAAACTGTCCACTTCGGAAGCAACACTGATTGACGATCAATTTCACATGCTGTTGTGCAAATGGAATAGACAACAGGTGGAAATTATTGGGTTAGCAGGTGGTGACCACAGACCACATCTCAGTTCCTATGCTTCCTGGCCGATGTTTTGGTCACTTTTGAATGCTGCTTCCACTCTAGTGGTAGCATGAGACAGAGTCTACAACCCACACAAGTGGCTCAGGTAGTGCAGCTCATCCAGGATGGCACATCAATGCGAGCTGTGGCAAGAAGGTTTGCTGTATCTGTCAGCGTAGTGTCCAGAGCATGGAGGCGCTACCAGGAGACAGGCCAGTACATCAGGAGACGTGGAGGAGGCCGTAGGAGGGCAACAACCCAGCAGCAGGACTGCTACCTCCGCCTTTGTGCAAGGAGGAGCAGGAGGAGCACTGCCAGAGCCCTGCAAAATGACCTCCAGCAGGCCACAAATGTGCATGTGTCTGCTCAAACGGTCAGCAACAGACTCCATGAGGGTGGTATGAGGGCCCAACGTCCACAGGTGGGGGTTGTGCTTACAGCCCAACACCGTGCAGGATGTTTGGCATTTGCCAGAGAACACCAAGATTGGCAAATTCGCCACTGGCGCCCTGTGCTCTTCACAGATGAAAGCAGGTTCACTAGAGCACATGTGACAGACGTCACAGAGTCTGGAGACGCCGTGGAGAACGTTCTGCTGCCTGCAACATCCTCCAGCATGACTGGTTTGGCGGTGGGTCAGTAATGGTGTGGGGTGGCATTTCTTTGGGGGGGCCGCACAGCCCTCCATGTGCTCGCCAGAGGTAGCCTGACTGCCATTAGGTACCGAGATGAGATCCTCAGACCCCTTGTGAGACCATATGCTGGTGCGGTTGGCCCTGGGTTCCTCCTAATGCAAGACAATGCTAGACCTCATGTAGCTGGAGTGTGTCAGCAGTTCCTGCAAGAGGAAGGCATTGATGCTATGGACTGGCCCGCCCGTTCCCCAGACCTGAATCCAATTGAGCACATCTGGGACATCATGTCTCGCTCCATCCACCAACGCCACATTGCACCACAGACTGTCCATGAGTTGGCGGATGCTTTAGTCCAGGTCTGGGAGGAGATCCCTCAGGAGACCATCCGCCACCTCATCAGGAGCATGCCCAGGCGTTGTAGGGAGGTCATACAGGCACGTGGAGGCCACACACACTACTGAGCCTCATTTTGACTTGTTTTAAGGACATTACATCAAAGCTGGATCGGCCTGTAGTGTGGTTTTCCACTTTGATTTTGAGTGTGACTCCAAATCCAGACCTCCATGGGTTGATAAATTTGATTTCCATTGATAATTTTTGTGTGATTTTGTTGTCAGCACATTCAACTATGTAAAGAAAGGAGTATTTAATGAGATTATTTCATTCATTCAGATCTAGGATGTGTTATTTTAGTGTTCCCTTTATTTATTTAAGCAGTGTACATTATTCATGCTTTAAGGGTGGTTCTACACTAAAATATCTCAACAATCATGGATATTTGGACTATTGGATGAATATCCATTACATGGCCACCAGAGGATGAATTGTAATAACTTTGCATCTACCGTCATCAACAGGTCAAATTTCTTAATTAGCCAGTCATATAGCCCCATCATCAGAAGTCAAATTGTACAATACTTTAGTTTCTGACCCAACACCTGCAAAAGACATTCCCGTCAATCTCAGCTGTACTGTGTTTTTAGTGCAAATTAGAAAATGCTAGCATGCTAACAAGCTAAAATATGATGGTGACCATGGCAGACATGCGCATATTAGCATTGTCACTGTAAGCATGTTAGCATGCTGACAGCATTTAGCTCCAAGCACCCCTGTGCCTAAATACACCCTCACAGAGCCGCTATCATGACTGTAGAATCTTTGTCTTGTTAAATGTTATCTTTTTATAATACAAGCTTTTCTGGAATAATTACTGAAAAACATACAGCAGTATTTGGCTATTTGTAAAGTTAACAATAAAGCAGGCCCTGCGATGGACTGGCGACCTGTCCAGGGTGTACCCTGCCTTTCGCCCAATGTAACCTGGGATTGGCTCCAGCCCCCTGCGACCGTGTATGCAGGATAAGTGGTTGACGATGGATGGATGGATGGATGGATGACAATAAAGCAGTTTGATTGTAAAATTAACAAAATGTAAGATAAACCGACATACTATATAATTCTGTATGAAACACTCAATTAAGGTTAGTCAGTCACTGATACAGGTAGTTACAGTAATTTTAATAGCATCTTGGTATTTACACCATATTTCGTACATTAATACACATATTTGTGTAAAATCAGAGACAGAGAAACTACTTAGAAAGCAGTTATTGGCAAGGTTGTTAAAATAATCTTGACCTTGAATTATCAATTTATCTACTTAAAATTATACTTGATTTTGCTTGGCAATTTATCAGCACAGCAATCTAAATAAGAAAATGTGGATTGAAAAGCGGTTGAAGATGGATGGATGGATGGATACAAACCCAACCACGAATATGTAAGAAAATAAAAAAATAAAAAGTGTATCAGCAATCACCTGGCAGAGGGGAGGGGGAGGGCTTGTTGCTGGAGGGACCGAGGAGCTTGACGTGAGAGGAATAAAACCAGCCTCTCTGGCGCTTCTTACCTCGGGCCTGGAGGGGAAAGAGCCAGTGAGAGTAAATCAATCTCCTGCTGGTTCAGTTCTGAATTCTAAATCGAGAAATTAATCGATGAATCGGTTTCGTTGGGAAGAAAGCTGAACCTCCAGAATCTCTGCAGCACAAACAACAATCTATACTGAATCATGATGGGTCTTTACTGGGAATTTATATTCACTGCCTTCATAAATCATGCCAATGCTCACCCTAAAGTCAGCAGAATGACCAAAAGATTGCTGTTCAATGTCTCCAGGCTTAATACAAATTGAGATACGCATATTCATTACTGGGAGCATTGCACAATTTGACAGAGCTGTATATGCATTCCAACTATGTTGACTTAAATTTTGACAGTCTTGTCTAAACTGTACGCCGCACAGCTGTCTCATTAACGGTTCACTGAGAGCTTAACCAGAGCTATAGCGACAGCCTAAGAACAAAACAGGCAGTGAGGAATGACCTCTCACTGCTGTAGATGTGTGACCTATCAGACAACCCTATTATTACGCCTGTAACCTCCTGTCCACCTCTCACTAGCGGTTCATTGATCTTACAAGTCAGCAGATACAAAAACATCAACAGTACGAGTTGTTTTTTAGTGCTACAAGAACCTTATTTTCTTACACCATGTCATTTCTAAATGCTGTTTGCACATGATATACATGATATATTAAACCTGACCAAGTCTCGTATAACACTACAACACTGTTAACAATGCATAATACACATTTCATGTTATTAAATATTTCATATGTATATTTTCTTAGTTTCCTTCAAAGAGAGGCAGAAAAGGCAGTGTATGTGAATATTCAACTATAGACAGTGGATTTAAAAGAACTACGACAGATTAATCATGCCTATACAGTGCTCCAAGGGGCAGGTGACCTCAGCATTTAGAGCTAAGTGAAATTCTGAAGTGAAATCTTGTTACCAACATGCTCAACATTTAACAGCGAGCTAACATTATTCCTGTACTGTTATTTAAAAAAAAAAAAAAACACGCTTAAAAGGGCCCCTGCAGCTCTAATGACTGACCTGCAGTTCCCCGAGCCACCAGCCAGAGGAGTTCTTGGCCAGGACCACAATCAGTTGCCCTGGAGACAGACGCAGCTGATGCATTGTAGGGGCATCGGAGGTGGTGACTGCCTGAGCAATCTCTGTTGACCAAACAGAAGTAGCTGATGATGAATTTAGATCAAATGTCACATGCATTAAAGAGTTAGTCAGCAGACTATGACAGTCTTTGTGTGTGTTTGTGTGTGTGTGCTCTATTTGTGAATCGCTGTGCATATTCTCACCAGGCTTTTTGGTTGGAACTCCAGGTTTTGTTGTCTAAATGAATAAAGCAGTAGTAAATTAATGAGTTAATAAATAAATAAATAACAAAATACAAAATTATAGGCAAATACATGTAATATGAAAAAAAATGTTAGGCATGCTGTTTAAGATTATTGTAAATATATAGAGTCATCTATACACACACAAATATGGGTAACTATTATTACAAAGATTTCAAATTCAAGTTGAAAATAGCAAAAATATTGGTTATTTGGGGGTTCAGTAAGGACACTTTGTTGTGCAGAATGGAAGAGCTAGGGTTCAAACCACTGACCTTCTTTACTGGACCTCCTGCTCTAACTCTTCAGCCACAGCCAGCCTGACATATAAACACAACTTGACCCACCTCTGGTTCAACAGGTCGGACGTAGTTGGAAGGGAAAACACCGGTCTGGTCTCCAATGCATCCTCGCCACCACTCTCCTTCTCTCTCTGTCACCAATACAACGTCTCCCTCAACAAACGTCAGGTCCCCGACCTCTGGGCTCTCATATGTGTACAAGGCCACGTACTCTGGTTAGGAAAAATACAAAATTGTGAGTCAGAGCCCTGTCCTGTTTTCACTTCTTTTTAAGAATAAATATTGAGATAAACCGCAGATTAACACTTACCTTCTAGCTGAACAGAGTCTGAAGTGTCAGATGCATCCACACTAGAATAGGAACAACACTTAGTCAATTTAGTCTTATGATCAACTGAAATGTAACATCAGAGAGGTGTGTGTCTCTGTATGTGTGTGTATGTCTTCATACTCTGTATTGCCACCCGTCTCCAAGGTGACATAACTTTTGGGGAACCATCCCTGTGTCCCATTGAGCTGTCCCAACCACCAGTCTTCCCTCTGCTGCAGCACGCTGATGATGTCACCCTGTGAGAAGCTCAACAGCGCAGTGATGATGTCACCCGCACCGGAGGAGAGGTTGAGGTGAGTTTCTGAGGTGGCTGACCACGAGGAGACCGCTCGAGCATGCAGAGGAGCCGAGGGCTGAGGAGTGAGATTAGAAGAGCAGGGACGTTTCACATTAGGCAAAGTTCTTTTACATTTAGCCTCTAGGCTACTTGTCTAGATATAACTTAGAATATGGCTGTTCACCTGAATCTTTCTGACCATGAGAAGTGACCAACAAATGCCAGACCTACTAACACTGATGTTATCTATTGGGAGATGGAGATCTGTAAATGTCTGGGTGACCCACAGAGAGGCAGAGAGAGGAGAGGAACTCCCAGCAGAGAAAAACTATAAATATACAGCCATGCTGCTGTTCAAGATGTGTGTGTGTGTCAGCAGCAGTGCGAGTACCCAAGCCAGACCTAGTTCTTTGCCCGCCAAAGCCAGTTTTTAGCTCAGATATACTATGAAGGCATACATCACTGCTTCACTTTTTGGCTTTCAGCTTTCAGTCAGAGACCTGCAAAGCATGAACAGGTAGCTCTATTTTGCTCATCACCAACCCCTGTGGGAAATATCTG
Organism: Micropterus salmoides; assembly: GCF_014851395.1. Taxonomy (NCBI): domain Eukaryota; kingdom Metazoa; phylum Chordata; class Actinopteri; order Centrarchiformes; family Centrarchidae; genus Micropterus; species Micropterus salmoides. Next base: position 12,767,242 of record NW_024040928.1, read on the forward strand.
GCTATTTAGCTGCTAAATGCTCTACTATGTTTGGCAACGGTTTGCCAACTTTGTCTGTTTGGTGCTGGTCAGGTAGGATAAAGTCAATATGTCACATCCTTTTTGCTGAAAATAGTTGCCTGCTGCAGCTAGAAATTATGTTGATGAGAGTGCTGAGAGGGTACCAAAACTAAAGTTATGGACTGAAAACCAAAACAATGAGCTGAAAGAAGCTTCAAAGCTTAGAAAAGCTGATCCTTTTTCGACAGTAGATATCAAATGACAGAAGAGCTATATGTAAACTAATGGCTCCAAAACATTTTGGAAAAGAGATTATGAGAACTTTTTGTCCTTGTGATGCCTGAAAAGAGAGTAAACACAGAAACCATAAAAACAGACAACTCCCATGTTGCTCCTGAATAAAACATGGCTACTCATCCAGAAAGTGAATGCTAATCTCTGAACTGACACAGCAACACAACAGGGTTTGAATTTGCATCCGGAGTAGGTCACTAAACTTTATCTGCCTATTAGGAGTGACTTTTCAGACCCAATTCACTGAATGCCTGGAGTTAAGAGTAAACCTGAGCTTTCCTCCTTACCTGTGAAGCATCTGATTGAGCAGGAACAGTGCTGTCGCTCGTCACCTCACCATCTGGGACTCTGGGTAAAACAGGAGGGACAAACCATTAGGGAAGGAGAAATACAAGAATAAAAAAACAGTACTGTGGCATAAATTACAATGCCCAAGGTGACTGTTACAGCCTAGCAGACAACACAAAAAAGCACAAATATGTACTATTTTTAGCGTAGGGAAATATCACAGAGAAAATGTCTTTGAGACTGTCCTGTACTTCTTCATCCTGTATTTTACCCTGTGCTAGGTGGTGGTGGCGGACAGGACGTTTTTCCGGCTGAAGAAGGGGCAGTGTCAGTAGCAGACGGGTTAGGACATTTCTCAGCGTAACTCTGGGGAAACCAGCCCCTGTTTCCACGGTAACTCCCGCACAACCAGCCAGGCTCACCAACGGTCTGTTCATCCACCTGCATCATGGAAAACAGTCTAATCAACCACAATCACACATAACAAGATGATGACAGCGATAAACATGTTGGTTCCCAACTGCAGAGATCTTTTGGACCAATCAGGAACAAATGCACAACTATCACGCACAAGCAGTGTGTTTAGATATCCATCACACAAACAAGGCATGGTAGTGGAATGTGAATAGGCCTATGTACACGCATTACGATCACTGCACATTGACATATTGCAGTTAAAATACAAACTGCTTGCTTTAATGTCATTTTTACTTCTGACAGCTCTTTATTTTCACATGACACTGTCTATTTCTGTCCTGCAGCTTTTGCACTGCACACTTCCTATACGTTAAATTTAATTGATATTTTCTTAAAAACCAAATGAGTTAAATAAAAAGAAAGATTTTTTGAGGAATATGAAATTAGTATACAGTATATTGTAAGGGTAAATGTGTGTGTTTACAATATGAATGTGTGTCTCGTACCTCTATAAGGCAGTCTGCGTCTATACCCAGCTCATCTGTGTTTCGGGCAACAAACGAGTACAGAGCTCTATACGTGGTCAGCTTGGAGGATCGCTGAGCCTCCAACACCAGCTGCTGCCCTCCCCTTTCCTGCTCTTCTTTCATCCGCCTCCACTCTTCCTCCTCTTTCCGTTTCCTTTCTTCTTCCTCCTCTTCTCTCTTCCTCTTCCCCTCCTCCTCCTGCTCTCTCCTTCTTCTCTCCTCTTCCTGTGCTTTCTCCTGGGCTGCTCGGAGGCGAGCCTGTGCCTCCCTATCCTCCTCCTCCCTCTGTCTGGCCTTCTGCTCCTCCAGGAGCCTCCTTTGACGCGCCTCCTCTTCCTCCTTCTCCCTCTTCTCCTGCTCTCTTCTCTCTTCCTCTAATTTTGCATGTCTGTGGGAAGTAAATGCAACTTTTTAAAGCCCCTTTAACCCAGAGAACATGTGTTTAGTTAGACAGGTCTTGAGAAACAAAAGCAGATTCAAGTTATGTATCATGAATAATTAGCCTCCAGCACAGACAAATATAAGTCATGCATTCCCTCACACTCACCTGGCTGCCTCCTCTTCCTCCCTCCTCTTTCTTTCTATCTCCTCCTCCCTGCGTCTCTGCAGCTCCCTCACTTTCTCCTCTTTGACTCTGTACAGGTCGTCCAAGACAGCCTGCTGCCTCACCTGCTTCTCCCTCAGCTCCTGATGCAGTCACGGAACAGGCAATCCATTAGAGAGATACAGAAGACGCAAACATCAACCAGTTTAACAATGCAGAAACACATATGATCAGCCACAAAGCACAATACAAATGTATACAATTCTGCTCCAACCACAAAGCAGCTGATACAAAGCAGCTACAGTAGTTGTGTGTGGTGGTTTAAAAAGTGTTTGATGCAATAGTACAAATACTATCATTGCAAACATGCAAAACTGATGACTGAGCCAGCCCACAAACTGGCAGCCATTCACAGAAACATGCAAATACAGTATGTGTATAAGCTGTATATGTATAACAGTTTGACTTTTTTCTCTGTCTAAAACACAAATTGTGCAAGTTAAGCATTCTGTGTGTGTTTTACCATCCGGGTGCATCCTGTTTACACAAAAAACACACACTAGAACTAATCCCATGCAGTGAAACAACAAAAAAATGGAAGACATGGTAACAAAAGCAGAGCTCCATTTAATAATGTGTCAAAACACAAAAAAGCAAGGATGAGCGAAGAGATCGCATTATCAAGGAAAGAAAAGGAAAGGAGATTGCAGATTGTGGCTTAACGGAAAACAAGAGGTGGGATGGCAAAAAAAAGGAGGGGTGGTGAAAAAGATTACACAGTGGGAGGTAGAGAGAGAGAGAGAGAGAGACAGAGAGAAAGAAAGATAACCTTGATGAGAAGGAAGAGCTGGCTGAGGCAGGCCAGCAGAGACAGAAGGCCCCGCAGGACACAGTCATCCATATCCCCAAGCTAAGAAAGAAATAAACAGGGTGATGACGGGAGGAGGAAAGAGGATGGGACAGAGAGAAGGTAAAAAAAAATATTGTGTGATCAGGACAAAAGGAGAAAAAGGATGAGTGAAAGGAAAGCAGAAAGAAAAGAAGATTCAGAGAAGCAAATGGAAAACCAGAGACAAGAAGAAAGTGAATTAGTAAGAAAAATGTCCAGGTATCGGAAAGCAGAGAAAAAAGGGAGGAAAAGAGAAAAAGAAAGGTGTTAAAAGCTTCAAAAGCTTTACAAAGCAGTTAAGAACAAATGAACTGACCAAAAGAGAAAGAGCAGGCCCTTTGATGCTGCAATTACTAGTATTGGACTGACGATATATTGTGAGAGGGCATGACATCATTCATCACTGGTATTGAATTATCAGGCTGAACCAGCTTCTGGTGCGTAATATTGGTGTAATCTATCTTATAGTGATGTTGCTTTATTGTGCTGTAATGTCATATTTTTCTGAAAATACCCAACTTCTATCCTGCAATGTAACTCATGCTAACTCAAAAAAAGTTTAAGGGCTCAAGAGCCAATTAAATTTCTTTTTTCTTCAAGGTTTAGTTCAACATTTTGGAAAATGCACTTATTTGCTTTCTTGCAGAGAGTTTCTGTGGGTTACGTATGAAGCTAGTCTGGCTCTCTCCAAAGTAAAAAAAAAAAAAAACACTCCAGCAGCATCTAAAGTTCACTAATGAAGTCATATCTTGTTTAATCAGTACACAAACACAAACTGGAAAATGACACTTTGCTGTACAGGGAGTTACATGCAACCCTTTCTTCCAGTCTTTATGTTATACTAAACTCATCACCTACCTTTTAGCTCCTTAACAAGTTGTAACTTATTTGCTGATCTAATTTGACTGTATGCTATACAGTTGTACAGGTTGTATATGTATTGCAGGCAACCATGGGTTTCCATTCATTTCTACAGGGCATGAAAATCCATTAGTAGTAGTGGTATATTTTCCGTGTATAAGTCTAGTTTGCATCTATTATTGTTGGTGTTACACAAATCGTAGTGTGGCAATGCAGTTTAAACACAAAATGTAATACATCATTCATGTTCAATGTGATGGATTACACAACTCAACCAATTTTTAATTTTTAGTCGAAAACCAATCGATGTCTAGAATGGCAGGCAAAATATATTAAAATGTCTAAAACACAGTAGCAGTGGTTAGTTTTGATGTAAACATAAAGCTGCTTTAAACAGGGCTACGTTTAGGGACATGTTTGCTTGACTGACAGGTGTCTTAGCATATCACAATATTCTAAATCTTAATTTTCTGTCTCCAACAAGTGACCAAATGAGCCTAAACTTCTTCAAAGCAACAAAGTGTTCCCTAAAAATCGATGGGTGACATGTTTTTCTACAATCTGTGGTCTGAACAACTCTGTAGTGGCCTGACCTGGCTTGTCCTTGGCTAATTTGGGTTGAATTGAATTCAAATAGTCTGAACTCCTCTGAGACAGGCTTACCACTCTCCATATCCTGAATCTGGTCTGTGCTGAACACTGACCTTAAGCTCCTTGTTGTACTTCTCCATCTGGGCCAGTTTGTCTGTGGTCTCCCTCTCCAGAGTGTCAAGCTGGTCCTTCAGCCTGCGGCAATTCACACCTTTCTCTGTCACGCTCTCGCTCAGAGAGGTCAAAGCCACCGCTACAAGGCAAATGTCAAAGGTCAGGGATGAGCGAGAGAATTCAGGGACCGATATTTTGTCTGTGTGTTGTTTAAGCGGATGTTTGTCACCCACAGGGGAGTTTGTTGAGGCTTATGATTCGCATCTTCTCAGTCAGCCTCTGCTGTTCTGGGACCAGCTGTGAGAGCTTCCTCTGCCAGTCCTATGCCAAACAGAGAGACACAGGCATATGAACGGGAAGTGAAAAAAACATTTAAATGCCAAAAATCTGACAGGGAAGACAAAACACATGTCTTTAACCTCAAACTGAAGCTGCAAGGTGTTGATCTCTGTGATGCGCGAGTCCCTCTTCTGATTGACAAGGTCCACCTCTGCCTTCAGAATCCGCCTCTTGCTCTGAGCATCACGGAGACAGTCTGAGATCTGCTTGTGCTTGTTGCCCTGGGAGACCGGGCAATTTTATTAGCGTGGGCCCCTTGCTTTCATTGGCATTGCGAGACTGTATCTGTGAACATTTGTGGATGTTAGTGCGGTCTCACCACAGCCTCCAGCTCCAACTCTAGACTCTTCTTTTTGGCCCGAAGTCGGGAGATCTCTTCCTGCTCCCCCTCTCTCCTCCGGCCCAGCTCATCCTTCTTCCCACGCTCCCACTCCTCCCTCCGCTGGCGCTCTATCTCCTGCTTCGCTGCCTGAAGTACGAAGGAAAGTGGTCACTGGACAGGGCAATCTCGATGTTCAGCCTCTCACTGGTGAGTCTACTTCTCCCACTCACCTCCTTCCTCTCCAGCTCCCTCATCCTCTCCTCCTCCCTCTGTCTCTCCATCTCCCTCTGCCTCTCCAACCGCCTCTCCTCCTCCAGCCTCCTCCGGTTTTCCTGCTCCCTGGCCTCCTTCTCCCTCCTTTCTCTCTCCTCTCTCTCCTCCCTCTCTCTCCTCTCCCTCTCCTTTCTCTGTGCTTCCTCTAGGGCCAGTCGTCGTTTTTCCAGCTCGGCGCTGCCTCGTGCAAAGTTCTCCTTCAGCTTGTCCTCAAAGGACACTACAAAGAGGAGGAAGAGAGAGGTATGACACAGACGAAGACCTAAAAGTGACATTATAACACAACAACCAGAGTCTAGGATATGTCATACCACTGCTCTTGGTCTTTTGTGCAGGTTCTACCTCTGTTGTGTCTAATAAACAGGGAGTTATGTAGGGCCCTGTTCCATTAACAAGCTCACTGGACTTTATTCCTCCTCTGAAATGAGATAAAAAAAAGAATGTCTGTGGTTGTAATAATGGATGTATTAATAAATTCAGTGAACGTGCTAATCTGCGTGGATGTGTTACCTGAGAGAGGGAGGTACCAGGTCTTGAGGCAGTGTGAGGGGTAGAGGCCGGCCAGTTTTAGCCATGTCCACCAAGTGCATTGCCAGAATGAACTCATCACCTTGTAGCCGACCATCCTTATCCACATCTGCCAAGGTCCTATGTACGCACAACACAGTAAGTCACATCGTAAACAAGTAAAGATCAAATCTTTAGTTTTTGTGGTGATAATATCATCATTTTAAAAACAGCATACCTAAAACTTCAATTAATAGCCCAAGCTTTCATTTGCTTCAATGAAACTCTGCCTGTATGGGCCTTTAATTCCTTTCGCACAAAAGTCTTGCTCAGCAAAGATGGGAAATTCTGTCTACTACTATCAAATTGTTTATTTCAACCAGTATGAATATTACTGGTTAGACTTTTTTTGTCTCGATTATTTACCATACCAGTATGTCTTGCGGAAGTCTGAATTGCGGAGGATCTAACTGATCTTACGATGTGGTGGATGTCCACATTGACAAACGTTTAAACATTTATATTTATATGTGCGATTTTATCAACTTAGAATTAGCTCAAGCTGGCCACCCAGTGGGCTTTGAGAGGTTTTATATATCCAGAAAACTTCTATAACAACCAGACCAGGCTTCTAATTGAGACCTGCGTTTATTTGTCAAAATGTGTAGCCACACCAGGGACAGGCGTCTAATTGAGATTAAGCTTTAAATTCAAATTTGGAGAGAGGGGAACAAGATGTAAAAAGTATCACCTCATGAGGTTGTTATGGGAAACAGTTTACCATATCCAGCAGATACAGACTAAAGTTAATTTGCAGTCATGTTTCTGACTACCTGGCTCCAATATTTACTCTCCTTTTAGCTCTGTTTTGGTCTCCACCAAATCCTGAAGGAAATCTCTCTCTCTTGCTGCTAAATGCTCCACTAGCAATGTTCACTAGCTAGTTGCTAACTTCGCCTGTTTGCTGTTTAGTGCTAGGCAACGCTAAACCACAACAATTGGCTAAAAGAGTTAGCTAGCTAGATTGCTGTTTATAGTACACACTGAAATGAGGTGTGACAAAGTGAGAAGTGCCATTTTGGATAATTTTCCACGTTTGTTGTATTTCATCATTCCAACAACATCATTTTAATTACCTATCTCTGTCATGGAACAATGTGTGGAACATTACAGATTTCAGCATTAACACCAGAGAAAACCACAATATTCATCAGCCTAGTTTTGATGTTCACTCTTGTTTTCCATTTTTTATAGCTATTGTTATTTATTTACAGTGGTGTAAACTGGAGAGCAAAGTTCATCACTGGTAAGCCATGTTAAATGACAAGCCAATTGGCATCAAATCATATTAATAAATTATAAATCATGTAAATAATTTCCACATGGTGTGTAGAAGCAAAAATAGCTTTGTATTTAAGATTTAATGGCATTATGCATCTGTCTGTCTAGTGATCAACAGACACTTTTATGAACTTAAAAAGGCATGCCGTCGGAGATGTGGCTGCCTGCTGGATCATACATACATAGGTAAGCACACATGCACACACCTTTTACTCACCAGATGGTAGCTAGCTGAGTCTGGGTCAGGTTGGACGCCATCAGAGCATTTCTAACCTGAGGTCCTACAAGGTTAAAATTACATCAGAAATAACAGCGAGTGAATTCTCACGCCAACTGTGGACGCGTTTGTGTACGTGTGACTACCTGTTCTGTCAAGCAGGGTTAAGGGCAATCACAAGAGTACGTGAGTGCATGCGTGTGAAGTGAAACTGACTCAGAGTGTGCTCTGTCAAACTTTGAGAACACCACTCATGGGCCGCCACGCAGCCCTGAGAACCTAATGTTTATTCAGGTTGTAGTGTGTGTGTATGTGTGTGTGACCTACCTGACAAGTAGCCACTCATGAGCTTGTCTAGCGTATTGAACTGCTGACGGTACTTGAGTCTTGAGGCCTGTGGAACAGCCCAATCACTTGCACCCGTCTTCGGAGAGTTACTGGTCAACGACGTGGTCGAGGAAGAATTTGAGCTACGAACAGATAGAAAGAGAGGCATGTTGATATGCCAAGATATCACCTAAAGGGAAATTACACAATAATATTATGTGGTCAGTGTTCCCTTACTCCCCTGTATTCAAGCCTTGACTTAAAACCAGTAATTGCGTCGAGACTCCCCCGTGTTATTTCTCGGCTCTTAATTAGCTGTAGAGGAAACTGGTGCAAACGACCACGTAGACAATGACTCTCTGAAACAAGACAGCACTGTCCCCTCAGGCAATGCTAATCAGCTATTCTGTTTTTATTATAAACAATGCGTCTGCAAGAATAGCAAAAGCATAGACAGGGTCGGAGATGCTCATTTGAGAAGAATGCATTTCTCTTCAGTCATTTTAGCTGGGTCGAAACTTGCACTAGCTCTAAAAGAAGCATAAGAGGAGATGCAATGTGAAATCCTCCCTTTTCTCTGTGAGTGTGTAGATTAGTGACACCAAGTAGGCCTGTAAAATTCACTGATATTAAAACTTGTTATGGGTCTGGCAACAAAAACAGTACAAGAACAAGGTGTCTAGCATGACAGAACTGGATGTCACAATTATGACTGTTGAAGTGATGTGGATGGCTGCTCAACCTGTACTGGTATTTGACTTCCATACACTCCTCCTGCCATTATTATTGCTTGCCTTACCACCTACACCTGAGGTCAGGACATTTTGTCTGAAGCACTGAGCCACACAAAACAATACATTCAAAATGAAATCAGACTCTACTCCTATCCTTTTCCCAAACCACACAAAACACCACGAGAAGGATCAAGGATATTAGATACTGCTATTGTCTTTTTTGAAGGGAATCTGCAAAACCTCTCAGACTCCGGTTTCTGCTTTGTTTACTCCTTATTACTTCCCACTATTGTAAGAATTCCAAACAGAGATTGCGTGTTTCACTGTTGTAGATGTAGGACTGTGAAACACTTCAGTCGCTATCTAATTTTTCATTCATGGCAAATAACATATGTGACATTATTAGTATTTAATGTAACCACTGGTGACACTTGTGACATTAGAACTGGTCACATGAACAACAGTGCATATATGCTCTTTGTGCCTGATGGTGGAACTAGAGTCCAAAGTCCAAAGCTGTGAAATTCTTCCTGAGGAGGGCATGGAAGTCTCTACAAAATATCTTGGCAATCCATCCAGTAAATGTCGACATATTTTACATACTTAATAGTGGTGCAAGAGGAAAAGTCAGGGGCTGACCAAATTCAGTAGGCTTCATCCTTTGGGAACCATGTACAAGTGTACAACTTTTTATGACAACCTTGTTGAGATAAAACACCAATGAGCTGGACCATGTATGGCTACTAAAAATAGATGGAAACTTCACAATAATGGTGACCTCCTCCTATAAGAATGCCATTTGATTCCAGTTCTCCTCTAACGTTTGTGACTCTAAACAAGTCCTCTGGTAGCCAACAGAACAAATGCCCTTCCTGCTCTCACTGTTATCTTAGTGTTTCATCTCTGCCTGCAGTCTGATCCTCAACCCTCCCCTGCAAAAACTCTGCTACTTTGTAAGCACTGAACTAATGGGCTGGTAGTGTGTGTTATACCAGCCGTTCTGTTAAAATCACTGCATAATAAATGGGGCATTTTAGAAAACCTTACATTACTGTTAAATTGAGTACTTGATTTAAATGTATGTTTCAGGTGGAACTTGATATCCTGACAGAGGGCATTTGTCTTTTCAAATGGCAACTGATTAAAATGAGGACTCTTAAGCTGATCAGCTGTACATCTGTAATGTGGTGCGTCATGAAATGCCACCTGACACTTGGAAACAATGTGGAACTACATTTAAGTACAACATAAGCAATTTTGTCTTTACCGGCTATTTGTAGGAGCTTGAGAAACTTAAATATACCATTATTTATACTCTGGGCCTCACCTGCTGGATCCAAGGTCAAGGAGAGAGCTGGCCTTAGACATGCCGGTGGATGGAGAGAACGCCATAGGAGAAGAGAAGCCAGAGAGAGGGTGTGCTGCAAAAGGGATTGGAGGCAGGTGGTTGATAGAAAACAATCAAATTAAATATCGTTTAGCGCATGCATGTAAATACATACAGTGTGTGCATGTGCTCTTCTTATGCAACCAATATCTGACATGCTGTAGACGTGCAAGGTGCAGTTGCCCTTGAACGTGTGTACATCTAATCTTATCTCTTCATACTTTACAGTCACAGCACACAGAACTCCAGCAGCAAGGATATTGACATCTGGCTAAAAACAAAGTGATTGCGGTTGTCTGCAACCCTGCGCTACAGAGGGTTCGTCTCAAGAGCTGTGACACGGATACATTTTCTTCAGCGGGGGGGGGGGGGGTTGCCGGAACACCAAATAATAGAAAAATTTTACACTCTCTCAAGAGATTACTCATTTTACAGCCAAACATTTAGCTTGAACATACAGACTGAGATTAAAGAAAGCAGCCACATGACAGACAGTGGAGATAAAAAGAACAGAGGAAAGAGAAAAAAAACGATATTAGTATTTATATTATATAGGTGCACCCACACCTGAGATCAATGACTGTTTTGTTTTTTATCTAATAGATACATTAACTGCAGTAAAGTCTGCAGTGACTCGTCTCCTTGGTGATTAAAAAGCAGGTCTTACTACATACCGCAACATGCATACACACATTTTATTATATTTTTTATATATATATATATATATATATATATAGCCATACTTGTGTAATGCCTCAAGACAAATATACAATACCTCAGTAAGTAGATATGGTTCAGCCCTTTCATGTTGTAATCCACACCACATTAACACTGCACCATTAACATGCAAGACCTGAATAACTAACCCACAAACCAGGATCTGGTTGCACCAGCTATTCACATCTATTACTTACTTAATAAGTTTTGCATTATGTCCTTCCTAATCTCTTAGTTGGTTTTAAACTAGTGATAGTAAATCAAGTTGCACCATTACAACTTAAGAAATGTCTTTGTTAGTTAAGATGTAATGTTTAAAATGCTAAGAAACATCTGTAGCACTGTCCAATCACAAACTATACAGTAGCATTATATTAGGGCTAACCTATATGTTACAGTCTAATATTTGTATGTGTTACATTCCTTTGCAAATTTAGGCATGTAGATTAGCCAAGGAGCAAGCATAAGGAAATATTCAGTTATGCTAACCTAACTGACGCTACTTAATAATTCTGGATAACGTTTTGTAATTTAAGGTATGGATTTATTTTTGTGAAAAGTGATTTAAAATCATCTCAGTTTACATCATTATTAAATGGAATTTTGAGTGACAGGTCAAATATGTCAACCTTATATCATAATATCCCTTTTATTCTTCATTCAAAATGGGTCATACAGTATCTTAGCAAGCTAGCGTTAGCTTTCTCATTTGGTTGAGTCAGCTATGTAGCAGTTTCACCTGGCAGTTAAATGTTTAGTACAACTAAACTCTACTCAACTAAACTTACTCTATGTAAGAACTAGTTTGTGTGGTGTAATCTGTTTAAATTTTGGGATGTGTAATCTCCATTTAGTAAACTTATAATTAGACTACACTGAATGTACATAGAGCTGGAGCAATGGGGTCCAAGGGCCTTAGGACCCTGTCAATTGGTACTAATACACTAATAAATATCTATCTTTATTTGTCCGACAAGTAAATCAGAACATTTCCACTGCAGGACCAACCTGCGTTGTTGGGAACGAGAGGTGGGGTGAGGAGGTTGACATTGTTGTTGGGGAATCCAGAGTTTCCCAGGGAGGTGATGAGGGGCAGAGTCATTGCCATTGGCACCAGTGGTTGCACAGAGTGCATGTGGGGGTTAGCCGGCATGGGTGTTAGAATGGGCATGGCTGACATAGCTGACATGGATGACAGACCAACTGACAGGTTTGGCATTGACCCCATTCCTATTAGGAGGAAACACACAGGTGAACACGAAGAGATCAAGAACACTGTTTCAGAAAACAGACTTACTTGAAAAGTTACATTTAAAAATGGGTTCATTTCATTTTGTAAATGCCCTGAATTTACTGCAACTCAACTGAGCAAAAAAGTATTATTTGTGTCAATCAAGAACTTGAGCTGCCTGTGAAATTTACCATCATATTGAAAAATCAATCCTTTTGTAAGAGCAGCTATTTTTTAATACATAATCCTCCCATTTTGAAATAACTCTTCAAATGTTCTTTTTCTTGCGCCATGGATGAAATAACACTTCTAAGTGGTTAGGTGGTAAGAGAGTAAAAATGTAGTGGGTTTTGAAACTGAATTGTGGCTGTAATATCCTCAGAGAAAGTTTTACCAAAGCGTGCTGACGAAGGGATAGTTGGAGCAGAAGTGGAAACGGGAGGTTGCTTCATGATGACTGGCAGGGAAGAAGGTAAGTTCCGCCCCTGAAGTTTGAGTTTAATGAGCTTCATAGCGATGGAGAACTCGAGTCTGTCCATCTTCCCATCGCCGTCCATGTCAGCCAAGTTCCTACAGGAGGAGGTGAGAGAGAGGTATAATATGATCTTTTTATAGCAAATTCTGCGTTCCTGGTATTTTTTTTTCTTTATGGAGACAATAGGAAAGTCGAGAGCTACACAAGGGACAAGGCTCTAGTGGGATTGAATTCCAGTGGCGTTATTCACACAAACACCAAAACACACCCACCCACACACACACTTTCTCCCCACTCTTACACTCACAGTTTACTAGGTGGGGCAGGCTGTAAAGGAAGTCAGCGCTCAACAGGAAGTTTAAAGCAGGTCAAGAGGACCAAACTGCCCAAAAACAAAGATTGGATCTGCTGATTTAATTGTTTTGGCTTAACAACACATTATTTAGGATGCAGTGGTCAGTCAGTACTTACCAGATCTCAGCCAGGACAGAGGCAGGCAGGCCAGACTGGAGGAAGAATTTTCTGGCTTGTTCTCCTGAAGACAGACAAAAATCACTAGGGTTCAGAACCTCTCATGACAACTTCTAGGTGTTCTGCATACACAAGTATTTAGTCTTCTTGTTAGGACAACAGCCTACCTGAAACATAGCCGAGGACGGGAGCAAGGGTGTCAAACTGTTTGTCATGTTTCCCCCTCTCCTCTGGAGCGATGGCCCAGACACTGGCTCCACCTGGACAAAACCAAGAAACAATCTTAAGATCCTCTTGCCTGCTAAAGTTGGTGTATATGCTGTTCAAAGTTAACATAAAATCATTTACCAATGCTGATGCAGCATAAAGTAATAACTAACAGGACAGCCAAGAGGATTTTTTATAAGAAGGATATACAAAAACATTTCTGTCATTCATTGATAAATAAGTCTATGTGTAGAAAACAGGTTAAAGAGAGGGAAAAGATTTTTTAAATCTAAAAACACATAAAAACAAAAGTAAGAATCTATAGCTATGCTAACTGTTCTGTGAGGCTGTTGGCACAATGGTACTTTGAGCTATTAACAATGCAAAACCTGCTCACAGTGCATGACATGATGGTGGCACTGCATGAAAAGTCAGGGGATCACCACAGTTATTACATGTCATACTGAAGAGGACAGGAATGTGTATATCAAATTTCAAGGCAATCCATCCAATAGTTGTCAACACATTTTAATCTTAGACAATCAATCAAATCAAAATCTCTATCACAGACTCAGGGTCCAGATCTAACCCACAAAAATACACAAATACATACTCCCATGCAAACACACATAAAAAACCCACCATAATAAATCATGCTTTACACAGCTAAAGAAAAGGAAGAGAAAATATAACAAAATAAAAAATATAAAGACAATCAGTGTCCTACCAGGAAACAATTGTAGCAGTGTTTCCACATACAAGATTGGTAGTGTGAATATGTTTGGCAAGCCCAAAATTATTTGATTTTCTAAATCATTAACCTGGCACATGAATTTATGCATGAGATTTCTTAAGACAGCATGAAAGGCGCTTACTCCTGCAGCCAAAAACATCTCACTTGCACTACACCATCTTGGTCTCTTGATTAATATTCTCATAGCATCGTTGCATGCTACTTTAAGTTTCTGTAGACTTGCTTTTGTATAACTTGACGCCAAGTGCGCAGTATAAAGTGGTATACAATATGCTTGAACAGGGATATATTTACACCATCCGTACACGCCCTAAACTTGCGTAAAAGAATATTAACTTGTGTATATCATGCCGCATTACCTATAAATCAACCTTCATGGTGGCATTACAGGAAAAGTCAGGGGACAACTAAAATCATTAGAACTGATCCTCTGTAAATTAATGTAGAACTTGTAGTAGAAGTGCAGTTGTTACTGGTACATGGATCTAAAAAGGTACTTGAATACTAAAAGCTCCTGCTTTATTAAAATACCAGCTGCCTTTTGGAGGTCCAAACTTTCAGAAATATGGCATTTCTTAGGACAAAAAACATTCTACGTAGAAGAAGAAACTTTACATTTTTGAACCATAATGTGTGGGCAATGGTCCACTCCTCAACACACACAAATGCAGCAACACATTTCAAGTTCCCAGAGCAGAAATGCTAATGTCAAATTCAGTATATAGTCTTTTTCTTCACCATCCAAAAAGTCGGCATCATTTCCATCCCTAATGAGATCTCGCCTTCAGATGAAACCACTCTTAACCAACTCCCGACAATGATTAATGTATAAAAATGTCCAGTAAGCTTTTTCTTCCCCCACTCTTGGATTTCTCAAGGTAAGTTCAGGGTTGGCCATGAATTAAATATGATGTCAAATGTGCTGTGTGAGGGGTATGAAATGCAATTCTTACTCATTTTCATAAGATGTTTTTAAAAAAGGGGGATGAAAGATTATCATCTGTGCTAATAATCAATTAATCATAAGGGAATCCATGAAATTAATCTAATCATAACACGACCAGGGTGTGCCTCCTGGCTTACATTTCTGCTCCATAACTTGACAGCTCTGAAGCCATCATTAAGAAAAGTACTGACTGTATGGACATTGTGAACAGATGGGTCTCTCCATATGGCAGTGATTGCATGTCAGAGATGTAGATAAGGAGACAATGGCAGACAATGAGTCCAGGCAGCAGAGATAAAGAAGGGTTAGTGATGCACAAAAGATGAATTCACACTAGAGAAGCTGAATGGCGGACTAGTTTATCCTCGTACAGACAGACAGAAGAAACACATGGGTAAAAAGCGATAGTTGCAATGTTACAAACGGAAGTCAACTCGGGAGCAAACAAGCAAACTATCAGTTCTTATGGAGTTCACTTTCCTAAGCAGCTCATCTTCCTCTGCTCCTTCAGCGACATACGGGCCCTCCCTGATGCCATTGGCTATTGCCATAGTGATCACGGTTGTACAAACAAAATGTTTGCACAGATTTCTTTCTCACAACAGTGACTTCAGTGTGAAATAAAGACAACACACTGAGCTTGTTGAGAATTTGTCATCCAAATTATTCGCCTCCCATCATCACAAGCTCATCGTTGGTTTTAAAGCTCACACTGGTCCCTTATTCAAGAAAATACTTATCAAATGATGAAATCAAACAAGAGGTGCCTGAGTTAGGTCTATATTTGTCACAAAATCTGTGTCAAAAGCATATAAACACCCACAGCTCTTTGTAAGGGCTGAATCTATGGCTGTTATTTAGCCTTGGTACGTAGTTTTTTGCTATATGATAGTTGCAAATTATTATGTGATTGCTTTTATTTATGGTGATGTAACATTCCTTCTTCATACCCCAAGTGCTTTAGCAAGACTGTACTTGAGATATGTATAAAGCTACTCTCACTCCGATTCTCATCCTAAGACGCCAGCGACATAGAACATCTTACACAGGAAGTTGTCTCTAAACATTTCTTCTCAAATCAATTTGTCAGGGCAGAGTAAGATGGTGGGGCCCCTTTTCTTCCTTATCTCTGGTAGATGCATAAGAGTAGGAATGAAGTCACAGGGCTAGGGACAAAAACTACAGTTTATTAATATAGTAGTTGTAATATTGTTTTTAAGCAAAATGCTATTTGATTAGCATAATATTCTCGACTCAATATGCTATTCTTTGTGGTATTATGGGTGTATGCGTTTGTAGACATGGTATCTAGGGTGTAATTTATTCACTAGCTTCAGGAAATACCAGCCTGCCCTCGATGGAACTTCCTCCCCTACGCTAACCCAAACACCACACTGGCTCTTGTTGACCGCAGCACGCACGCACGCGCACACACGCACGCGCACACACACAAACACACACACACACACACACACACATATCCCTGAGGACTGACACAAAGTTGCAGCCCAGCAGTCCCTTGTATGCAGCCAGAAGATTAAATGTGAGCAACTACAGAGTTAAAAGCAGGAAGATTCAACCTTTTTCCAAAATGTGCGACCAGATATAACTGAAAACTGCCAGCTACTCACTTCACAGAGATGTGTGTTAGGAAACACTCAGGCTGATTGCCTTGAGCTGGTTTCAATATCCAAACAAACTCCCTCTACTCTATACCACCACAGCAACACCTGTTCAAGTACATGCTTTTTCCCCTGACAAAGCCAATGTTAGCAGCTCGCAGTGCCCGACCTAGTTTTAGGCATTGTCAGCAAAATGCAGCCATAAAAAGGAGAAAGTAATTAATCTCGCACTGAGATGTGAGTATTCCTCACATTGTCTAGTTAGCTTTGACAGACCTCATTTAGAAGCTATTGTAAGTGAGAAAGGGAGGCGATATTTAGCACAGCGCCACTGGGACATGTAGCTAGCGTGGCCACATCCACAGGCCTGTCAGTTGATTGGGCGTGTGTATCAGGGAGGGCAGGATGCTCCGTGAATAAGTGGGGCATTGCAAAGCTTCTTACACAGCAATGAATCCTTAGGGATCTTCTGTGGCTTGACACTTGTTATTGGAAAGATATGGCCACTTAATGTGAGACGAAGATAAAGAGGTGCCAAATTTTGTTTTTTTAAACTAACTAGTATTTCCAAGACATGAACAAAGGGCTGTTGTTTGATACTTAAATTGTTTTACATATTCTTTAAAATAGTTTAGCTGTAACCTTGTTGACATTTTGGGAGACACACTTATTTGCTTTCTTGCTAAGAGTTAAACGAGACTGTCAAAACCACTCACGCGTTAGCTAAGCTTAGCATTGAGACTGAAAACAGGGGGAAACAGCTAGCCTGGTGCTGGAAATCTGCCTAACAGCTAATCTATAGCCCACATAAATCTAAAAACAACAAAATGTGGGTTGTGTGAATATGAATATCTTAATATTTCTGACTTCCTTCCTGAACCACACTTTTGAGAGTGTCCCTTAGTCTATGTGCTAATAAAGGTATCCGTTTTCTCATCCAACTCTCGGCAGGAAAGTTAATATACATATTTCCCCATTTCTTAAATGTGGCTTCTGCTGTCTTTTGCAAACCAGCATTCTTGTCTCAGTTTTTCAGCAGGTTTATATTAACATTTTGACTCTTCCAGGCCATCAATGTAGGGCTGGGGCGATATGGCCAAAAATGTTACCATGATAATAACATTTCATATCATTCGATATCTATATAATTATCACGATAAATGTAAAGTCATTAGTTCTTTCAAGTTTAAAGGCTGATTTTTGCTCCTGACTGAAAATTTAAGAAACCAGATTTTAATTATGTGGTTAAACTTTTCTTTGTGGTCAGAATGGAAGAAACACTTGATGCTAAACAGTGAATCACTTAACAAAACTGAGGGAGAACATTCAAAACTAGTATTATGACTAAACTAGAATATTAGTAAATCTTTTTCAGTCCCTTTTCTGCAACAAAATAAATATTTTAACAGAAAAATTAAGTGCTAATTTGTTCATTCATATGAATTAAACCAAATATTTACTGACAATATACTGAACATTAAATTGCGAAAATTATATTGCGATAATTATCATTATTATGCCCAGCACTACATCAATGTAAATCAGAATTTGTTCTTCCTTATCTGGCTACATATATTTCTAAAATATCTTTTAAAAAAGTTATCGCCGTAACCTACATGTATGAATTCTGTCATGCACTGAGCATATAAAAACAGCTTCCTGCAAAGCGACCGACAACACCTTGTCAGGGAATACACAAGAGTCCTTATACTGAGACAATATAACACACAGTCCATCCACAGAAAAAAAGCTGTATACTCATGGAATAGCTTCCACAGCAACAACGCCTGTGCAGAATTTAAACACACTGTAGCACAGTTCACCTCCTCAGCAGCTGCGACACAAAGAGCCTCTGCCTTGTGTGGTTTTTCTTCCCTTTGTCAGCCTGTGTGCTGTTGTCTAGGTGCTGTACAGTCCTTAGGAGACGCTGGAGTCAAACCTCCAGACACCCAGCGCCGGTCTGCTGGGGGGAAACCGCATCACTGCTTTCATAACTATTTACATATCAAACGCTTCACCTGGGGAGGACAAGTTAGTGTTTCAGATGGGTACAGTGCATTAACAGTGTCTGCTCGCTGCAGCATTTTAGTCAACACACACAAACACACCTTCCCTGTCTGTGAGAGTTCTGCATACAGTCCACCTGTTTTGCAAATTCACAGACTAATGACATTACAATTGCCTCATTTCAGATTCACTGTGCAATAACACAGCGGAGCTCAACCTCCCATACAGTACGTATCAACGGAGAAACTCGTCATATACTGATGTTGTGTGTCTGAATTGCTTTCTCCCGTGACTATCTACTGAATGGGATTAAAGCAGAGTCTAGCTGTGGGGTTTGGCACTTTGATAAACTGCAGAATTAGTAGTGTGGACAAGAAGCATCCGACACACACACACACACACACACACACACACACACACACACAACCCTTTCTCTGAGGCATTCCCCATTGGGGCCCTCAAGGAGCAGCAACTAACTGTTCTTTGATCAAAGGCTGGAAACAAGAGGATTAACACATGTATACGCACGCTATTGAGCAATTCTGTCCATATCATATTCAAGCACTGAGCACAACAGAAGCAGAAGCAGTCCCCCACAAAAATCCGCACACCAAATTAGCTCATGATTTGCATTAAATTTATTTAAAAATATAATCTAATATTCCTTCAAGCTCTTATAATAATACATAGAATTATCTATAATTGAAATTCAAAATGAGATGGGATTAAAGATGCTTCATTTAACCTCTAATCCTTCACTCCAGCGCCAGATCAATATCCCATTCAAACAGTTCATAGATCAAAACATCATTACAGACTCAAACAAATGCCCCTTTAATTCTTGACAGGAAGATGACCAGAGGGAAAGATTCAGGTTCAAAGAAGGGGCGTGACACATCTGCTGGTTATTGGTCGTCTCCGTCTGCTTTCTTCTTTATCGATCTACTCCCATATTCAAGTTAATTTCCACCCTGACCCCTCTTCCCAAAGTCCATATTTGCCTCCCACAGACAAAATACACACATACAAGACAAAAACAAAGTGTTCTTACCATTCATGGCTGCAGGTGGAGAGCACGGGCAGAGAGGGAAGTCCTCTACTCAGCTGGCTAGCTCGCTGACATCTGCAGGGAAAGAGAGAGAGAGAGAGAGAGATGTGAGTGTGATTGTGTATCTGTGTGTGTCACAGAGCGGCGGGTATGAGTGAGGGACATGGGCACACGTGTGTGAATAAGAAAGAGAATGGGAGAGGATGCAAATGTGTGAAGAGAAAAAAAAATAAAGAAAAGAAGAAAAATCTCATCTCCCTGTTCACAATGCAAGGAAGGCACATTGAACATGCTAACACGGTGAGGGATGACAGTGCAAGGGAGGGACAGAGGAGGGGAAATAATAGAGGGAGGAGGAGGGGGACAAAATGACAGAGTGAGAGAGAGAGGGAGGGAGAGGATGATGAGAAAAGAAGGAAGAGCAGAGATTCAGACAATGCCAACAGGGAGAAGTAAGCAAGAGGAAGGCAGACAGCTGAGGGACACAGAGGGAAAATGATGGTGGTCTGGGAGGAAGGGAGCATTTATCACGGTCCGCTCTCAGATCACAGATGGCGGCTCAAGCCAGTAGTCTTTTGCAAAGCTTGGTGTGTTTTTATTTCTCAGATGTTAATATGTCTGTCATTTGGCTTTCTGCGCAATAACTATTATTTTATTACAAATATAAATATACCTAATTGGGAATATAAATATTTGTTGGGTGGCTATGTAAGTAGGTAGGTAGGTATGTATATACCACACAGTTTCAACAGTGGATGCAGCCTGCTTCCACTGTTGCCGATGGGCAGTGAGCCCAGCCTACCTGATGAGAATCGACTGTAAGATTTCTGGCCCAGGAGGTAGAGGGGACAGAGGAGCCCAAGCAGGTTTATTTTCTGAAAATGAGCCCTATGCGTATGGGCTCAAGGAATTTATTTGGAGTATCACAGCAAGCCTCGCCACATAATCCTCTGCAGGTGGGGTTCCATGTCTTATGTATTGTTTCCTGCCCTTTTGATTTTTCTCGCTATTTATAGTCGTCCTTTGCTATGCTGCTGTTGCTGAATCCTTTTTCAGCTCCATTACCCTGGTAAAATACTCCTCATATTCTTGATCATTTGTTTAAATTGAAAATATACACATTATACACAATAGGTAGTTTTCTCCTTTTTAACCCTAAACTGAGCTTCCTGTTCCTGCAGTTTCTCATTCCATTATTCTAGCAACTCTTCCAATGCTGTTCTTCAGATTCTATTAGTCCCTCCAATCAGACCTACCTCTTTATTTCCTCTTGTTTCATCTACCTATCTAACTATCCATCCATTCATCCAAACCATCAATCCAGAAGCCTATAGATAAAAAGCAAGGTTTCGCCTCAGCTCTGATTCCTGTCAGGTCTAAGCAATCTCCTCTCTGCTTTCAGCAAATCATTCTTTCACACTTTTTTACCTCACTTCACTCTCCACTCTATCTTTTCCATTTCAGCTCCACTATTTCTTATTCATCCCTCACTTGAACATGCACCCCCCGCTTATATGACTCCCATCGAATTTCTTTCATCCCTTCCTCTCCTTCTGCTCTTGTTACACTATTGCTCCATCATGGGTTCCTTCTCTTCATGTGAATTCCTGGAGGGGAGACTGTGGTTGTTGTAGTATAAATCATTCTGCGCACATGCCGACACTGCCAATTACTTAAGAGCAATGGACCGCTCACTGTGGCGTATGCCTCTGCATGCACTTGAATATATGTGGTAGCGTGTAAGCTCCTACACATCACACACACACACACTAATGGCAGTCCAAGTTCCAAACCATAAATCCATTTAGGAAAATAAAAACAAAATGCACAAAGAATATAAAGAAAGCTGAACGCTAGCTGAAGCTAGTTTCAAACTATTTAGCAATGCGGCTATCCGAGCTGAAGTTATCACTAGGTTATATGTAATATGAGAATCTCATTTAGTTCTCATCAATATTAAACAGCATTTTATCAAGGGTCAGGTCAGATTCGTCAACTAAATTCCACATTTTACTCTAAACGGCTATATGTCAGCTAGCATTAGCTTTGCCAGTTGTGTGTCAGTTAACAGCAACAGCACACGTGGCAGTTACTTGTCATACATTTTTATTGACAACTAAGTTAATCTATATGTAACAATAGTTTGTGTGGTGCAACCTGTGTAAATCAAGTGATGCATTAATCTCCACTTGGTAAACACTTATGTTACCACAAGAGGCTGGTGCAGCTAGCTTTCTACAATAACATCATGCTGTGTTAAATCCTCACTTTGTTTTATATTAAAGCTTCCCCAGTATTTCAATTAATAGGAGGCCAAGTAGAACAATATATTAATTATTGAGTGAACTATTCCATTTCAATACTAGTATTGTATGTAGCCATAATAGCCTACTGAGCTATGCCTGTGTATAAACTGTATATATGTACCCCTTACACTCCCTTACGCAAACACTGAAGGTAAAATGAAGGCATTTAGTAGACACTGATCCACCCTCAAACACAAACGCTTTTGTACCCTGAGGTGTGTGTGCCTTCAAATACATGATCGTATCTGCTATTGGCTATGTTAGCGAGACGTCTCTGTTCAAACACGGACACATCCTGGATAAGAAGCAACACAAAATCAACACAAGACGCAGAGGACACCCTCTACATCAACACTGACCGCACCCTCAGAGGCTCACAACAAAATGTTTCACTGAATTTGCTCGTCATTGCTAAATACCCTTGAGGTGCCCGAAAGGACAGGAGCACCTCTGAAATGTATGCATTTTCAAATTGATTTACCTTGTAGCTCAGTGCCTGTTGATGTGATTAACAATCATTCTATTGCACTGACACATGCACCATCAAATATTTGGACACAGATCAGAATTACTTACTGTACTGAGAAGTGAAATATACTTAAAATAGAATTAGATGTTGAAATGCATTTTAAGGTGCACAGGTACACTAATATACGTGAAGGTGCATGCAAATGTCAAACAGAACTAATGGTGTCCGTATGCTTGAACCTCACACCTTCCTGATACTGAAACTGAGGATGGCCATTTTTGTAGAAGCCAACATGTCATACAAACTCGTTCATTTCCAGCACAGACACCTTAAGCCCTCAAAGTTTTTCTCAGTGGTAGATGGTGGAACAAGTGTAAGGATGTGGAAATCATGTTTATTCAGAAACGTAACTGGAATATGTTTTGATTTCAAAAGCGTGACATAAAGACGACAGATCATCTCAACTATGGTTTTATTTGACAAAACAGTCTTGACTCTAGGTCTACTGACTAGCTTTTTCTGGTGCTTTCAACCTGTAGGTCCCAGACCTACACGGGCCCCAAAAATCCATGTGCATGTCAACTGGATTTGGTAATCTGATCAATCACAACTTTGTTAAGGAATTTGATATGTTAATGCTAATCTTGCAGAACAGCTTGTAAAGGGGCCCTGTTTCAAAATCAAAGTCTAGTTTTAAGACATTTTGTTATTTAGAAAGGCAACCGCAAACAAGTAATGGGAGTTACATGTGTATGCACTGAGAACTTGTAGGTGATGGTACATACACAATGTACCAATAGAGGTCCATACCAAGCTTTTTGCCCTGGTGCCACCTAACAGGTTAATCTGGCCATGCATGTGATGATGAATGAAAAAGGTAGGTAAACATTTAGTCAACATACTATTGCAAGGTCAACAGTGAGATTTTACACTCATAGTTTCATTTGTTTATGTTGCTATAACGTAGATCACAATAAGGCTGAAAATAGTAATACTTAATAATAACACCGCCTTCCATTAATATTTCACCTTTTATGTGGGTCCGCGTTGCAGTGGCAGAAGCCAATGCCAAATAGCCTAGACGTTCTTCTCCCTCTAGCCTTGATGGTATATTGATGTTTAAAAATGCCACATGTAGCACTCTCAAAGTTTTGGATTTTGGGGAACTGTGCGAAACACTCTAAGGGCCAGTGGTATGCTGACCCACTGCACTGAGGGAGAAAATGAATCAAAGAACCTTTGACTGTGTCCTGCATGCTGATTGACACCTGTGTGTGTGCCGCACTGGCCCGGTCGGATATGCATATCAATGCGTCGGCCTGTGTGGGTGAGTGTGTCTAACACACACTCCTCGCACAGAGGGCGACCCTGTTCTAGCAGACACAGCCCAGGAAGCTTTGCTGAGCCCAAGGAAGAAAGAAGCCTGTGTGTGTGTGTGTGTGTGTGTGTGTGTGTGTGTGTGTGTTTTTGGTTGCATTTTCTGCCTATTCACAAGAGCACAGAAGCACACAGACACACAAAGCCATCCACACATCTTCCTTTGTTACGCTGCAGGTGGAAATTGGGGACACTTCCACCAGAAGAATATTTTTCTATTTATCCATTTGATACATTTGTGGGTCAGCTCGAACAATGATTCAACATAGCCTTTATTACTTCCTTTACACTCCCCACCCCCAGCTCTCAGCAGCATGTCCTACCTCAGCTTCTTACTTACATACCTTTGGCACAAGATTTTTACCCTGACTTCAAAAATACAGAATTGTCCTCAATACAACATTCAGATTCACACTTCTGTGACTGTCATGTGAAAATGGACCCTGAAAGCTGTATGTTTGTACGCGTTTATGTGCATATGTGTGTTACGCAATGCTTTGTTTATTGGCAGGTGGATACCAAAAGTCCCTGCTGGGATGAGGCCAGATGTCACAGGAACTGCAGTTTACATGGACTTTGCCACTTCAGCAAAGAAAGCCTCCTATTTCTTTTTTTCACTGAGCAGCACAACACACACAGCAACCAACCAATCTCTATAATTAGTCTATACTGCAGTGAATGAACACCAGCAAGCCCCAGATGTCTTTTAGATGAATGGAAAACTGCAGTGAACAAATCTAAACATCTGATAACACCTTTAAAGCTGGGTACAGTGGGATATGACACCCACCTGGCAAACAACAGGCTATATTTACCATGCTATAAAAGATATGGTCAAACCTCAAGTCACCTTTAAGACAAAAGATAGAGAAATTATGGCAATCATACACCACATGTGACAAAATACTACAAACGAAATTAAGGTCACTGTGTGCTGGGTCTAGTAAGGCTACCACAGGCTATCACTTCCCTGTGGGGAGTTCCAGAAATATCCCAGTGATTTATTTTTCTCAAAATAAGGATGGCCATATTCTTAGTTTGACATTCTGGACACAGAATGTTTAAGTGGAAATCTGTAATTTCCAGTAAAAGCACCTTCTCTGAATGGTACATTTGTTTCTGAGAAAAGGGGCTAATAACTGAATAAAAAAATCCCTAATAAGCATATTTCCTGGATTCACCACCGCCATACATTCAAGACACACTGTTATGCACTGACACTGTACTATTGAGAATATGGCAATCTGTAGACGACAGCCCTTATTTTGGTCATTTTAAAGAGTCCACGTTAAATGTAAGTAAAGCAATTTTTAACATTGTATTTGAACATATTTAGAAATAAGCATAACGTCTGAATCCCATTTTTCAACCATATGGAGTGTTTTGAATCAAAAACGCAGACAAAAGGCTATCAGTCAGGGTTTGGTGATAGGGTATTAGAAGTGCACATCCTTGTAGGTTAGACAAAAAATCTGCAGATTACAGTACTAATACGGTGCATGCCTCGCCTTTTAAATTTAACGAAGCAGGACACCCCCACTTACCTTCCGAGAAAAAGATAAAAACCAAAAAACACAAGGTCAACAGCGACAGTGCCCGTCAATTGTTACATTTAGTTCTGTCTTGTTAAGCATAAAAATGCTTTGTGGTCGTTTACCTGTTGCGGTAGATTAGCGGCGTTGATCAGACACCCAGTCAGGCGAATTTGGCTACTGAAGAGGGAGGAACCGCTCCTGCAGCCGGGGCAGGCGTGGACTGGAAACGGGCGTCTCCAGAGTCAAGTCAGACGAAATCACACACAGGACTTCCGGGGATATTTTCAAACTTAAACATACCGACGCTCATAATGGGGCACGTGGGGCATGGGATAGGGCACAAAACCCATTGAAACTGAACTAAGATAGTACTTCCAACATTTCCTACTGAAATTATTTGTCTTTATCGATGGGCTTGATATTGAAGCGTCAATCCTAAATTGCCAAACACTCACAAACCATGACTTAATAAAACACCCTTGTTTCAGTTAATCACTCATCCTGTAC
This sequence comes from Micropterus salmoides, assembly GCF_014851395.1. Lineage (NCBI taxonomy): Eukaryota > Metazoa > Chordata > Actinopteri > Centrarchiformes > Centrarchidae > Micropterus > Micropterus salmoides. The sequence continues at coordinate 12,792,886 of NW_024040928.1, forward strand.
AGTCCAACATGTTCCAGTGTTCTTTGTTTATATCTGAAAGGCAATTTAAACAAACTTTAGTAATTTCTCCTTTATTTGTGGATAGCTGAAAGGATAAGTAATGTGTGTTTTTTATCCATTCATCATTTTGTTCTTTTCGTATGGTAACTGCCTAATCATCTCTCCTTAATTATAATTAATGTAATCATGTTTATCTTGCCATGAGTATTTTAGGAGATTTCTTTGTATAGTATACAATCTCAACCTCCTACCTCCCCTGCACAGGCTTTAAAAAAATAATGTTTATATTGTATTACACAGAGGACATAAGACACAAAACAGAATTAAAATGTAATTGTTCATTTCCATCTATTATATGAACATTTGCCAGATTCATTCAGTTTCTGCACACTAGGCAAAATGTAGTGCATTGTCTGACCGACTATCCTGTCAAATAGAAAAGTTGCATTTGGTCAGAAGGCTTGATTGGATCAAAAGAAAAACTTTCCATATATTGTGTCCACTTCATTTACCTAATTTAACTTAACTGCAGACTTTTATTTTGAAGGCACAACCACTTGACCTTTGGTCTCTTGCTGTTGGATGATGTTTTGACAGTAAACAGATCAAAGCCAAATTATATATTTTTTAATCAAAGCCTACAGTTGGGTATAATCATATAAATATGTTGAACAAAGTTTGCATAATTTCCCCTTTCCCTATCTGGCCTATGTGATGAGTGAATTCCTCTGAGATGCAGTTATCTGCTGTTAATTGCATCTCTATGGTTGAAGCTCTGTAGAGTGTGAAAGGTCTTTGCTGCCCCCATAGGAAACGAGAAGAAAGCTGCTGGTGTGGAGCTCCCCCAACAGCCCACTTTCATTATTACATCTACAACTTAACTAACATAACCTGAACCTACCAACTGATCGTGATACTTGTATGGCACTTGAAGCAGTGATGAGCCAATACAAAAGGTCAGTTAGATTTATTGGCACCACACCAGGCAAATAATCAAGTAAGCAAGTATATCATATAAGGTAACAGTTAGTATTTGAGCAGAACACACAGAAGTTTTGATTTCAAAACTTAATTTGACACAAACTCATCTTTACCTATTTACATCAAAGGTTATTTTCATTGTAATTAGGTGGTTTTTAAAGAAAACATTAAAATAACAAAAAACAACTAAGAAACTAGAATGTCTTCGATGACTATAATACAATAATCTACTATCCACACAAAAGTACAGTTCCCAAAAAAACAAAACATGAAAATGACTGTTGAAAAGCTGACCACATAAGAAAAGGAAACACATAAAAAAAGCTTGAAAGAATCATATCAACAGCACTTTGCATTGAAACATTTTAGTCACATCTGTCCATCTGTTTGGGCTTCGAACACACAGCTCCATATCTTGAGTAACAGTTTAATGGTGAGCTTTTTAAAGTATACATTCCTGCAGTGGTGAAATATGTCATAAACTTTATTCTCTCCCAAAAGAAAATAATAATGAAGGCAGCTAATAGCATCTGCTGCCTGCCTCTGGTGTAAACTACACTTAAGATCATTAAGGTTTTCATTCCGGTTTGATGTCCACTTCACTTTCTGTGTATGACAACTCAACATCATGGTGTAGGTCATCTGGCATATGTTCTTGGTCTTCATTGCTCTGACCTATGGTTACCAATAAGTATTCTTGGGATGCTGCTGCTTCAACGGGGACTAAATATTTAACACCCTCAAATTCGGTTTTTATGTCACTGTTTGGACATACAGCTAGCATAGGATGTCCTTCAGATCCTTGTGGTTCAGCCAGGTTGTAATACTTGACACCGTCATTTACTGCTTCTGTTTTTATGTCGCTTACAGTGTTCGGACACATGGTTAAAAAAGCATATGGAAGAGATCCTGTAGGTTCACCGGGGACTAAATACTCGACGTCCTCAGTGTTTAACTCTGTTATGAAATCATCATAATGTAGATTGTATATTTCCTCAGTGTCCAGTTCTGGTTGCATATCGCCATAATGTGGATTGTACTCCTCTTTAACGTGTATGCTTCCCTTAAGAGGAAAACCATAACCTACTAGATTCCCATGCATCTGCATCATCATGCCAGGATCTGTTGTTCCCTTGGTCGGTTGGTCTGTCTCTTCGCGGGAATATTCTTTCTGTGTTTTATTTTGTCTCTTCTCAACAAACCTTTGTGAAGACTTGGGAGCAAACACAAATGGCAATTTGAAGAGCTCGTCTGCTCTGTCTCGTGTTTTACGATATTGCTTGACCATGTTTTGAACTTTGGATGCAGTCGCTATGGAAAATTCCCAGCACCTGTAATGTTGTGAGCTCAGATCGAAGTTATAGTCAAGGATGTCATAAATAGTGCGTGGCAGATAGTGTCCTACTTTCTGAGTTGCAAATTTATATATCTCCATCATTACAGCTCTGGTCAATAGGTTCAAGTCCAGTTTGTCTTTCTCTGCTGATGTTGATGTCACATCTAGATCCAAACCAATCTCCATGCAAATGGGATAGCAGTTGCCTTTACTTAGAGTTCTCTTTGGTTTTACGTCACTTATTTTATGAATTGGCAGCGTGGCTTTTTCCTCTTTTGTTTGCAGTGCCAACTTTCTTTGTTTGATCGTTTCCATCATTTCACTTTTCTGCATGGCAGCTGTTTCATTCGCTTTACACACATGTCCAGGTTGTCTGTGAGACACAGGTTGAATAACAAAAACTTCATCAAACCAGGCGAGTCCACCATCCTTTCGTGCCTTTGCTCTGTGGAACAGCCGTGCAGGGTCTACGTCCTTGCTCTGAATGCCAATGTGGAAGTTGTGTTCAACGACTGCATTAACAACCTTGCTTTTTGTTCCACACAATTGTTTGGCAAACCGAACCACTTCATTCATCATCCCACGTGTCAATACATGCGTGTCAAGTTTATCTTTTGGTTGGTCTTTGTCCACGCAAAGGTTCAAACCTATTTCCTTGCAGCGAGGGTAACCGGCCATTATCGTCTCCTCTATTGTTGAGAATGTAGAGGACGGATCCTTTGCAGGGTTTTGTGCTGTGCAGTTTGCATCAGCAGAGACTGTGTCAGTCATGGTATGTGGACGAAGATCATGTGTGTGACTGGGATCAGATTCATCCTCACGAAGGTCAAGATTTCTGTCTTGAAAGCATTTGGGGCAAAATGTAGTTTTGTCATAAGTAGGTTCCTGTATGCACCTCGTGTCAGGGAGTTCAAAAAGCCTTTTCTGTCGAGGTATGCTGAATCTTTTCTGTGCATTCACTGATCTAATTTTATCCAAGGTTTGCTGTGCAAAGGCATTGCGATCCAACTCATTTGTCAAATTAAGATTAAAATTATACTCCAGTATCTCTGTGATAAAATACTTTGTGGCTGATTGCAGTGCTGTGGCAAAAGCGTTAATTTCAACCATGATGCCATTGGTCAGTAATTTGGGATCAAGATTTTGTTTGACTCCAGACCCTACATTGAAATCAATGCCTGCTTTCTTGCTTCTGGAGTACGAATATAGCGGGCAATGTTCTTCATGTACTGAAAGAATTTGCAGAATACGATTGGCCCGCAGTTTCCACATCTTTAAACTGAGCTCATGTTCGTGTTCAGTGTCAGAAGAACTGCCCACATTTTGGTCAATGATTGCAGCCTGGGAGGAGACAGCCCCACATGCATCTACATTTGGGTTGCTAGGGCAATCAAGTATGGCCATTGTTGAGGGTTGTTTTCTTGTGCCCTTTATTTTCTTGTAGGATTTTACACAGGCTGATAAATTCCTTTGCTCCATTACAGTAGGGATTTGTGTGAGAATATTTCTGGCAAGTTCAGAATCTCCACTTTGCAAATCAGGATCCAAGTTGTGTCTGAGGACGTCCAAACAAATCTCCTCAAATGTCCCACACAACTTTTCTGTAAAGTTTGTCACTTCAGTCATTGCTCCATTGGTCAGTTTGTTGATCACCAGTTTTTTGTTTGGTCGACTGTTTACATGTAGCTTCAGACCTATTTCCTTGCAGAAGGGATAAAGATCCACACTCTTCTGTGAATGAGCTTTAGTTTCAGAATGCGAATCAGGACAACACACAGGAGCAACATCACATTCCTCCATTTCTGATGTGCCGCTGAGTTCATGTTTGACATTGCCCACGCTCGGAATTGCCACATTTATTGTTGGCATGTGACCATGAAGTTCAAAAACCTCATTTGAGAATTTGACTGCATCTTCACAACTTCTCAGCTGTCTTACTCGTTTCATCAATTCACATGTGAAGATATTCCTCTGGTGTTGACTCTGCAGGCCGAAGTCAAAGTTGTACTCCAGAATCTCCATGATGAAGTCCTGCTGAGACGCATTAACTGCTAAGGCAAATTTAGCAAGTTCAAGCAGAACAGGATAAGTCAAAGAGTCCACACTGATGTTTTGCTTTGGGCCAAATCCAACATTGAATTCAATGCCAACTTTCTTGGACCTGTAAAATGGACCGAACTGTCTGTTGAATCCAGAGAGGATTTGTTTAACACGGTTTGCACGTAACTTCCACATGTTCTCTGTTCCCAGTTCCTCTTGTTCCATGTCACAGTCGTTTGGTGCATTTCTTGGAGTCTCTGTTTGCTCTTCACCTCCAGATACCCCTCTTTCGTCAGACTGACTTACAAATGGTGGGTTCACATTTGGGTTGACAGCTGGTAAAGTGGATGAGACGTCAGTGGTGGTGGGGGGAAGTGCACAAAAACTCAGACAACTTGGTGCTGATTCTCTAGGGATGTCAGAGCTCAGAGAAAAACCTTTTGGGTTTTGTAAATGATCCTGACTGCCAGCGTTTTCCGAATCTGAGAGTTTGTCTGAGTCTAGATCAGATTCTCCCAAAGGACAAGTGTAGCTGTTCTCTGATCCCATTTCCTCTTGTTCTATGTCACATACTTTTGGTGCATTTCTTGTCAGTATTTGCTCTTCAGATGCACAATGCCCAATCTTTTCTACAAATTTCCGTGAAGCCCTGTGACTGAACACAAATGGTAATTTGAAGACTTCATCTGCTCTGTCTACTTTTCTGCAATAACTCCTTACCATGTTACTGACTTTGGATGCAGTAGCTATGGAAAATTCCCAGCGCCTGTAATATTGTGAGCTAAGATCGAAGTTATAGTCAAGGATGTCAAACACAGTGTGTGGGAAAGAGTGTCCCAGTTTCTTAATTGCAAATTTGTGTATCTCCATCATTACAGCTCTGGTCAAAAGCTTCAAGTCCAGCTTGTTTTTCTCTGTTAACTTTGATGTCACGTCTAGATCCAAACCTATCTCCGTGCAAATAGGATAATGGTTTTCTCTACGCCGATGATTAGTCTTTGTTTTTACATTCCTCATGTTATGCATTTGCAGCGTGACTCTTTCCTCCTTAGTCTGCAGTGCCAGCTTTCTTTTTTTAATAGTTTCCTTCATTTCACTTCTCTGTGTGGCAGCTGCCCTTTTCAGTTTATGTACTAGTCCAGGTTGTTTGTGAAAAACTGGTGGAATAACAAAAACGTCACTGAACCAGGCATCATTTAGTGGCATCGCTCTGCTAAATAGCTGTGACAGAGTTATGTTTCGGCTCTTCATGCTAATGTTGAAGTTGTGTTCAAGGACATCATTAAGAATTTTATTTTTTGTTCCACTTAATGTTTTGGCAAAATGAACCACTTCATTCACAATTGCATTTGTCAATACATGTGGGTCAAGTTTATCTTTTGGTTGGTCTTTGTCCACACACACATTCAAGCCAATTTTCTTGCAGAGAGCATAACTGTCCATAATCATCTCCTTGATTGTTGAGAAGGATGACGATCGATCTTTTGCAGGCTTTTGTGCTGAGCAGTTTGCATCAGCGGAGACTGTGTCAGTCATGGTATGTAGACAAGGATGATGCATGTGACCGGGGTCAGATTCATCCTCACGAACCTTGTGATTTCTGTCTTGATAGCATTTGGGGCATAATGTAGTTGTGTCACAAGTAAGGTCTTGTATGCACCTTGTGTCCGGGAGTTCAAATGGTCTTTGCATTCGAGAAACACTGTTTCTTTTATGTGCATTCACTGCTCTAATTTTAGTCATCGTTTTCTCTGTAAAAGCACTGCGATCCAACTCATTGTTCAAATTAAGATCAAAATTATATTCCAGTATCTCTGTGATAAAATACTTTGTGGCTGATTGCAGTGCTGTGGCAAAAGCGTTAATTTCAACCATGACACCATTGGTCAGTAATTTGGGATCAAGATTTTGTTTGACTCCAGACCCTACATTGAAATCTATGCCTGCTTTCTTGCATCTGCCGTATGAATAAAGTGGGCAATGTTCTTCATGAGGTATTGAGAGGATTTGCTGGATGTGACTGGCCCGCAGTCTCCATATTGTTAAATTGAACTCATTTTGCTGTTCAGTGTCAGGAGAACTGCCAACATTTTGGTCAATGATTGCAGCCTGGGAAGAGACAGCACCACATGCATCTACATTTGTGTCGTTCTGGCTATCCAGTTTTGCCACTGTTGTGAATGTTTTTCTTGTGCCCTTTATATTCTTGTAGGGTTTAACACAGGTTGTTAAATTCCTTTGCTCCATTAAAGTAGGGATTCGTGCAAGAATATTTCTGGCAAGTTCAGAATCTCCACTTTGCAAATCAAGATCCAAGTTGTGTCTGAGGATGTCCAGACAAATCTCCTCAAATGTCCCACACAACTTTTCTGTAAAGTGTGTTACTTCAGTCATTGCTCCATTGGTCAGTTTGTTGATATCCAGTTTTTTGTTTGGTCGACTGTTTACATGTAGCTTCAGACCTATTTCCTTGCAGAAGGGATAAAGATCCGCACTCTTTTGTGAATGAGCTTTAGTTTCAGAATGTGAATCAGGACAACACACAGGAGCAACATTACGGTCCTCCATTTTCGATACGCTGATGGGTTCATGGTTGACATTGCCCACACTTCGAATTTCCACACTTACTGATGACATGGGACCAGAAAGTTCAAAAATGTCATTAGAAAACTTGACTGCATCTTCACAACTTCTCAGCTGTCTTACTCGTTTCATCAATTCACATGTGAAGATATTCCTCTGGTGTTGACTCTGCAGGCCAAAGTCAAAGTTGTACTCCAGAATCTCCATGATGAAGTCCTGCTGAGATGCATTAACTGCTAAGGCAAATTTAACAAGTTCAAGCAGAACCGAATTAGTCAAAGAGTCCACACTGATGTTTTGCTTTGGGCCAAATCCAACATCGAATTCAATGCCAACTTTCTTGGACTTGTTAAATGGACCGAACTGTCTGTTGAATCCAGAGAGGATTTGTTTAACACGGTTTGCACGCAACTTCCACACGTTCTCTGTTTCCAGTTCCTCTTGTTCCATGTCACAGTCGTTTGGTGCATTTCTTGGAGTCTCTGTTTGCTCTTCACCTCCAGAACGCACTCTTTTCTCAGACTGACTTACAAATGGTGGGTTCACATTTGGGTTTACAGTAGGTAAAGTGGATGAGACGTCAATGGTGGTGACGAAATGTGTATGAATACCCAGACAACTTGATTCTGATTCTCTAGGGATGTCAGAGCTCAGAGAACCGTTTTGGTTTTCTAAGTGATCCTGTTTGGCAGCATCTGAATCTGTGACTTCGTCTAAGTGCACATCAGACTCTCCTACAGGAAAAGTAGAGCTATGGCCATGCTCTGCTGCTCCACTGGTAAACAAATCAGTGGGATGTGTGTTTGTCTCCAGGTTTGTAGACTCTTGTTCACTTCTTAAAAGTGCCCCCTTTTCCTGTGTTGTCACTTCCTTAACTTTATATTGTGGGGATCCCATATTGGACAAAGCAGATCCTCTGGGTCTTTTGAAGGGTTTTGTCTGGAAGGAAAATAGCTCATTTTTAAACTCTGGGGTTATTTTTCCTCCAGTGGTGATAAGTCGCTTTCTCTTTTTGAGCAGGTCTGATATCTTGAACCAAATTTGATTTTTTACCCTTTGACTTTTGAGATTAAGATCAAAATTATGCTCCAACACACTGAGAACAATAGGTTTGTAGGATGCAGTCAGTACTCTAGTGAAGTGTACAAGTTCTAACATCACTCCCTTTGTCAACAATCCTGGATCTAGACTCTGCTTTGAACCTCCTTCAAGTTTCAGACCAATTTTTTCACAACAAGGGAACAAAGGGGGAAGATCCTCATCTTTCAGTTCTTCTTCTGACTGTGTGAATCCTGAACACTTTAATTCATTCTCTTGTTCATTCCCATCACCATGTGCTTCATCCATGTCTTCTGAGAGACAGTCTGTCTTTCCGTATTCTTTGGTGCTACATCGTGTACACTTGAATTCATCTTCAGGTTCACTATCATCAGTACCCTCCATTTCCAATAGGAAACTTTCAGCCTTACGCTCTGTTGATGCCATGTTCAGTCCATTGTTGCTGCTGAATTCTGGCTCAGATGACGTTTCAAAGAGAGTAAAAACTTCATGTCTATCTTTAGGAGGGTTCCTGATCAGGTCTTTGACTTTGTGCAGGATTCGAGCAGTAAAATCCGCCCTCTGTTGCTCATTTTCCAATCCAAGATCAAAACTGTTCTCCAGAATGCTTGTAATAAAATGCCTTTCACTCTTGTTTACTGTTTTAGCAAAGTCACAGACCTCAAGTATGACACCATTTGTCATTAATTGTAAATCCATTTTTTTCTGCGTGTTGGATGCTACATTAAAATCCAGTCCTATTTTCTTACTGTAATGGAATGGTTCTGGACGTCTTGAATATTTCTTTACATGCATAATGCGCCACTGCCATACTGTGTTGGCATCCATCGTCTTTTTCTCCTTCAGACTACCCGACGTGTTACTGTAGTCCATCTTCAGTGATATTCTTCAGTGTCTTCCTTTCCTGTTTAGTTCAGGAGACAAACATGATACATTATACACACACACTGTATCTCAGTCTTGAGTCATACACAATTTAAATGTGTTTGTGTAATATCAATCAGGGAGATAATATTTATCAAAGTAAAATACTAAACACGTTACACTCCTCACTCAAATGTGAGGACTTGCCGGGCTGTCTATTTCCCGTCGTTAATTAATTACCTTAGGGTTTTTGGACGGTTGATTTAAAAACATAAGTCATCACTTAGGGTCTATCTGGATACTTGTGATGGACATTTGGCAATATGTTGGGACATTTTATTGACTGTGATTGGTCACTAAACACTACAATCTGTGTAAAATGCATAAGCTAAGTTGCAATAAAATGATGAGCATTTCTTGGTATAATGAGATGTAGTGATTCCCCAAGCAGCAATTTTCAGGGGCTGACGTGTTTGGATTTGTCTTAGTACTACTGGATACTTAATCAACTTAATAATAAGGTTAACCAAACTGAAGTTAACCTTGTTAACAGAGAGAAGACCCTGCCCCCAGGGAGCGGCATGAAAAAACAAAACAAAACAAAAACACAAGCATGATATAAGAACAGTTTCTTTTTAGTGGCCATCACTCCAATCAGTCACATAGTGTCAGGAAAAACCTGAATCTCAATCTCCAATCTCAACACTTTGTTGAAAATATTCAACTCACACGAATTCCTTTGAGTCGCTTCGCGCCGCCCGACTTTGTATGTAAACTCACCACCCCGAACACTCGCTTCGCTTTTGGTCTGAAAGCACCATCAGTTTTCAGCCAAATAAACTTTTTCTTCAGTTGTCTGTGACGGCCCCACAGAGGTTACATTGCTGAGTTTCCCTAGCAGCCAGTCAGAACTGAAGAAGTCTCTCAGATGAGGGACGAAACATCTTTAAGTATCTTCAACAAGTCCAGTTGCCCTTGATTTTAACCTTCCTTGGGTTTTTTCTGTTCATTCACTTTGTATTTTGTTGATTGATAAACATAACATATTAACATGTCTATTTTTGAAAGCATTCTTACTTTAAAGTATTTTCCCACATCTGCCTAAAACTTTTGCACAGTAATGTATATACAAGGGGTGCAATAAATAATTGCTCGTTTATTACATTTTCTCTTGATCAATGACTTGTTAATGCCGTTGACAGAAGCAAATAATTATCCCCAACGATCTTGTTTTAGAGATCACCAGACAATTTCATACTTTCTCAATGGCAAACAATTCTCCTTTCTATGTGTGTCCAATGTGGGTTGCATTCAAATGAATTTGAACTATTTATGGGATTTATTTGTTTATTTTCATTTAAACTTTACCTTTGGGGAAAAGTGAGAGCCCACATCATCATTTCATGAAACTGCATATTAAAATGCGATCTGTATCCGGATACGTTACCTGGATATTAACGATAAGATCTTGCCTTTTAGTATACACCTGGTATTTTTAATGTGTTCCTGTTCCTGAGTCTGAGTATTATAAAGTGTCAGCTAATTCGCCCAAGACTCACTTAAGAATAAAAATCACATAGTTTTGTGAGTTGTTGAGCTAGGGGAAACTTTGTGAAAAACTCTCTACAGCAAATTCATAATTTTTTGTCTCCTCTTGTAAATTCGGTCAACACATCAAGTTTACACATTATTCCTTTCTTTTTAAAAAAACACAACGTGTCAGTTTGTCCCAGTGAGTTGCAGTACCGTCATATAAGCTAGGTAAATGATATGCCTTGTTAAGAGCAGATCAGCTGCACAGATGAGTGCAAAACACACTGTTGCACACAGTAATTTCTTACTGTATACACGTGTTTGGTCCATGACAGGACTTCATTTCAGCTGAACTTATGTCTCATGTCTTAAAAAAAACAAAAACAAAAAACACTATGCACCCAATAAATCAATGCACTTAGTGTTAACTGCTTTAGACAAAAGCTTCTGCCAAATGAAATGGAATGTAAAGTTAATTGTACCCCGTGGAATTTTGTGTAAAAATTTAAAGATCAGATTCAGTGTGTGCCTGGCAGCCTCTTCTCTGAACTTATCACAACCCCGCCACAAAACCATGTCAGAGGGGGCCGACACTGACAATGAGACTGGAAAGGAATGTTTTCTTGCAGACCAGCAAATTATTTCAGCTTGCTTCATACCTCGTAGAACATGTTTCAGCTTTGCTAAGAGTTCCTTCAGCATGTTTGGCCCACACTCTGTTTCTGCATCCTAGTTGGGCATCCTCCAGTCGGCGATGGGAGGGTGTTGATACAGTAGAGCCCTGAATGAAACAAGTTGCAATGTTCGTTAACTCCTGCATGCATTATTCGCACAGCACTGAAAAGGAGAGTTTAATCATGAAATTTAAAATAACTTAAATATGAAATATTCAGCCAACTGCCAAACACGAACAAAACATTACCGTCCTTTGATACCTAACTTAACCACCCTGTGAACCAACCTTCTGCTCTTGCTGCATTCAGTACACGGACAACTTTGTGTTTTTTTTGTCTTTTTACCAATCTAACTATGGTCATTGTTACATTCTCCTTTTATCTCTCCAGCACTGGAATAGCGGCAAGTAGTCCAATGACAGGTCTAGTGGCAGGAATACCCAATAAAGGCTTTGCGTGCACTAATAGTTGTGTAGCTAATTGTTAACATGTGTTGGAGATAAAAAGCCTGTCTGGGTAGGTCTGGGCCAGATGATAAGTCAGGACTTCCCCACTAACACTTAACCATCAACAAAAAAATGACAGCTATTGGAGTCTCATAGATTTACTGGAGATGATCAGTGTTCAATGCAATAGAGTTTATTTATGTATTATTTTAAATTGATCTTTTTGCTCTTTTTATAGCCCACATTATTATTATCATCATAATCATCAAAAACCAGTTACAAAGTGCTTTAACAAGTGTAAAAACAATAAAACACATAAAAACAATTACATGCTAAAAACAAGAAAACACTTAAGAATATAATACACGTTTAAAATAAATGTAAAATATATTAAAAAAATAGAATCAAATAAAATCGGGAAACGCTCTCCTATAAAAGTATGTTTTAAGAAGGGACTTAAGAGTTCACTGACTGAGCCGACCTGATTTCCTCGGGCAGGCTGTTCCAGAGCCTCGGGGCCCTGACAGCAAACGCTCTGTCCCCTTTAGTTTTCAGTCGAGACTCTGGAACAGACAACAGACCTCTGCCCGAGGATCTCGAGGTACGTGCTGGTGTGTATGGGACTAAAAGTTCAGAAATATAACAAGGCGAGAGGCCATGAAGAGCTTTAAAAGTGATCAATAAAATTTTAAAGTCAATTCTAAAACACACTGGGAGCCAGTGTAATGAAGCTAAAATAGGAGCAATGTGGTCATATTTTTTTGTTCTGGTTAAAAGCCTGGCAGCCGAGTTCTGGACAGTCTGGAGTCGATCAGTAGATTTCTTCCCATGATCAGGTGACCAGTCATGTGGCCTGGCACGTAACTCCACAGGATCGTATTGCCATGTAGATCACCGGGCCTTTTTCCTCATGGCACCATTATAAAACAGATGTCCACAATGTGTACTAGGGAGACTTCTAAATCACACTTTCAGCTAAGGCTGATTTTATCTATGACAACAGGTTGTCTAATAAAAATCTAATTTTAAATTAATTGATATATAAAAACTCTTACATATGTTCGTAATACAGTGTTCACACAGTACATTTAAAGTCTACTACAACTTTTCTCCCTCAACATGTCAGCCTGTAACTTAATGTTAAAAAAAAACACACACTTTCTGGGCAGCAACGAAGCAGGTAAAATATATTGTAAATAGGTTCCACTGCTACTTCACAAGTCAAAAGGTAGCACTTTTGTATTTACTTAGTATATGGACACATCAACCATTGAAACACACTTTCAACTTTGTAAAACCTTTTATTGTGTTTATTAAACCTCTATTCTGTTTGTACAAAAAAGGGCTAACCATTTATGCATCGCAGGAATTACATGAATTGTGTTAGTTTGGTTTGAGAAAAACATGGTTTCAGGTCAAGTTGGTCCTGCATGGTATAAGTTGGATGCCATAGACTACAAACAGTTTCAGATTGGGGAAACCTGTATTGCACTGTGAAAATGCCAATAATAACGACGTTACTGAACAGTATTTATAACAGGGCTTTGATGTTCACTTTAGAAGTCTACGTATCTCCATTTCATTTGTGATTGACGTGCAGAGTTCATCTTTGTAAATTAAAAAACAAAATCCCCCACCCAAAAATCAAAACATCTTCATAGATTGGTGTTTTTATTCTCTCAAAAAAATACTGTTGTTCTCTCACCTTTCCTCTAACTGGCCCTGGTCATCCTCTCTCACTACTCACTATACTGTACAGTACCTGCGCACAGTAGCCCAGTTATTTGCCACATTGTGTATATAGTCTCACACTCACTACTGCCAGAAAGTAATTTAACTGCTACAACTTGGGGTTGTATTCCTAATACAACTACTGCTATTAATATTGCTTCAAGTAAAGATGGAGCACTTTAACTGGGCCTACTACTAAAACCTCCATATGTTTATCTCAATTTCCGTCCTTGTTACTGTCTTACCGTTTGTAAATTTCTATCAGTCTTACTTTCCTTACTTTTTTCTCTGTTCTTTTCCTTACTTATTCTATTTCAGTCAGTCATAGTCAAATGCATAGCATCCACCATGTCTCCATTGCTCTGACAGGTATGGAGTAATTGGAACTGCGAAGAAGGGGGCCATTCGCACCATAACTGAAGCTGTGACTTTGAATAAAGAGGGCAAGCCCGTGGATTGGTGCTACTGGGATGCAAGCCACCCCCGGCTAGGTCACCTGGGAGAGGGGGGGTCTGATGATGAAAAGACCCGAAACCCCCGATGACCCCAGGCAAATCACTGATGATGGGCCCCAGTGCAACTTCGTTCCTAATCCCTTTTTGGTTCACTCTTAATATCCTTCCATCGAAAACACACCAACAATGAGGATTTAGGGCATCATATGTGTTTGCAATGTATGCCATGTACCATGCAGGACCAACTTGAGCCGAAACCATGTTTTTGTCAAACCAAACTAACACAATTAATGTAATTCCTGCGACTCGTTAGCCCTTTTTTTGCGTTTCTTGCTAACAGAATAGAGCTTTCACAAATACTAGGTTTAACAAAGTTGAATATGGGTTTTACACTGCGTTAATGCTTTACCTGAAATTCCTAATAGTTTTCACTACAGTAATACGTGCAAAGTGTGAAGGATCCCCCCACCAGTTTCCCTTAACTGCAGAATCAGCTTACTTTAGCGTCGTATACAATGTACCTAATGTAGGCTGAAATTTCACCGGGGCGTTCTTCTGACCCGTTAACCCCACGGACGGTGTTAACTTACATCAAGGTTCAAAATATCTCAACTCTTGAAGAAACGATGCTTATCTTTCGCCATCTTCCTTTTAACTTTTCAACGTTACAATCACCTTCTATCTCTCACGCAATACAATGGCGTAAAATCACGTTAGTGCAGTGGTTGGTCGAGTAGCGGGAAAAACCAATAAAAGGCTTTGCATGCAGTGTAATAGTTGTGTAACGGTTAAGTTAGCTAGCTTAACGTTTACTTTGTTGTCCCTCAACACGTCAACCTGTAGCTTAACGTTAAAAAACACACACTTTGTGTAACTTACAGCGACGAAGCAGGTAAAACACAAGTAACGTTAGGTTCAACTGCGACTTCACGACTCAAAGGTAACGTTATTACTATATGGACACATATCAACCACACTTTTGGTAGCTTAGGCAGTTTAGCACACACAACAGGGAGGGGAAAGACAGACAGGATTTGTTTTGAGAAAAGTAACGTTAACGCTACAATACCATCCATGTTTATAGAAATAGGACGAAACACGCTGGAGTACACGTACCTTATTTAGGCTGAACAGTCACTGAGGCGTTCTTACTTGTTGAGTCCACACACGGTTTCACACCATAGACCATATATAAAAAGTTTCACACACAACGCCTTTTCATGTTAACCAAGGCTGATATCGGGTGCTGGAGGAAACGATGGTGAGTTTTTACAGGAAGTGATGATGAAAGGTCAGAGTGCGGGGATTTTAATTAAATACCACGAACTGTAGCTGCAGTACCGTAGTTCTTTTGCGACAGCGCCATCTACCAATTCTCGGCAGGCATGCAAAAGTCGGCATAACACCGGTCCTTGGATTGCGGTCCTGAAACTGCCGCTACACTGCTCATTGTAGAAGTGATAGTTTTGTTTTCCACTACCAGTTTTTCGCTTGTAGCCCTTTATTTCAGGTTTCCATGGTGGAAAGGCAAGGCATGTTTATTTGCATATTAGCACATTTTAACAGTAACGTTATTCAAAGTACTTACTTCCAACATAAACATAGGGAAATAAAAAATACATTTAAAGACAATTTAAAAAAAAGTTAAATACAAAATAAAAACAAGATGAAACAGGACTGTGAATGTTACAGTGCAGTGTAAGATATCCATCAAAAGCCTCAAATTTGGTTATAATAATTTTATAATAATAAAAAGCAAGGGCAAATAGAAAAGTATGCAGCCATGATTTAAAAGAACTGAGAGTTCAGCAGGCCTGCAGTTATGTTGGAGTTTGTTTTGGAAATTTGGTCCATAAAAATGGAACGCTGCTTCTTTTTTAGTTTTTTTTAGTTTTGACTCTGGGGACAGATAGCAGACCTGTCCCAGATGATCTGAGATGTCTGGATGGTTTATAACATAGCAGAAGATCAGAAATCTATTTTGGCACTTAACCATTCAGTACTTTATAAACCAATAGTAATATTTTAAAATCAATTATTTGAAAGATAGGAAGCCAGTATAAAGGCGTCAGAACTGGAGAGACGTGATCCAGTTTTTTGGTCTTATTGGAGACTCGAGCAGCAGCATTCTGAATCAGCTGCAGCTGTCTGATCAATTTTTTAGGGAAACCTGTAAGACACCTTGGTTCTGAAAACACTTACTTCAGTTTTATCTTACTCTGCTTTAATTAAAGAATATTCTGGCACATCAAATCGTTAATTTATTCAATGCACTTGCTCAGGGTTTGCATGGGATTATTGTCCAATGGTGATGTGGTTATGGAAATGTGTGTGTTGAAAGAATGGAGCCTTGGGGACTCGACAGGTTACCTATAGACACAAAGAAGTCCCTGTCCTTTAAGTAGGATTCAAATCAGTTTAGACTGTGTGGAATTCACCATTGAGATTAGATAATACTAAGACTATGGTCTTATGGTTTAAATGGATGTCACTGAAGACCTTCACAAGAACAGGCTCAGTGCTGTGGTGTGGTCAAAACCATGACTGAAAGACATCAAACCAGTTGTGTTCAGTGCCAAGATGTTTTTCAACTGTTGAAAAACAGCCTTTTAAATAATTTAACTTAAAAATAGGAAATGTTTGATATGGGCCTTTAATTGCTTGATGACTTCAGTTTTCATGCCCTGTGGGAAGACATGTGAGAGAATAGACATGTTGAGAATCTGTAGAAGATCTGAGTCCATGTAGTTAGAAACATTTTTGAAAAAGCCTGTTGTTAGATTATCAAGACAGATACTAATACAGATACTATTTGAATTGATTTTAACACAGGGACAACATATCCTGTACCTGAAATGGAAGCACTGACTGCCTGTCTAATTTTGTCAGTGAAGGCGCAATTCATTGCAGGCCCTGGTAGATAGAAGTTCAGAGGCTACTGACAGAGGAGTGTTGCTTTGCCTGTCAACAGTAGCAAACAAGGCATGTGTAATATTATTATTTTTTGGTGATGATGTCATAATGAACTTGGAGAGTTGTTTTTCGCTACCTGCATCCAGCTTTTCAACACTCTTTTTTTTTCAGTTCCTACCAGTGTAGCAATTCTCCATGGGACCAGAGACCTTCACCTTAGTGGTGCAATGACATCAATAACAATTGTAACAATTTGTAATTTTAAAACTGAAATGATCCTGAAGCTCATTGACTAACACCCAAGAGAGGATAGGTGTGGAAAAGAAAGTCTGAATAAATATCTTACTTTCACATTTCAGTGATATATCGAGAAGATTGGCCCTTGGCTCAGGCCCTATCTGTTTAGCAACACCTGAAGTTACTCAACGTCCTTCAGGATCCATTATTCATTTATGTTACAACCTATTTATAATTTTGACATCATTGTCTGTACTGTACATGTATTATGTTGGTCACTTCAGTAGACATCTATTGCATGTATGTCCATCCTGGGAGAGGGATTCCTCCTCTGTTAGTGTTATGATCTGTTTGTTTTTGTTTTTGTGTGTGGGGGGGATTCCAAGTCACTTGACTATATAACATTAAAACAATAAATTAAGCAATTTTGTTCATGAAATATTTCCCTCCTGGGTGTCAGATTTTTTGCTAAGCATACTGAAATTCACTAAATTAATGAATTCAACAAAAAAAGCCATTTCTAATTATGTTTTTACAATATACTTTAAAAATTAAACCAAATAGGTGGAGGAAGGAAGTTTGGACTTCACTCTTTAGAGGAAATTTAGTCCAGTTGTAGAATCAAGTAGAATCTTGAAGTTGTGTCAGCTGCACCACAATCATCCTCACATTATCTCTAAATGTTTCATTGCAGGGGAACTGTTGACAACCTGACAGCTGCCTTGATGTCCAGAGTCAGTGTTATAAAGGACAATGTAGCCTATAGATTGTACTCTGAGCTGAGGACGGGATGAATGCCCGATGTCCAGAGATCACCCTCTGTCCTTACATCAATGACAGACTGACCAGACCACCACTTGCTCAGGCTTAACAAACTCAGGTTTCACTAAACTCTCTTTCTGAAACAAGGCCCGTGTCTCTTACTCTTGGTTGAAGTTATGACATTGAAAAGGTCCATGCAAAATGATGCTTGGACCTGATATGTGTTTAATTCACAGTAATTATGCTAATGCAATTCACCTGCACTAAAGGGCTAAACTCAAAGTTGTACATTCTATTTTAAATCAAAGCCTACAGTTGGGTATAATCATATAAATATGTTGAACAAGTTTGCATAATTTCCCCTTTCCCTATCTGGCCTATGTGAAGAGTGAATTCCTCTGAGATGCAGTTATCTGCTATTAATTGCATCTCTATGGTTGAAGCTCTGTAGAGTGTGAAAGGTCTTTGCTGCCCCCATAGGAAACGAGAAGAAAGCTGCTGGTGTGGAGCTCCCCCAACAGCCCACTTTCAGTATTGCATCTGACATAACCTTACTGATTGTGATACTTTCACAAGACACTTCGTGTTGAATGGTTGAAGCAGTGACGAGGCAATACAAAAGTTCAGTGAGATTTATTGGCACCACACTGGGCAAATAATCTTTAGCAACAAGCATATCCTATAAGGTAACAGTTAGTAATCGATCTGAACAGACAGATATAAACTGGTTGCTTTCAAAACTTTTTATGACACCTAAGCATCTTTACCTATTTACATAACAGATTTTTTTCATTTTCACTGCAAGTAAGCAGTTTTAGCTTTTGTAAACCAAAACAAAATATACACGTACAAAATAACTAATAAGGCACTAATAAAAAATAAAGGGGAGAAACAAGGTTGAAAAACAATAATGTCTTAGATGACTATAAACACAAGGATCTACTATCCACAAAGCGGTCAAAAAATACAAAATATTGTTACAAACTTGACAAATGACTGTCAAAAGCTGACCGTGGAAGAAAAAACATTAAAACACACTCAAATCATCTCCAACTGTGGGTAGCACATAAAACCTTTTAGAACAAAGCTTGAAAGAATCATATTGACAGCCCTTTGCATTGATCAGATCTCACCATCTATTGGGTCTTTGAACCCACACCTCCATTTCTTCAGTCGAAGTTTAATGGTGAGCTTTTTAAAGTATAGGCCTACATTCCTGCAGTTTACAAAAATTGTCATTAACTTTCCTCTCCCTCAACAAAAAAATAACTTTACATGTCAATGAAGGCAGCTAATAGCATCTGCTGCCTGCCTCTTGTGCAAACTATACTATAGATTATTAAAGTTCTCATTCCTGCTTGATACCCACTTCACTCTCTGTGTATGACACAACTGCCTCATGGTGTGAGACAGCTGGCTTATGTTCTTGGTCTTCATTGCTCTGACCTATGGTTACCATAAAGTATTCCTCTGATGCTGCTTGGGATACTGGACTTAAATGTTTAACACGCCCAATGTCCAGTTCAGTTTTTTCAGTTTGGACATACAGCTAGCATAGGATGTTCTTCAGATCCTTGTGGTTCAGCCTGGTTGTAATACTTGACACCGTCATTTACTGGTTCTGTTTTTATGTTACTTACAGTGTTCGGACACGCGTATGGAAGAGATCCCGTAGGTTCACCTGGGGCTAAATACTCAACGTCCTCAGTGTTTGACTCTGTTTTGACATTGTCATAATATGGATGGAATTTTTCCTCAGTGTCCGGTTCTGGTTGCATATCGCCATAATGTGGATTGTACTCTTCCTCTTTAATGTGTATGTTTCCCTGGAGAGGAAAACCATAACCTACACTCACTAGACTCCCATGCATCTGCACCATCATGCCAGGATCTGTTGGGATCCTTGTGTCCTCATCACGGTACAAAGGTTCCACATTAGTTTTAACACCTTCACAAAAATCCACACGACTCACTTGTTGCACAAAACCACACTTTTTGTCTTGTTTAACCTTGGGATATTTTTTCTGTGTCTTATTTTGTCTCTTCTCAACAAACCTTTGTGAAGACTTGGGAGCAAACACAAATGGCAATTTGAAGAGCTCGTCTGCTCTGTCTCGTGTTTTACGATATTGCTTGACCATGTTTTGAACTTTGGATGCAGTCGCTATGGAAAATTCCCAGCACCTGTAATGTTGTGAGCTCAGATCGAAGTTATAGTCAAGGATGTCATAAATAGTGCGTGGCAGATAGTGTCCTACTTTCTGAGTTGCAAATTTATATATCTCCATCATTACAGCTCTGGTCAATAGGTTCAAGTCCAGTTTGTCTTTCTCTGCTGATGTTGATGTCACATCTAGATCCAAACCAATCTCCATGCAAATGGGATAGCAGTTGCCTTTACTTAGAGTTCTCTTTGGTTTTACATCACTTATTTTATGAATTGGCAGCGTGGCTTTTTCCTCTTTTGTTTGCAGTGCCAACTTTCTTTGTTTGATCGTTTCCATCATTTCACTTTTCTGCATGGCAGCTGTTTCATTCGCTTTACACACATGTCCAGGTTGTCTGTGAGACACAGGTTGAATAACAAAAACTTCATCAAACCAGGCGAGTCCACCATCCTTTCGCTTCTTCGCTCTCTGGAGGAGCTGTGCAGGATCTTCGTCCTTGCTCTGAATGCTAATGTGGAAGTTGTGTTCAACGACTGCATTAATGACCTTACTTTTTAATCCGCACAATTGTTTGGCAAACCGAACCACTTCATTCATCATCCCACGTGTCAATACATGCGTGTCAAGTTTATCTTTTGGTTGGTCTTTGTCCACGCAAAGGTTCAAACCTATTTCCCTGCAGTGAGGGTAACCGGCCATTATCGTCTCCTCTATTGTTGAGAAGGTAGAGGACGGATCCTTTGCAGACTGTTGTGCTGTGCAGTTTGCATCAGCGGAGACTGTGTCAGTCATGGTATGTGGACAAAGATGATGCGTGCGAACAAGGTCAGATTCATCCTGTTGAAGCTTGTGATTTCGGTCTTGATAGCATTTGGGGCAAAATGTAAACTTGTCATAAGTAGGTTCCTGTAGGCACCTTGTGTCAGGGAGTTCAAAAGGCCTTTTCAGTTGATTAACGCTGGGACTATTATGTTTATTCACAATTCTAATTTTATCAATAGTTTGTTGTGCAAAGGCACTGCGATCCAGCTCATTTGTCAAAATAAGATCAAAATTATATTCCAGTATCTCTGTGACGAAATACTTTGCGGCTGATTGCAGTGCTGTGGAAAAAGTATAAATTTCAACCATGATGCCATTGGTCAGTAATTTAGGATCAAGATTTTGTTTGACTCCAGACCCTACATTGAAATCTATGCCTGCTTTCTTGCATCTGGAGTACGAATAAAGTGGGCAATGTTCTTCATGAGGTGTTGAGAGGATTTGCTGAATATGATTGGCCCGCAATTTCCACATCTTTAAATTGAGCTCATGTTCAATGTCAGGGGACGAGCCAGCACCACATGCATCTAAATTTGTGTTGTTCTGGCAATCCAGTCTTGCCATTCTTGGGAATAGTTTTATTTTGCCCTTTGAATTCTTGTAGGCTTTTACACTTAATAAATTCCTTTGCTCAATTACAGTAGGGATTCGTGCAAGAATCTGAAGAAGTTCAGAATCTCCACTTTGCAAATCAAGATCAAAGTTGTGCCCGAGGACGTCCAGACAAATCTCCTCAAATGTCCCACACAACTTCTCTGTAAAGTTTGTCACTTCAGTCATTGCTCCATTGGTCAGTTTGTTGATATCAAGTTTTTTGTTTGGTCGACTGTTTACATGTAGCTTCAGACCTATTTCCTTGCAGAAGGGATAAAGATCCACACTCTTCTGTGAATGAGCTTTAGTTTCAGAATGTGAATCAGGACAACACACGCGAGCAACATCACATTCCTCCATTCTCAGGACGCTGCTGAGTTCATAGTTGACATTGCCCACACTCTGATTTGCCACATTTATTTTTGGCATGGCAACAGGAAATTCAAAAACCTCATTTGAGAATTTGACTGCATCTTCACAACTTCTCAGCTGTCTTACTCGTTTCATCAATTCACATGTGAAGATATTCCTCTGGTGTTGACTCTGCAGGCCGAAGTCAAAGTTGTACTCCAGAATCTCCATGATGAAGTCCTGCTGAGACGCATTAATTCCCAAGGCAAATTTAGCAAGTTCAAGCAGAACCGAATTAGTCAAAGAGTCCACACTGATGTTTTGCTTTGGGCCAAATCCAACATTGAATTCAAGGCCGATATTCTTGGACCTGTTAAATGAACCAAACTGTTTGTCGAGTCCAGAGAGGATTTGTTTAACACGGTTTGCACGTAACTTCCATATGTTCTCTGTTCCCAGTTCCTCTTGTTCCATGTAAAAGTCGTTTGGTGCATTTCTTGGAGTCTCTGTTTGCTCTTCACCTCCAGATACCCCTCTTTTCTCAGACTGACTTACAAATGGTGGGTTCACATTTGGGTTAACAGTTGGTAAAGTGGATGAGACGTCAGTGGTAGTGGGGGGAAGTGCACAAAAACTCAGACAACTTGGTGCTGATTCTCTAGGGATGTCAGAGCTCAGAGAAAAACCTTTTGGGTTTTGTAAATGATCCTGACTGCCAGCGTTTTCTGAATCTGAGAGTTCGTCTGAGTCTAGATCAGATTCTCCCAAAGGACAAGTGTAGCTGTTCTCTGATCCCATTTCCTCTTGTTCCATGACACATTCGTTTGGTGCATTTCTTCTAGTCTGTGTTTGCTCTTCACCTCCACAAAGCGCTGTATTATTGGGGTGACTTGTAAATAGTGGGTTCACATTTGAGTTTACAGTTGGTGAACCGAATGAGACATCAGTGGAGGTAATGTCCAGGATAGAGTTTGCACTTTTCTGATTTTGTATATTTTTGAAAAATCTCTGTGAAGCCTTGTGATTGAACACAAATGGTAATTTGAAGACTTCATCTGCTCTGTCTACTTTTCTGCAATACCTCTTTACCATGTTACTGACTTTGGATGCAGTAGCTATGGAAAATTCCCAGCGCCTGTAATATTGTGAGCTAAGATCGAAGTTATAGTCAAGGATGTCAAACACAGTGTGTGGGAAAGAGTGTCCCAGTTTCTTAATTGCAAATTTGTGTATCTCCATCACTACAGCTCTGGTCAAAAGCTTCAAGTCCAGCTTGTTTTTCTCTGGTGACTTTGATGTCACGTCTAGATCCAAACCTATCTCCGTGCAAATAGGATAGCGGTTTTCTCTACGCCGATGATTAGTCTTTGTTTTTACATTCCTCATATTGTGACTTTGGTCTGTGACTCTTTCCGTCTTAGTCTGCAGTGCCAATTTTCTTTTTTTGATAGTTTCCTTCATTTCACTTCTCTGTGTCGCAGCTGCCCTTTTCAGTTTACGTACATGTCCAGGATGTTTGCGAGAAACTGGTGGAATAACAAAAACCTCACCAAACCAAGCATCATTTAGAGGCCTCGGTCTGCAAAATAGCTGTGAATGACATAAGTATCGCCTCTTCATGCTAATGTTGAAGTTGTGTTCAAGGACATCACAAATTATTTTACGTCTTGTTGCATGCAATTGTTTGGCAAAACTTACCACTTCACTTATTATCCCACGTGTCAACACGTGCTTGTCCAGTTTATCTTTTGGTTGGTCTTTGTCCACACACAGTTTCAAACCTATTTCCCTGCAGTGAGGGTAACCGTCCATTATTGTCTCCTCTATTGTTGAGAAGGTAGAGGACGGATCCTTTGCAGACTGTTGTGCTGTGCAGTTTGCATCAGCGGAGACTGTGTCAGTCATGGTATGTGGACGATGGATGTGACCAGGGTCAGATTGATCTTGACGAAGCTCATGATTTCTGTACTGATAGCATTTGGGGCAAAATGTAGATGGTTGTTGTACGCATGTCACGTTGGGAAGTTCAAAAGGCAGTTTCATCCGTCGATTAACATAGCCTTTTCTTTTATGTGCATTTGCTGCATTAATTTTTTTCATAGTCTGATCTGCAAAGGCACTGCGATCCAGCTCATTGTTCAAATTAAGATTAAAATTATATTCCAGTATCTCTGTGATAAAATACTTTGTGGCTGATTGCAGTGCTGTGGCAAAAGCGTTAATTTCAACCATGATGCCATTGGTCAGTAATTTGGGATCAAGATTTTGTTTGACTCCAGACCCTACATTGAAATCTATGCCTGCTTTCTTGCATCTGCCGTATGAATAAAGTGGGCAATGTTCTTCATGAGGTATTGAGAGGATATGGTGAATGCAATTGGCCCGTAATTTCCACATCTTTGAATTGAGCTCATGTTGGTGTTCAGTGTCAGAAGAACTGCCCACATTTTGGTAAATGATTGCAGCCTGGGAAGAGACAGCATCACATGCATCTACATTTGGGTTGCTAGGGCAATCAAGTATGGCCATTGTGCCCTTTATCTTCTTGCAGGCGTTTACACAGGTTGATAGATTCCTTTGCTCCACTAAAGAAGAAATTTTTGAGAGAATATTTCTAGCAAGTTCAGAATCTCCACTTTGCAAATCAAGATCCAAGTTGTGTCCGAGGACGTCCAGACAAATCTCCTCAAATGTCCCACACAACTTTTCTGTAAAGTGTGTTACTTCAGTCATTGCTCCATTGGTCAGTTTGTTGATCACCAGTTTTTTGTTTGGTCGACTGTTTACATGTAGCTTCAGACCTATTTCCTTGCAGAAGGGATAAAGATCCACACTCTTCTGTGAATGAGCTTTAGTTTCAGAATGTGAATCAGGACAACACACGCGAGCAACATCACATTCCTTCATTCTCAGGATGCTGCTGAGTTCATAGTTGACACTGCCCACACTCTGATTTGCCACATTTATTTTTGGCATGGCAACAGGAAATTCAAAAACCTCATTTGAGAATTTGACTGCATCTTCACAACTTCTCAGCTGTCTTACTCGTTTCATCAATTCACATGTGAAGATATTCCTCTGGTGTTGACTCTGCAGGCCAAAGTCAAAGTTGTACTCCAGAATCTCCATGATGAAGTCCTGCTGAGATGCATTAACTGCTAAGGCAAATTTAGCAAGTTCAAGCAGAACAGGATAAGTCAAAGAGTCCACACTTATGTTTTGCTTTGGGCCAAATCCAACATTGAATTCAAGGCCGGGTTTCTTGGACTTGTTAAATGGACCGAACTGTCTGTTGAGTCCAGAGAGGATTTGTTTAACACGGTTTGCACGCAACTTCCACACGTTCTCTGTTTCCAGTTCCTCTTGTTCCATGTCACAGTCGTTTGGTGCATTTCTTGGAGTCTCTGTTTGCTCTTCACCTCCAGAACGCACTCTTTTCTCAGACTGACTTACAAATGGTGGGTTCACATTTGGGTTTACAGTAGGTAAAGTGGATGAGACGTCAATGGTGGTGACGAAATGTGTATGAATACCCAGACAACTTGATTCTGATTCTCTAGGGATGTCAGAGCTCAGAGAACCGTTTTGGTTTTCTAAGTGATCCTGTTTGGCAGCATCTGAATCTGTGACTTCGTCTAAGTGCACATCAGACTCTCCTACAGGAAAAGTAGAGCTATGGCCATGCTCTGCTGCTCCACTGGTAAACAAATCAGTGGGATGTGTGTTTGTCTCCAGGTTTGTAGACTCTTGTTCACTTCTTAAAAGTGCCCCCTTTTCCTGTTTTGTCACTTCCTTAACTTTATATTGTGGGGATCCCATATTGGACAAAGCAGATCCTCTGGGTCTTTTGAAGGGTTTTGTCTGGAAGGAAAATAGCTCATTTTTAAACTCTGGGGTTATTTTTCCTCCAGTGGTGATAAGTCGCTTTCTCTTTTTGAGCAGGTCTGATATCTTGAACCAAATTTGATTTTTTACCCTTTGACTTTTGAGATTAAGATCAAAATTATGCTCCAACACACTGAGAACAATAGGTTTGTAGGATGCAGTCAGTACTCTAGTGAAGTGTACAAGTTCTAACATCACTCCCTTTGTCAACAATCCTGGATCTAGACTCTGCTTTGAACCTCCTTCAAGTTTCAGACCAATTTTTTCGCAACAAGGGAACAAAGGGGGAAGATCCTCATCTTTCAGTTCTTCTTCTGACTGTGTGAATCCTGAACACTTTAATTCATTCTCTTGTTCATTCCCATCACCATGTGCTTCATCCATGTCTTCTGAGAGACAGTCTGTCTTTCCGTATTCTTTGGTGCCACATCGTGTACACTTGAATTCATCTTCAGGTTCACTATCATCAGTACCCTCCATTTCCAATAGGAAACTTTCAGCCTTACGCTCTGTTGATGCCATGTTCAGTCCATTGTTGCTGCTGAATTCTGGCTCAGATGACATTTCAAAGAGAGTAAAAACTTCATGTTTATCTTTAGGAGGGTTCCTGATCAGGTCTTTGACTTTGTGCAGGATTCGAGCAGTAAAATCCGCCCTCTGTTGCTCATTTTCCAATCCAAGATCAAAACTGTTCTCCAGAATGCTTGTAATAAAATGCCTTTCACTCTTGTTTACTGTTTTAGCAAAGTCACAGACCTCAAGTATGACACCATTTGTCATTAATTGTAAATCCATTTTTTTCTGCGTGTTGGATGCTACATTAAAATCCAGTCCTATTTTCTTACTGTAATGGAATGGTTCTGGACGTCTTGAATATTTCTTTACATGCATAATGCGCCACTGCCATACTGTGTTGGCATCCATCGTCTTTTTCTCCTTCAGACTGCTTGTGTCCCTGTAGTCCATCTTTAGTGATCTTCTTATTGGTCTTCTTTTCCTGTATGTAGTTCAGGAGACAAAAATGATAAATTATGAGTAAATGAGTAAAATGAGACTGCCAGCAGGGAGCGGCATGACAAAGTTATGATATAAGAACCAAAGCTTGACCAGACTAAGCTTTTTTATTTTTTCTAACAGAAACATGGGCAGTATAGTTTTTCTGGTTATTTGGTTAAGTGCTTTGGGCAAAAAACGTTTGGTGTTAGGTAAAATTGCATCCCCATTTAGGCAGAGAGACCCGGGTTCAATCCCCCACTGTGTCCCTGAGCAAGACACTTAACCACTAGTTGCTCCAGAGGCGTGCGACCTCTGACATGTATAGCGATTGTAAGTCGCTTTGGATAAAAGAGTCAGCTAAATGAATTAAAGTAATGTAATGGGCAAATTCTACCATATTCCGCATTTTACAGTTAATTCCATTTTTACTTTGAAATTCTGGGATTCCGTCAGCAAGTTCCGCATCGCTGAAATCACAAGGCCCTAATCATTCAATATTTATTCCAGCATCACAGCTGGACAATAACGATGGCCCGATGGCCTTTTGGGAATAGTTAAACTAGCAACTCACTGTCCCAATCAGGCCAGTGCAAAAACATAATTGAAACACTAAAAAATAAACTGCATTAGAATCTCAACATCCTGCAATTGTTTTGCAGTTCTTGGTGTGCACCGTTGGCCAATCAAGAGTTGTAGTTATGTGATGATGTGACGGTTATCAAATGTTATTGCTCAATCAAGCAGCAACCTCCGGGTCTGAAAAAAGTGAAGCCAATGCTTAAGTGCCTTAAACCTGCATTCTTCCTAACGGCCAGTAGGGGGCGACTCCTCCGGATGCCAAAAGAAGTCCGGTTCCATTAGAAATAATGGTAAAATCACACCTGATTTATTACCTTAGTTAACACTTTTCTAATGAGTTTATGGTTAGTTTCAAGTCTTCTTCAACAAAGCATGGTGTTCATTTAGTAAATTATGGTCCTATGTAGGGGAAAATAGACATTAAAGCAGCATATGCTTTTGGTACTATTTTATTCTTGTTTACATTTTACAGAAACAGTCTGATTTGTATTTAGACACTGTAATATCCATCCATCCATCTATCCATGTCAAGGCTCTTATCTGTTTAGGCTCCATTGGTGAAATGAGCTCCACAATGAAGTAAGTACAGCTGAGTCACTGCCCACTTTCTACTGCAGGCTAAACAAATCTCGCTAGCACTTACTGATGTGTCATTTCTAAAGAATGCAAAAATATCTGTCTTGCAGACCAGGAAATATAGTGTGAGTTCAGCTTGCTACATACCTCGTAGAACATGGTTTAGCTTGGCTAGGAGTTCTTTTGACGTCTGGCCCACACTGTGTGTCTGCATCCTAGTTGGCATCCTCCAATCGGAGATGGGAGGGTGCTGATACAGTGGAGCCCTGAATGAAACAAGTCTCATTGTTGGTTAACTGATGCATGCATCACTCCCACAGCACTCCAAAAGAGAGTTTAATATTGAAATAAACAACTAAAAAACAGATTATTCAGCCACCTGCAAAACACAAACAAAACATTACCTTCCACCTAACATTACCACCCTGTGCACTGACCTCCTGCTCTCGCTGCATTCAGTACATGGACTCTGTCTTTGTCCTTTAAATCGCTCTAAAATATGGTTTCAACATTAAGCTATCTCTACAGCACTGGAATAGCGTCAAGTTGTGGAGTTACTGGTCTAGTGGCAGGAATACCCAGTAAGGGCTTTGCATGCACTGTAATACACTACTCAATTTTTTCTAAAGGAACATATGCCTATTTTTAGAAACTGGTCCACCATATAAGATTAGATTTTGTGCACTGTTTGTGTGATTAAGGGATTAGTTTAGCTACAGGAGAGTTCCTATGGGAATGGCTGTGTCAACATATCCCTAAATGAGGAATGAATGGGTCACTTTCATCAACTAACTAGAAAAATGACATTTCCTGCAGAAAATGCGTGTGAATGCTGAAAACTGAAATAAACTTGGAAACCACAGCTGAAAATTTAAAAGACCTATAATTAAGTGCCTAAATATCTCAAAGCTCATTGCACTGCATTGCTCAAAGAAGCTGGTTTCTAAAGCTAAAGCTAGAGACAGAAAGACAGATAGTCAGACCGAGACAGACAGACAGACAGATAGCTGCGCATTGCCTACAAGTAGTTCAACACAATTCAAACAAACCACATGTTTTGTGTATATAGCAGTACATTTAAATTAAAAGTGGGCAATACACTACTTTAGAATTCATTATTAAATTTTGCTCCAAACAATGCGATTAATATAGATTAATTGCAGAAAATCATGCAATTAATCGTGATTAAATTTTTTATTTGTTGCCCATTACTAATTATTTTGTTAACTTTCGATCAATAAACTGAATTGAAAGATCTCCGTGAGTGCCTTTTGAGTAGCAACCCTCTTCCAAAAAGACATTAACAAATATAAAAAGACTAAGGAGTCTGTTTAAATAACTCACTTAACTACAGTAAAGACAAACAGAGGAAAAGAGAGGCTGCGCGCCCATCAAACCAACTATACCTGAAGCAGCCGCAGCCTCCGTGAGTAAAATCAGCTGATGGCTGCTGCGCCACAAAAGCGTTTAGTTGGGTGATGTGATGGAACACAGCGATCAATCAGTGATAAGCAGTGCCGGGGTAGTTACTCAAAAAAGGTAATGGATTACACATTACTAGTTACTTTTTTAATGCCTTACTTTACTAGATTACTCACTGCTGAAAGTAACTAGTTACATTAATTTTGGATTACTACATAACATCACCTGTGATGCACAATAACAATATATAGTTACACCTCATATATGCTCAGATCAACACAAATCCTTATTACAATGAGGACATCCACAGGATCTCTCTTATATGCTCTTTAATACAACAAAGTGACAACAGACTTGTGAACATCAGCCCAACGTTTGTCGAGAGAAGAACATGGCTAGAGTACAATACTACAGACTGTGATTCTTACTGCTGAATCATTAATATCTGCAAGCATGTGGGACTGACAGTGAAAGTCTCAGGCATGTATGTCTTATTATAATAATAATTAGGCTATTATCATCATCATCATCATCATCATATGTGGCTATTTTGGCTGTGTTTGCGACCTGACCTTTCTTTTCTCCGTGAGAGGAAGAATTTATAAAGTTGCGTGGCGCTGCGGAGAGCCCCCAGCTGCATGAATTATGCATTATGGTGAAGGCACATAAGGGGAAAAAATTAGCCGTGCTCTTCTATTTCTTTCTGCGATCTGGCTACAAAAAGTATCGATTGAAGTCCTGGTTTGACTGGAGACGTTTCGATTCTACTCGATACCGGGCTGTACCTCACATCTCCGAAAAGGCCATAGCAAATTTTCAAATCAGCTGTCTTGAGAAATCGACCCCATATTTGGAGTTTCTTTGATATGGTCTCATTAACAAATCAAATATATAACGTTAACATAAAAAAAACACTTTCTGTACAGCGACGAAGCAGGTAAAATATAAGTAACGTTAGGTTTCTCTGCGACTTCACGACTCAAAGGGGGAACTTTTGTTCGTACATATTTCGTAATTGGACACATATCAACCATAGTTTGCTGAACACACGACGTGGAGAGGAAAGAGACCTAAGTCCAGCCATGGATGGCTTTAGAAAACCACAATCCCCTCCATGTTTATCGCAATATGACGAACACACACTGGAGTACATGCACGTACCTAATGTAGCCTGAACTTCCACAGAGGCGTTCTTCTCACTTGTTAAGTCGACGCACGGTTTTCCTGACAATGCCTTAATATATAAATCAAGGCTCAAAATCTCCCAGTTGTAGAAGAAACAATGCTGAGCTTTCATAGGAAGTGATGACGGAAGGAGCGTGCAGGGACTTCAAAATAAGTGTCAGCGATTTGAACAGGATTTTAATGAAATAATTACAGGATAACAGTCAAGGTCTTGATTTTTTTAGTCTAGTTTACATGTATTCCTTTACATTACGTTTCCATGGTGCAGAGGCAAGGAAAGGCAAGTAAATAAATAATAAAATAAAACAAGCAAGCAGGACTGTAAATGTTATAGTGCAGATATAAAGAGCCTCATTTGATTTAATTAAAGGAAGCAGCAATAAGGAAAGTCATCTGCCTTGATTAAAAAAAAATAAAAAATAAAGTTTGTTTCACATATTTGTTGCATATTGGCTGAACGCTGCTTCTCCATGTTTAGTTTTGACTCTGGGGACAGAAGGCAGACCTGTCCCAGACAACCTCAGAGGTCTAGATGGTTCATAACATAGCAGAAGATCAGAAATGTATTATGGCCCTAAATCATTCAGTACTTTCTAAAAATCAATTCTTTGACAAACAGGGAGTCAGGGGTCAGTATAAAGCCATTAGAACTAGATTAACTGCTAAGCAAACTGAAATTCAATAAATGAATGAATTGAGAACATGTCTAATAATGTTCTTCTTTTGGATAAAGAGGTAGTTAGATCTCTCGCTATCTCTAGACAGCTAGATCTTGATCTCCCTCTCGATAAATAAAAACAATACCCAAACTGAGCAGGCTACTAGTTTATTTCAGAAAAGAAAACATCAAGCCGCTTAAATACATTGTCTTTGGAAACTTAAATCTTTCATTCAACCATAATCACAAAACAAAATCCAACAAATTATTTTTGCATTAGTGTTACACACTAAACAGAAATCAGGAGTTCAATTATCTTCAGGATGTTGACTGTAGAAGTTTAGCATACCCAATGAAATGTTGGCATTTTGATAGGTTTTAGTATACATTTCATGTAAGTGATTAATGAGTTATGGTTATATGTGTAGGTCTAGGTGTAAAAAACAAACAAACCTTGAAATGTACCTACGCATTACTTGGTTGCATAAGGACTTTGTATTCTGTTGGTGCATCATGTGAAAATGTTTAAATTCTCTTTATTCTGTAGCAGAAGCCTACAGTGTTGTGCTAGTTGGGGTGGGTTCAGAAGGCTCTGAACAGCTGGTTTGGCATATATCCCAGGTGGAGGAAAGAAGTTTGGGCTTCACTCTCCAAGCTAGCAAGCTCCTGGACTGTCGGGGCCAGAATATCCACATGACCTTTATAGTTACCACCTAGGCAAGAGTGACAGGTTTGCTGGTCAGGCTCAACATAAATGCAGTGAATCCTATACATGTGTTGAGCCTCTAATGGCTACGAGGCCTCACACCAATCCATGCAATACAAAATTCTTGAACATGCGCAATCTATGACACATACCTCCTAATGCTCTGCGCTGCCCATAGGTGACTTTTCCGTCAAAGTCATCCACAGGTACTTTGATGTCTGGCTCACACTGGGTGATGGTGCACTTTAGATGCTCCTCAATTTCTGACAGGAGCTGTGATCAGAGGAATGGGTAAAAGAACAAAAGTAAAACTGAAAGTCCACAATGGCTAACATGAAACTATGTCATATTGTGAGCCAAAAGAGTGTGTGTGTGTGTGTTTCCAAAATGAAGTACAACTTTATTGCTCACTATACGTATTGCAGTGCTAATGTATGTATTACATTTCACACCAGTCACACAGTCCCAAACTCAAGGGTGCCGTTTCTGCCAGGATGACAAATGCATCTGCTGCTTATCAAATCACATATAAAGCCTTCTGCTGAATCAGAGACAATGTCATATTTCAAACAGAACACTTTGCTTGCTGCCTTAACGGGATTAAGCGTGCGCCTGAGTCTTTGTTCACCTCTTTCTCGTTGTACCAGATGGTGCAACCTCCATTCTCCTTCAGCTGGGTGTTGTAGCAGCCTCTGCCTCGGTTCGGGCAAACGTGGTACCACACCTGCACATATGGAAAGACTCACTTTGACCTATTTTCAAAAACTAAGCACAATCAAAATTAATTAGCAGTGTATTTCTGTCATCCAACCTACCTTCTCCTTCTCCATAGCAACCAAGGAGATGGCCAGTCCCATTCTGAAAGTTAAAAGGATTTTCATTTGGGAGTAAATCAAATTAAAAAAAAAAAAAAAAAAAAAAAAAAGAGAGAGAAAAAAAAAAAAAAGGTATATTATGTGAAAACTTTCAGTTATAATGAAGATGAATTTCAGAAGAAGCTTTATTGCCAAGTAGTGTTCTACACATACAAGGAATTTGCTGTGGTGATAAAGGTGCTACACGTAGACAAACATACAGTCAACATAAATAAATGTAGAAATATATCATTTCTGCATTTGATAATTTCATAAGTGAATGTGAGTCTACAAACGAGCAAAAGTCACATAAGAACAAACTAATACATTTATTATTTCAAATCTCTAACACAGCCCTAACACACAGGCTAAGAGTTTTTTTCCCCAAGAATCAGTGCTTACCTCTCGGCTCTTCCGACTCTGCCGATACGATGGACATAGTTCTGCTTCTCATCTGGCAGAGTGACGTTAATCACTAGAATAAACACACACACCCAAAAAAAAACAAACAAACATACACATGAAATTTTTAACCTGAAGATGAAGTCTTCATTTGTATTTAAACACCCTATATAATCTGCATTTGAAAAAGTTATGTAGGAAGTTTTGTATTGACATCTAATCTCTTTACCATAAGGAACTCCGTGGATGTCAATTCCTCTGGCAGCTACGTCTGTGCAGATCAAGAGCCTCACTTCTTTTCTCTGAGAACAGAAGAAGATCTTCAAACACCAATAACAGCGGTCATGTTTTGTAAAAAGGTTACCATTATGTTGTTTTCTGTTTTTACCTTGAAGCGCTCCAAGTTATTTTTCCGCTCATTGGGCTTACGATCACCGTGGAGACAAACGCAGGAAAACTGGTGGCTTTTACTGTCCGGACCTAAAGAGAGGACCAATACTGAGGGAGGATTCTGAATGTGTCATGCATTGTCATTTGTCAAAACAAAATCTAACAGATCACTCTTTTATACGCAAGTGTGTGTATGCCACGTAATGCCTCCTACCTCCTCCTTGTTGAATGAAGTACTGTTCCATGTTGTCACAGTCAATCTTGGTGCGACAGAAGATTATGGCCTGATCCATCTTATGCTCTTTGACGGCCCTCACTGTGTACTCGCCTTTCAGCAACTTGATGGCTTCTGACCACATTTCTAAAATGCACACATACACATATTTGTTATATAGTGTCCACAATTGTGACTATTCCCAGAAGCAATATGACAATATAATACCTGTTTTGTTGTGTATGTGATGGACACAGAGATCCAAACTGTACTGCCTATCTGCGCTCACCTGCAGAATTGGCTCCTGGTCTGGTGTTGTCTTTGGCATGGACTTCATCAGTCTATCCAAAACAAAAAGGAGAAAAACTTTGACAACACATTCTACTAAACATGCGTGTCCATCTCTATGCTGCATGAATGCTCATGAAGATTTTCTTCAATTTCAGAAGCTTAAGAAAATCCTCCAAAATGCTTCAAGAGCAAAGCAAATCCCTTATGCATAACCCCCCCCCCCCATCAAATTGTGTCCTCGGCCCAACATGAGGGACTCACCCGGATGTGGTTCTTGCCAAGACGCTCCCAGAGACGATCGGCCTTAGGATTGACAGGCACGACAACATGATGGACAGTCTCGGGAACAGAGTCCTCCCCCTTTAGGTCCACCCAAGTGGGAAAGTGCATGATACGCTCGGACAACTTCTTCACGTCGAACGAATGCAGTGTGGCAGAACACACAATCACCTGGAAGAGACGATACACATTACCTGCAAATCACTTTCAGATTAGGGCTGAACGGTTTTGAAACCGTTTTTACTACATCTTTCTCATTTTCATTGAAAAAGATATTTAAACGATTATGGTGTGATTTTTGCAAAATCTGTACCAAACAAAGATGTTTTCTTAAATCTGCAGAATAGGATGTGTAGGCCAGGACATCTCTGTAGCACAGTAATATTTAATTTAAAAATGGTATTTTGACACACATATCGCTTTACACAATACAAATATTGCACCTCCTGCGATTTGAAAATTGCAGTGGGCCATATTGCGATTTCGATTAATAGTTCAGCTCTGCTTCAGATATGTTAATACAATCACAAATAGTAGGTCTTGGAGATACATGATATGGTGATATCCGTTACAGACCCCAGTCTGCGGAACAAACTTCCCCACCACATCAGATCTGCCCCCTCAAATGAGTTTGATTGAAAGACCAGCTCAAGGCCCACCTCTTGTCTTTAGCTTTTAAACAGACCTAAATTGCTTCTATTAACTGGCCTTTTATAATGGTTGTATTATTAGTTCTTTGCATTTCTCATTGATTTTATCTTGCTCTGTCTGTATATATGCATGCATTTGTTGTCTACTCTGTTGACCGGTTTTCTTATGTTTGTAAAGCACTTTGGTCAGCTCATGTTGTTCTAAATGTGTTAAAAAAATAAACTTGACTTGAGTGGTCTCAAGTTGTCATTACTAAAACGTGTAATTTATCTAAAGTGTTACCTGTAATCTCTTGCCGTCAGAAGTGACCTGAGGGATTTGGTTATGGATCCTGGTGATAAAATCTGTATAGCCTGCGGACAAAAGGCCATCCTGAGAGACACAGACAAATGGTAAGTGACTTCAGGGATTGTTATGCTATCTAGATAAATCAAAAAACACTTAGTAGACTGTGAAAAGTCAATGATCCTAATGTTACAGGACGTGGGAGTTACAAAATATTATACTCTAGATGGCTTGTACATACACACTCATCCAGGACTAGAAAGCGGACTTGGGACAAATTAAGTTTCCCAGTGGATATGAGGTCGTCCAGTCTGCCCGGTGTTCCCACCACAATGTCAATCTAATTAGGAGATGACACAAAAACATGACATGGGAAGAGGGCGAGGGGAGAAGAAGAGCAAAAATCACATCGGTTAGTTAAAACTGTTTCAACCGTGTTCAAGTGTGTTTGGAGACAGTACATGTCACGTACCCCCTGATCCAGAGCAGCCAGCTGATCTTTGGCAGCCACACCACCAATCACAAGTAGTTCCCTGTAGAGACAGATTTACAAATTATACTGCATACCGATGTTAGCATTCATTATTGAGCGCTGGCTCCATCTGCTGGTGTAAAAAAAGAAGTTACAAACATACTGAGAAATACAGGCAAATGCAGATCACAATAACTTAAGTAGAACACTGTTAAATATGCTGCAGGAATCATTTTCAAAAATACCTACACATGCATTTTCTCAACAAGTCATTG
This sequence comes from Micropterus salmoides, assembly GCF_014851395.1. Taxonomy (NCBI): domain Eukaryota; kingdom Metazoa; phylum Chordata; class Actinopteri; order Centrarchiformes; family Centrarchidae; genus Micropterus; species Micropterus salmoides. The sequence goes on from NW_024040928.1 coordinate 12,828,555, forward strand.
TGTTTTGATATTTGTGCCGACCAATGTTGATACCAGCTCTGTGTAGTCATACCTTAGTTTGGGGTTCTCTACAAATTTGCTGAATTGCTTGACATTGTTTAGAGTTTGTTCAGCCAGTTCTTTAGATGGCTCGATGATCAGTGCTTTGGGTGCGTTGGATGATGCTTTCACCTGACTCACTTTGGCACTGCCTGCACAAACACAGAGCCGAGACAGCTGTTCAACACTGTAAATTAACAGTGACATTGGTGATGTCATACAGTGGGTACGGAAAGTATTCAGACCCCTTTAAATTTTTCACTCTTTGTTTCATTGCAGCCATTTTCCAAAAATCAAAAAAGTTCATTTTATTTCTCAGTAATGTACACTCAGCACCCCATCTTGACAGAAAAAAACAGAAATGTAGAAATTTTTGCAAATTTATTAAAAAAGAAAAACTGAAATATCACATGGTCATAAGTATTCAGACCCTTTGCCGTGACACTCATATTTAATTCAGGTGCTGTCTATTTCTTCTGATCATCCTTGAGATGGTTCTACACCTTCATTTGAGTCCAGCTGTGTTTGATTATACTGATTGGACTTGATTAGGAAAGCCACACACCTGTCTATATAAGACCTTACAGCTCACAGTGCATGTCAGAGCAAATGAGAATCATGAGGTCAAAGGAACTGCCTGAAGAGCTCAGAGACAGAATTGTGGCAAGGCACAGATCTGGCCAAGGTTACAAAAAAATTTCTGCTGCACTTAAGGTTCCTAAGAGCACAGTGGCCTCCATAATCCTCAAATGGAAGACGTTTGGGACGACCAGAACCCTTCCTAGAGCTGGCCGTCCGGCCAAACTGAGCTATCGGGGGAGAAGAGCCTTGGTGAGAGAGGTAAAGAAGAACCCAAAGGTCACTGTGGCTGAGCTCCAGAGATGCAGTCGGGAGATGGGAGAAAGTTGTAGTAAGTCAACCATCACTGCAGCAATCCACCAGTCGGGGCTTTATGGCAGAGTGGCCCGACGGAAGCCTCTCCTCAGTGCAAGACACATGAAAGCCCGCATGGAGTTTGCTAAAAAACACCTGAAGGACTCCAAGATGGTGATAAATAAGATCCTCTGGTCTGATGAGACCAAGATAGAACTTTTTGGCCTTAATTCTAAGCGGTATGTGTGGAGAAAACCAGGCACTGCTCATCACCTGTCCAATACAGTCTCAACAGTGAAGCATGGTGGTGGCAGCATCATGCTGTGGGGGTGTTTTTCAGCTGCAAAGACAGGACGACTGGTTGCAATCGAGGGAAAGATGAATGCGGCCAAGTACAGGGATATCCTGGACGAAAACCTTTTCCAGAGTGCTCTGGACCTCAGACTGGGCTGAAGGTTTACCTTCCAACAAGACAATGACCCTAAGCACACCGCTAAAATAACGAAGGAGTGGCTTCACAACAACTCCGTGGCTGTTCTTGAATGGCCCAGCCAGAGCCCTGACTTAAACCCAATTGAGCATCTCTGGAGAGACCTGAAAATGGCTGTCCACCAACGTTTACCATCCAACCTGACAGAACTGGAGAGGATCTGCAAGGAGGAATGGCAGAGGATACCCAAATCCAGATGTGAAAAACTTGTTGCATCTTTCCCAAAACGACTCATGGCTGTATTAGATCAAAAGGGTGCTTCTACTAAATACTGAGCAAAGGGTCTGAATACTTATGACCATGTGATATTTCAGTTTTTCTTTTTAATAAATTTGCAAAAATTTCTACATTTCTGTTTTTTCCTGTCAAGATGGGGTGCTGAGTGTACATTACTGAGAAATAAAATGAACTTTTTTGATTTTTGGAAAATGGCTGCAATGAAACAAAGAGTGAAAAATTTAAAGGGGTCTGAATACTTTCCGTACCCACTGTAGGTGTACAAACAATGGCAGGAATGTATCTATTCATATTTTGTTTTAAAAATATTAGGTGAAAGGCTTTTATTGTGAAAGGAACTGTTCGGTCTCTTCTCAGTACGTTTTCTTGCTGCACCTTAAACAAAGTTGCATCCACACACCTGTCTGAGAAGATTTGACTGTGTGACCCTCTGGCGCCTGGTCCAGGGCAACAAACCCACTCTTAGGGGCATGTTTAAAGTCTTCTCCTCCAAAGTTGAACTTCAGCTCTGCATTCTGGCAGACAAATAAGGAGATGACCAATTTGTATGGTGTGAATCTGACCCCTGTTGGTTTGTTTTCTACCATTATTCTGAAAAGATACCTTGAGCACACAGGAGGCAAAGAAGGGCTGATTCTTTACAGGTTGAGGGATCTCAAAAGCCAAACCCAGGTCATTACCTGGAAGAAGAAGAGGAGAGAAAGAAAGGGGAAAGAAACATGAGAAATTTTGCTATTTAACACCAACTCTTGATCTACATAATCATAAATGTAAGAATCAGAACTACGGAGACGGCACCATTTTTAGAGAAGGAAATTTGGCCCTTGTCTAGATCCAAGTAGCATCCAAGAGTGTCATGCATGGTAAACTCCTGCAAAGAAGCACAATAAAGAGAAAACATGTTTGAAAAATTGTTTACATATCTAAATGAAATAGTCATTCATTAATGGTTACCTCTCCATAGCTGTCAAACTGCTTGTTGTTGGATTTCTTTCCAGTCCCACCAAAACCAAACCCGTACTTATCAGTTCCTGGAAAGGCAAAGAGTTTGGGATTTAATTTTTGGTTCTACTGAGTTAATTAGCTGTTGTATGTTTTGCAGCAAGGAGACTTAAGAGTAGAGGAGCATACCCAGGTCCAGGGCTGCCTGGCTGGTGGACCAGCCAATGCGACACAGACCCTGGTCATGGCAGGTCACCTCATAGTAGTACTTCCCTGGACACAGAAATACATGTATAAGGACTGGTAACAGTTGCAAAGAAATAAATGATCCTTTCATTTTTGTTAATCTGTCAAAGAAATATTTGTTTATTTGGTGTCTTGAATCCCAGCTTGTCTTGTCTTAAATCTCAACTGATTTACTTGTGTGCATTACACACCTTTGGTGACACCTTTAGTAGAGCGACAGCCATGCCACTCTTTAAACTCCCTGCTCTGGCAGCACAAGCCATCTGGACCAATTGCTGTACAGGTAAAAACAAAAAGTGACAATGAGGAAAGGTGACAACAAACAAACAATATGTATTGTTATAAACAGATTTGTCCCCTTACCAAAGGCTGGACTGCGATCATAAGGATTCATCTGCCAATTGCTGAAAACTGGGGCCAAAACAAAGAAAAAGGTAAAACATCTGCAGAGCACATACTACTGCTTTCATAATTGTATTATAATAGATTCTCAATTATGCTACTAGCCTGACAAGATCTAGTAGACCAGATATTTCTGGAGAATGTTATTAATACATTTTAGCTGGAGTTTCAAACATACAGACTGCAACCAAATAAGTCCCCAATAATATTATGCCTAATCAGTGGTCTTACTAGCTCCTCCAGTCTTGATGGAGGCTCTGCCCCTCTTGCCCTCCTGCTGGTCCTTCAGGGTCTCATACACAATCTGGATCACTGGGATACTAAAGGCCTGAGAATGACAAGTATTACACATTCATTTTTTTGTATTCTAATTGCCCTGATGTTAAAATGCTAATTAAAAATTAAATGATGTGTGGCAAAAGAGTACTTACACCTGTTTTACCACTACCAGTTTCTGCTGCCTAAAAAAAGAAACAAGATGTAAACCTCGCAGTGCAAAAAATGTTGTGCTTTAGACAAATACAGACAAAAATTTACCATCAGTACATCTCCTCCACCAAGAATAAGGGGAATAGATTCTGCCTGGATGTCAGTGGGTAGCCTAAAATCCAAAGATTGAAATAAATCACTCTCGACTGTTGACTGTCGACCAACAATTAGAGAATATATTACAGTACAGACATGATTTAGCAAATATGGATGCGGACGTCAAACAAGCAGCACAGACAGGTTTGAAGAGAGACTTACAGCCAGTCCATCTCTTCCGCAGCCTGTGCGATTTCAGGCATAACCCCCATTTCTGTTGAACAAAAGACACATTTAATGATTCAATACGCTCGTGTAGCTTACGAATGAGACGTTAACATAGATAAGTTGATAATAAATGCTCACCAGTAAACGCGGCCATTATTGCTGATACGACTTCAACCCAACAGGATGTAACGTGTTAAGAATTTTCGACTCAGTGCAACTCGTTTTGCGAACCGGCCAAGCAGCCTTATATAATTGGTTCCGGGTAGCGAACTTGTTCGTAAAGAATATATTTTTTTTTACAACACACGTTGCTTCTCGGGTGAGCGTCAGAAGCACACATTTCTATGTTATTATCTTATCATAGTTTGCAAGCGGTTAGCTAAATTACAGTTTTCCAAACGCGGTCCCAGGGATATTTTGTCCTGTGTTTGTCGCCGTAGACTTTGACAGATGCTTGAAGTAAATATGGCTGAAGAAAGCCTGATTGAAGGCGAAGATGAAAACATTTTATACGATTTACTTGTCATTACTGAATGGCCTCCAGAGACGGACACTCAGGTTAGTCAGCCTTCAGTTTTTTACACGCTCTATTTACTGTGTGGGTGTTTAGTTGTACGTTTAATCGTTAAAAATGTCCCCTCAAAGTAACTCTAATCAGTTGCAAGGGGTCAGCCGCTCAAAGCCACGTAGCAAGAACGTAGTTACACTGCTAGCTAAATCCTCACATTCTTATATCACATTTGCATATATATTTATTTTTCATCATTGCCACTTGTGCAATGGGCAGTTAAGTGTCGTTTTTAAGGAAACATTCATATTTTTCTCCAACTAGCTAACGTAGCCCAAAAGCATGACTGACTTAAGTTAACCTAACTAACGTTATAGTGAGTAAGCTTACCCACGAAACTTCAGAAGTACATTGATAAACAATATGCGATCCCCCCTAAAGAACTTTGTCCTTTGTAGGAAAGAAGTTAATGATAACCTGTCGCTTTCTAACATTTGCAGTTGCGAGGCAACAAGGAGCACAACACCTCACTCATTGAAAAAGCAGTGACAGGTAAGTTGTTGGGTTTTTTGTGGCCTGGTTGTGATACTATGCAAAACAACTTACCTGCTATGCAACACTTTTTTAGACTTTGCTTCCACCTGATTACAGTGTAGAATTTGTACCAAGGATAAAAGGGGGGCAAAACAAAATTGTGGTTTGTCTTTTCTTTATACACTAACAAAACAGCAACTATTCAGAGAACTGTTTGAAGAAAACAATCTGTGCAGGAATCCCAGCGGCTGAGTCATTATTCTGTGTGCTGGAGGATAGATGACATCTGATCTTAATCATTTTGATGAGATGTTTTATACAATGATCAATAAAATTATCACACTGTTGTTATAAGTATGTGTAGTAACTGGGATGCATCTCTTACAGGACCATTCCGCTTAATCTTGCACTACTTGTGGTACAGGTAAGTTCATCATCAATATTATGGTGACAGGTTATGGCTATCTGACCTGCTATACACTTGACTTGCCATTATTTCGCCAGTGTAATGGCCTGACAAGCCACAAGAAGCTGTGATTCGTCTTGCTCACTGTTAGTATGGTTTTTTAGGGCAGCGGTGTGTGCCTTTATACATGTGTTTGACTACATAAAATTTAAAACACATTTATGTGGGAATGCATTTCCTATTTCAGGGCCAGTGCTAATGTGCTATAAAACAAATTCAAAAATATCTGATACTTAAGAATAGAAAATCTGGTCTGGCAGACTCTGGAGATTTGGCTGTAACCAGTGACATTCTTGTGTGGTTTGATGGTTAACAATCAATATTTCTTAAGACTAGTTCCCGTAATGCATATCCTGTAAATGGGTTAATTTTTCTACATGCTGGAAAAAGAATTAATTGAGAAAAACATGACAGTGAAAGCTAAAGCAAAATTGATCCTGGAAATGACCTGTTTGCCTGGGGTGTCACAGTTTAGTCATGAAATGTATGTATTTGCCTCAGATCAGATATCCTACTGGGCTTAGTTGAATCTACTGCACAAAAGTCTCATATACACGATCCTGTATACAAGATGTATATTTGTGAACGTGTTAACAGATGGCTAGCTGTGGCCTGCAGTGGATTCTGTAATGCTCTAGCACCAAGGCCTGCTTATTCTCACAGCAGGTGGTTACCTAGCACCATCAATAACTTTATTATTATATATTTATGAATGCTTGTCTCTCAGCTCTCCTTCTCTTTTTTTGTGGTTGAGAAAGGATCATGAATTTTATTTAATATAACCAAGAAGAGTAGGCAAACTGCCCTCCACATGCTGTGACGTTTTTATTTGTTGAAATTTGTTTTAGCCCCAAAACAGAATAGTACATTACAAGAATACAATGATAATGAACTTTTAAAAGCATATTTCGACGGTGGATACGATAGTGAGAATCAGATTTTACTCACCAATAAACTGAAACAACCCAACAACATCTGTAAAAATGATGCCTTAAATAAAACATGCGCTCTTCAGATCTACATTTGTTTGACAGTTAATTAGGTGTACATTAAATAATCACCAAGATGACTTAATTGCTAGTAGTTTTTAATTGAATTTAAATTGCATGTAAAATACTTTTCTTTATTTTAATTTTATTTAACTAAATTTAATGTTTAATTCAGTTTAATGTATTTTCATGACATTTTTCATTTAACATGACTTAATTGAAGTTTAATTACATTTAATTAGATATGATTCAGTTAAATTTAACTTGATTTAATTTGATTTAACATCTAAAGAAAATAAATTTAACTTGATTTAATTTAGTTTCACTAGATTTTTTTAATTTAAGTAAATCTATTTGAAGATTTTATTTAGTTGAATTTTATTGAATTGTATCGAATTGTATTTATTTTAATAACATCTAGTTCCTGTTCACACTCCTATGTGTTGATGAATATTTTGTTTTACGTTGACTGACACAGACTGGTCACCTGTCAACCAATCACTGTAGACATAGGGAATAGGCATGATGTCATCCATAGCAACAGGGTTAGTCTCTCTCAGTCCCTCAGTAAAAGTTGCTATCAGCACCTTTGTTAACAGCTCTTAAGAAGAAAGTCTTTGCTTGGAATGTTTGGTCCCATTTAGAAGGAGGACGGTGAGATAAGACACTTTGTAAATACTGTTTGGCCGTTATTAACCTTTTTTAAAAATGATTTTCTGTTTTGTTTGTTCGATTCTGGAAATCTCAGCCCCTCCAGCTCGTCTCTGCCTCACGGTCTTGTCCGCCTGGCAAACAAGCAGATCAACTGGCAGCTGGTGCTTGCAAGGTGCAACACACACACACACACACACACACACACACACACACACACACACACACAGTGATCAATACTTGAATGTGGGCTACTTTGTTGCTGACATGTACTAAGCCTTCCCCTCTTCTGGCTTTCTCTCCCTTTTGCGTATCCACCTCAACCAATCATTTACACATGGTCATTACAACAGACCAACCAAATAGAAAGGGCAGTTTTAATTGCCTATTGATTCAAACATGTAAGACAGTGTTAAGCGTAGTGAAATGATGCTGCTGATGTCCATTAGTTTGATGCTCTCCTTCCATTTCGTTTCTGTCTGCCCTTAAATCTTTCTCCCTCATTTCATTCCGTCTGAAACTATCTTTGCTTTTTTTTAATGCTCCCAATTATTATCGTTTCTTCCCTCTTTAAGCCATCCAACATGGGCTTTTATTCCAGTCTTGATCTCTTTTCCATCCAAACTGCCCTGCTAGACACATTCTCACACAGAAAAAAAAATATTATTTTCTTCATTAACACCCATAAATGTGTCTTATTCCGTTAATCACCCTTGACAGTCTTCATTTCATCTCCCACTTTATCATAAATAAATATCAGCCATCATGACATTTGTTCACTTGTCTTTCCCCATTTACTCTTGTTCATTCCTGACCATTCTCTTGTTTTCTCCACAGTAATGGCAAACTGCTAGCAGTGGTTCAGGACCAGTGTGTGGAGATTAGGTAATTATTGAGCTCTGTCCTGCTGTTTGAGGCACTCTGACTGTGTGTGCGAGTGATAGAGAACCTTTTAATTAAGGGAGAATTAATAACATCTCCCTTTTAAAAGGGCTGCAGTCTCAGCTTGTATCTACAGAATTATTTTTTTCCCCAAACGTCAAAACAAACAGCAACAATACAATCAGTGGTACATCAGACAACATAAAGTGAACTTGAATTTGAAAATATTAGTGTTTTAGTTTGTTTGTGTGTGTGAGGGATAGAGAAAGGGACCAAAGCATACATGTAATTATTTTCATACGCAACCCATTTTCCCACTTATATAGAGAAAATGCACTCACTCAGCATTATGCTCTACTGATGCAATGTAATGCCTATGAATGTAGTAAAATTTAAATAAAAATCAATAGCAGTGAACCAGCTACACAAATACGTCTAGCTCTCCAGAGGCTAACAAGAGGCAAATTCCAATATCTAAAGCTTTGGCTGAAAAGGTCTTTCACTATACCCTTTTTTGTGTAATATGGAAGTCATTTACGTGCACTTATCATATATAACATATAAAACCCAGTATGTTTCTGTTGTTCACTTTGTTGTGTGTGTTTTATAGCCTTCCTTCATGGTGTTAGTTGGTTTGAGTGGGTGTTAAGTCAGCTCAAGGTCTTATCCATTGAGCTCTTTTAAGAGTCTATCTAAACACTGCCTACTCTCAAGGCCCTGTCTGCTTGATCCATTGAGCTACTTTAGTTGGCAGGCTATCAGTGGCTGTTATAACCCACCTTACAAGCTAGATGTGTGTATCCTTGTTGTGCGGTGTAATGTTGTTGTGTTTTCCTGCCTGTCTCATTCTGTGTGTGTGTGTGTGTGTGTGTGTGTGTGTGTGTTTGCTCCTCAGGTCTGTGAGAGATGACTTTGGCTCAGTCATTGGGAAGTGCCAGGGTAAGACCCCCCCCTCCCCCAGTTTTATCAATCACATACTGGAGTTCACAGTGAATTACATTAAATCACCATAGCTCACCTCGCTAAACACCCCATTTACTTTATAAATGTACCTGTTACTGTTGTGTAGTATAGTCTGTGTAATGTGAGTGTGCTTGTAACCCTTCATGTCTGTCTTTTTAAGTTGATCTAGGGGAGTTATGGTGTGTGTGTATGTGTCCTTGAACAGTACACTGTGGTGCGTGTGAGAAGAACATAGAATCGAATACAACGCAGTGCAATACAGGACAACAGAAACAGAATATTGGCTAAAATTATTATTACAATATAATTAGAAATATGTTTAGTACAATATGGCAAATGCAGGCAGAATCAAATATAAAATGATCAAACAGATTTTCAGTGCAGTGAACTGTTTGCTACAAATTGTTAATTTAAACAGTGTTTTTGAAAATTTGTTCATATTGTCATTATATAATACCACCTAAAGCTGATAGAAGATAATAGAATAGAATTAACAGTATTCTTCAACCAGAAGTGGAGGTTTGTCTTTGGTCTCAGAGAAGAACAGAGACAAAGACCATGTCTGAAATCATTCAACTATATAGTAGTGATGCACCGATCCAATATTGACCTAAATAGCTGGATCGGTATCGGTGAAAAAGGATCGGATCAATGGGACCGATCTATTCAATTAAATTATGCACCAGCAGAGTGCCGGTAGACATGAACAATTTGCTAGGAGAGCTATCATAGCATGGAGGAAGCTAAAAACAAGGGGTCAGCAGTTTGGAGGTATTTCATGCTTGATCAAGCCTGATGTTGCCTTACACATAAAATAGGGATTCCTAGTCTCTTCCTCAAAGTGTGGAATACAGCTTATTAATTTTACACTGGTATCGGCTCTGTACTCGGTAGGGCTTCAAATAATGATTATTGTCATTGTCAATTAGTGATGAGTTGTATGGTCTATCAAATTTCAGAAAATGGTAAAAAATGTCAATCAGGGTTTCCCATAGCCCAAGATGACGTCGTCAAATGTCTTGTTTTGTCCACAATCCAAAGATATTCAGTTTATGGTCATAATGTAGGAAAGAAACCAGAAAATATTCACATTTAAGAAGCTTGAATAAAAAAAATAAATCTCAACCAGTTAATCAATTATCCAAATATTTGGCAATTAATTTAATAGTTGTCAACTAATTGATTATTCGATTTATAGTTGCAGCATTGGCCGATACCCAAAGCTCAGGTATTGATATCGGGACTGAAAAAGTCTGATCGGCGCATCCCTACTATATAGTGCACATAATTTACTGGCCACCATTTGTGTTTAAATTCTGAAAGTGAAATTTACACACGATATAGTGTCCTCAAAAATACTCACAATGGAACAACAAAAGAAGTATTGTCCATAGTATGTACACTACTCTCTGCTAACAGTCCCAACAACACTACACCTGTCAGTGACGATGCGAAATGACAATAATTCATAAGCGTCTGAAATATCAATTAGGTAAACTAGCAAGTGTCTTTTATTTAGCGAGTGCGATTGAGTGAACAGTAGGCTGTTTTTGCCATCTGTGGTGATGTTGATTAACATGTAGTCTTTTGTTGCGCATGTGAGTGTATCTGAGCGTACATGCCTATGCTTGTACACATCTACTCTGAGTTTGTTTCAAAGAGAAATATCGACCCTGGTGGCTAATTGGAATGTGTGAGAGTGATTGTGAACAGCTACACAGATAATCAGCCTCATCCCCTACATTGCCACTCATTAAACGCAGCCTCATAGTGGCTGATAACAATAAATATCCATGATTGTTTGTTTAGCTGTTAAAATGGCCTACTGTGTCAGTCCTAATGGCTCTAAACATAGTGAGGCCACACCTTCTATAAACCTATGACATAAACAAAGTTAAATACACTTAGCTTAGATGTTTGAAAATAATCACTATTGACATCTTTGTTATTCATGTAGGTGTTTTTTTTACCTTAAGCTGCACCAATCAATATTTTTGTATTAGCAATTGATCAAATCACTGTGTGTGATCTAAAAGGGGTTGTTTATAGTGATAAACCCAGAGAAATCACCCAACTCTGTAGTCCCCCGTTTCCAGCAGTGGCACACAGCTGTTTTCAGTGATAAACTTGCTGTTCGGTACCTGCCCAGCACCAAACAGTAGATGACCAAAGTTAGCAACTAGCTGGTGAACATATGGGAGTATTTAATTGCTTAAGAGTCAGATATTTCCCCCAGGAAGTGGTGGAGACCAAAATAGAGATAAAAGGAGAATGAATATTGGACTTATATTCATCAGGTGGTCTGATAACATGACTCCAAATTAATGCTAATGTTGCTCTATGTAAATATTAGCTAACATGTTCACCATAACAGCTTTATAACATGATACTCTGCCCATGTTGTGTTTACAGCTTGTTGCCCCAAAGTCACCCAAAAAATCAGTTAATGTAAGTTTAAATGGCAACAGCCGTGCCCCTTTTGGAGCGTAGGTGTAGAATTGATAAATTTCTGACTTTTGACACCAAAAAAGACGCTTTGGCAGACAGCAGTGCACACCAGTGCCCAGCATTCTCCCCCACAGGGCCAACCAGAGGTCGTTAGATGAATTGGCCAAAGGCAACAACTAAACTGCAGCAACATTCACCAGGATTGCTTCATATTTCTACAAATTTCTACAAATCAAAAGTATTTGAAGGAAGCTGGTGTGTTTTCTTTCTGAATTCCCTGTCTTTATTCACATATTCTCACACACACATACAGTACACACTGCACCAAACACATCACAAAAAAGCCCAGAATAAAACGTGTGTGGGTTTTATCAGCATAGTCTCCACCTCTCTCCTTCTTTCTTCTTTTCTTTCAATCTTCACTTTTTTTTCTCATTTTCATCATCTTTCCCGCCCCTTCTGTGTGTCTCTCTGTCTCACACTATATTTGTTCTGCTCTGGCTAGCCGTCATTGTGAGCCGTTGTTCTAATAGTTCATAGCGTGGAGAACAGTAGCCCGTGGGCCTGTGAAAACCCCAGTCTCCCTCCTCTTTTTCATCCCATTTCATCTCTCCTTTTCATTTTACTTTTACTTCATTTCATTTCACGGAGATTTATCCTAATGGATTTTGCTGTGATCCTGCCTTCAATGGCATTTGCTGTTAATGGAGGAGTGTGCATGTGTATGCGTTACAGACTTTTTTGCTTGTGCGTATTTGTCCCCGGTGCATGAATGCGTTCGGTTCCTCCCCACCTATATATCCCCCATCCCCCCACCCCGCTTACATTAGAGTCATCTCCCATGCTCCCACCCCTGTACATAATTCATAAGTGTTGAGCTCTGATAAATGCATCTGCAAGGCTTTAGATAGAAGACTTCTATTGGGTCGTCGGGGTGTAATTCTCCCCAACTTCCGCCCCCGCCATCGCTAGGAGAAGGGGGGAAAAAAACAACAAAAAAATCAGAACAGTAGCATCCAATTTTCCAGCTCCCCAAAAAAGCCATCTATGTGGAAATGGAACCCTCTCAGCCGCAGAACAACATACTGTATACAATTCATAATGGGAGCGAGAGATAGAGGGGAGGCGAGAGAATAAGAGTGAAATAGAAAAAAGATTGAAATAGGAACGAAAGAGCCAAAAAAAAACGAGAGCAGAGGAGACGCTTGGTACCTATGGCTCTCATAATGGCTCCATGTTCTTGTCTGCTCCTCCTCAACCGAGAGTCTCATAGGTGTGTTAAATCGCCTACTTCCTGAGGTGCGCTCTGATACTTAGGCCTTAAAATTTGGGGAGCTATTATTTCTCTCAGTGGGTGCCGGATTCATTGTTTCTCTCTCTCTCTCTCTCTCTCTCTCTGTCTCGCCTCCCACTTCCTCCCTTCGCTCTTCATTTAAAATTCTAGTCATACAATATCCGACGCCTCCATTCGTTTGCGGTATTGCCCACCAGGGGTTGCAGCAGTGCTCCTCAGCCAAGAAATTCAATACAATAAACGCCAGTAGCGCCGGTATGTGATATCAACAAAAACATAACTTCCTTTTCGTAACTTTATTGCTTAGCAGACACAGCACGCATTGTGGCTTATTATGTTTCACACTGTTCTCCAGTGCAGGAATCTAAGTCTGTGCTAAAGGTTTTATTTAGTTTAATAATGTACTCCGCTTTCTTGTACCCAATACACAGAGATACTGTATATGTTTGAACAAGTACAATAGTTTCACCCTATTTCCCCCATACTGTTAAATGTGTCAGAAGATAATCGGGTGTTCACAACAGATTCTGGATCAGAGGCCTGCCAGACTGCAGCTCTTCCATCAGAGGGAAGTATGACAGTAAAGCCTTGAGAAAGTGCCAGCAGGCAGGCATGTGCTTTATAACAGCGATATGGTTATACTCACAGCACTGCTGAGCCAGCAGATTGGTGAAACAGTAGCCTATACTTCAATAAAAGCTGGATTTATGATCTCCGCTCTCCTCCCCCCTTTCCCACTGCCTCTCTTTTTACCCACACCACCTTTCTCCCGCTCTCGTCATGAGTGCGCGTGAAAGCATGAGTGTGCACGTGCGTGTCTTTGAGAGACAATTATTGAGATGCATTACTCTAGCTGTCCTTTATAGATGAATTGGATAGGTCCTTAGACACACTTTGTTGATGTATGGCATTAGCTTGATCCTCCTTCTCCCATCTGTATTCATCATCGGCGCGACCACAGAGCACCGGGGATTATTCGTAGAGAGTTTTACTCATCGGGCTTAATGAGAAATCCTTGGCTCCCTGAATGTCTTGTCTTTTATCTGTTTGTATGAGTTTTTTAAGTCTTCTTTTTTTTCATCTGCTACAGTGCCAAAGGACCCAAACCCTCAGTGGCGAAGGGTGGCATGGAGCCATGACTGCACCCTGCTAGCCTATGCCGACAGCACTGGCACCGTGCGCCTTTTCGACCTCATGGGCAGCGAACTCTTTGTCATCGCGCCGGTAACCATGCCAGTCCCTCTGCTTTGACGTCATCAATCAACCCCTCTCCCCCTCCAAGCTATCATTGTGTCTTAATTTTTTTCTTTGTGCATCTGTTCATACTAATCATAAGTGATTAGGCGTAGCATATGGAAACCCAGCATGCACTATACACTTCAAATTTGTTTCAGATGATTGGTTCAGTTCCAATGTGTTGTATCTAATATAAATTAATTAATACATTTTCCTTAATTTATCATTGGAAAGTCCTGGACTGACTGTTTCTGTTTTTTAATGTGGTCACTACAGATAAATGTAAATTAAGTTTCTTATCCTAACAAAATGATAATATGGAACAGCAGATTTGACCGTATTTGTAACTTTAGAGTGACACAGTTTTGAGGATTCAGACATCCATAATCTTGGCTTTAGAGACTGGTCCAGGTTCTGCTTTACATTTATCGGACTCTTTGAGCTGCCAGTCACCTTTTTTGAAGAAAGTGTCTCCATGTCAGACACCCTCTGTGCTCTTTTTGTCTGTCATGCCTGCTTTCTTCATTCATTGTCTGATGCTTTTTTTCTACTCCTTCCTATTTGCTCATAGTGTCCCATTCTTTTCTTCTTTGTCCTCACCGCCTCCTCTCTTTAATTTTTCACATGCGTGCTAGTCCCTAGATCCTCCTTTCTGTCTCTCCTCTAGCAGTCCTCTCATCTCATCTCTCAGTAGCTCTCCTTGCGATGCCATTTCAAGTCCATCTGCCACCCCCCACCCCCCACCGCTCAGTTTAATGCCCTCTGTGTGCTACATATTATCATTCCTCCATTTCGATCCATCATTCCCTCCATTCCTTCATCCACCCTGTCAGAGACAATGAGCGCAGACGCTCCCCAGCCACAGTCATCTCTCGAAGTCTGTGATCTTCATTCCTTTAGTGCAACTCTACTTTGTTATGTATCTACAGTATCTGTGTCTGCACACTTACACCAGCACAATGCCCCCCCCCCCCCCCCCGCTCTGCTCTACTGTCTCTCATGTTTGTCACTGCTAAGTGCACACGCCGGTGACTTGCTGCTATTTCTGGAGGAGAGGATAGAAAAAAGACAGCAAGAATGCACGGATTAAAAAAATTAAAATGTGCTCATTTTGCCTACCCCGCCATCTCTCTCACTTTCTGTCTCTTTCGCTTTCTCTGTCTCTTATCTCTTGTTCCCGGCCTTCACTTTCTCATCATGTTCTTTCTAATAGTTTTCCTGTCTGCTGGCATGTTGTATCTTTGTTGTTTGTCCTTGTAAAAACTTGGTGGGGGCACAAACTGATGGATAATTATGCATATTTCTCCACTTCTTTTGATTTCCTCTACCATTTACATCAGTCACTTTCACACCGCCGCTGAGTCTTCTTTCTCATCTCCCTCTCTTGATCCAGGCGGTGAGTTTTCCCGGGGATTTCAGTTGTGCAGTGGCGGGCCTGATTTTCCTGGAGTATACAGCCAGTGCCCAGTGGTCAGCCGAGCTGCTTGTTATCACATACGGTGGC